>NW_027251579.1:340750-681501 GCF_044704955.1 Pristiophorus japonicus | reverse complement strand
AAAGCTCTACTACTTACCCAAGCTCTCCTACTTCCCCAAGTTCTCATACTTTCCCAAGCTCTCTTCCGCCCCCAAGCTCTCATACGCCCCCAAGCTCTCCTACCCTCCCAAGCTCTCCTACTCCCCAATCTCTCCGTCTCCCCCAAGCTCTCCTACCCTCCCAAGCTCTCCTACTCCCCAAGCTGACCTACTCCCCTTAGCTCTCCTACTGCCCCAAGTTCTCCTACTCCGCCAAGCTCTCGTAAAACCCCAAGCTCTCCTACTCCCCCAAGATCTCCTACTCCCCCAAGCTCTCCTATTCCCCCAAGATCTCCTACTCCCCCAAGCTCTCCTACCTCCCCAAGCTCTCCTACTTCCCCAAGCTCTCATACTCCCCCAGGCTCTCATTCTCCCCCAGGCTCTCATACTCCCCCAGCCTATCATACTCCCCCAGCCTCTCATACTCTCCCAGGCTCACATACTCCCCCAGGCTCTGATACTTCCCCAGGCTCTGATACTTCCCCAGGCTCTCATACTTCCCCAAGCTCTCATCCGCCCCCAAGCTCTCATACGCCCCCAAGCACTCCTACCCTCCCAAGCTCTCCTACTCCCCCAATCTCTCCGACTTCCCCAAGCTCTCCTACCCTCCCAAGCTCTCCTACTCCCCAAGCAGACCTACTCCCCTTAGCTCTCATACTGCCCCAAGTTCTCCTACTCCGCCAAGCTCTCCTACTCTCCCAAGCTCTCCTACTCCCCCAAGCTCTCCTACTCCCCCAAGCTCTCCTAAAATCCCAGGCTTTCCTACTCCCCCAAGATCTCCTACTCCCCCAAGCTTTCCTACTCCCCCAAGCGCTCCTACTCCCCCAAGCTCTCCTACTCCCCCAAGCTCTCCTAATCCCCCAAGCTCTCCTACTCCCCCAAGCTCTCATACTCCCCCAGGCTCTCATTCTCCCCCAGGCTCTCATACTCCCCCAGCCTATCATACTCCCCCAGCCTCTCATAATCTCCCAGGCTCACATACTCCCCCAGGCTTTGATACTCCAACAGGCTCTCACACTCCCCCAGGATCTCATGCTCCCCCAGTCTCTCATACTCCCCCAGGCGCTCATAATCCCCAAGCCTCTCATACTAACACAGCCTCTCTTACTCCCCCAGCCTCTCATACTCCCCCAGCCTCTCATACTCCCACAGCCTCTCATACTCCCCCAGGCTCTCATACACCCCCAGGCTCTCCTACTCCCTCAGGCTCTCCTACTCCCCCAAGCTGTCCTACTCCCCCAAGCTATCCTACTCAAACAAGCTCTCACACTCCCCCAAGTTCTCCTATTCCCCCAAGCTCTCCTACTCCCCCAAGCTATCCTACTCCCCCAAGCTCTCCTTTTCCCACAAGCTCTCCTTCTCCCCCAAGCTCTCCTTCTCCTCCAAGCTCTCCTTCTGCACCTTTCACTCCTTCTCCCCCTTGCTCTCCTTCTCCCGAAGTTCTCCTTCTCCCCAACCTCTCCTACTCTCCCAAGCTCTCCTACTCCCCCAAGCTCTCCTACACCCCCATGCTCTCCTACTCCCCCAAGCTCTCCGACTCCCCCAAGCTCTCCGACTCCCCCCAGCTCTCCGACTGCCCCAAGCTCTCCGACTCCTCCAAGCTCTCCGACTCGCCCAAGCTCTCTTACTCCCCCAAGCTCTCCTACTCGCCCAAGCTCTCCCACTCCCACAAGCTCTACTACTCCCCCAAGCTCGCCTACTTCCCCAACCTCTCATACACCCCAAGCTCTCACACTCCCACAAGCTGTCATATGACCCAAGCTCTCATAAGCCCCCAAAGCTCTCCTACCCTCCCAAGCTCTCCTACTCCCTCAAGCTCTCCGACTTCCCCAAGCTCTCCTACTCCACCAAGCTCTCCTTCTCCCCCATGCTCTCCTACTCCCCTAAGCTCTCCTACTGCCCCAAGTTCTCCTACTCCGCCAAGCTCTCCTACTCTCCCAAGCTATCCTACTCCCCCAAGCTCTCCTAATCCCCCAAGCGCTGCTTCTCCCCCAAGCTCTCCTACTCCCCCAAGCTCTCCCACTCCCCCAAGCTCTCTTACTCCACCAAGCTCTCTTCCTTCCAAAGCTCTCTTACTCCACCAAGCTCTCTTACTCCCCCAAGCTCTCCTACTCGCCCAAGCTCTCCTACTCCCCCAAGATCTCGTATTCCCCCAAGCTCTCTTCCTCCCCCAAGCTCTCTTACTCCCCCAAGTTCTGTTACTCCTCCAAGCTCTCCTACTCTGCCATGTTCTCCTGCTCCCCCAAGCTCTCCTTCTCCCCCAAGGTCTCCTACTCCCGCAAGCGCTCCTACTGCCCCAAGCTCTCCTACTCCCCCAAACTATCCTACTCCCCAAACTCTCCCACTCCCCCAGCCTGTCATACTCCCCCAGCCTCTCATACTCTCCCAGGCTCTCATACTCCCCCAGGCTCTCTTCCTCCCCCAAGGTCACTTACTCCTCCAAGCTCTCCTGTTCGCCCAAGCTCTCCCACTCCCCCATGCTCTGCTACTTCCGCAAGCTATCCTACTGCCCCAAGTTCTCCTACTCCGCCAAGCTCTCGTAATCTCCAAAGCTCTCCTACTCCCCCAAGCTCTCCTACTCCCCCAAGCTCTCCTACTCCCCCAATCTCTCCTACTCCCCCAAGCTCTACTATTCCCCCAAGCTCTCCTACTCCCCCAAGCTCTCATACTCCCCCAGGCTCTCATTCTCCCCCAGGCTCTCATACTCCCCCAGCATCTCAACTCCCCCAGCCTCTCATACTCTCCCAGGCTCTCATACTCCCCCAGGCTCTCACACTCCCCCAGGCTCTCATACTCCCCCAGTCTCTCAGACTCCCCCAGGCTCTCATACTCCCCAAGCCTCTCATACTCGCACAGCCTCTCATACTCCCCCAGCCTCTCACACTCCCCCAGACTCTCATACTCCTCCAGCCTCTCCTACTCCCCCAAGCTCTCCTACTCCCCCAAGCTCTCCTACTCCCCCAAGCTCTCCTTCTCCCACAAGCTCTCCTTCTGCCCCAAGCTCTCCTTCTCCCCCAAGCTCTCCTACTCCCCCATGCCCTCTTACTCCCCTAAGCTCTCCTACTCCCCGAAGCGCACCTACTGCCCCAAGCTCTCACACTTCCCCAGGCTCTCATACTCCCCCAGTCTCTCATACTCCCCCATGCTCTCATACTCCCCAAGCCTCTCATACTCGCACAGCCTCTCATACTCCCCCAGCCTCTCACACTCCTCCAGACTCTCATACTCCTCCAGCCTCTCCTACTCCCCCAAGCTCTCCTACTCCATCAAGCTATCCTACTCAAACAAGCTCTGCCACTCCCCCAAGTTCTCCTATTCCCCCAAGCTCTCCTACTCCCCCAAGCTCTCCTACTCCCCCAAGCTCTCCTTCTCCCACAAGCTCTCCTTCTCCCCCAAGCTCTCCTTCTCCCCCAATCTCTCCTTCTCCCCCTTGCTCTCCTTCTCCCCCTTGCTCTCCTTCTCCCGAAGTTCTCCTTCTCCGCAACCTCTCCTACTCTCCCAAGCTCTCCTACTCCCCCAAGCTCTCCTAATCCCCCAAACTGTCCTACTCCCCCAAGCTCTCCTACTCCCCCAAGCTCTCCTACTCCCCCAAGCTCTCCTACTCCCCCAAGCTCTCCTACTCCCACAAGCTCTACTACTCCCCCAAGATCTCCTACTCCCCCAAGCTCTCCTTCTCCCACACGCTCTACTACTCCCCCAAGCTCTCCCACTCATCCAAGCTCTCCTACTCGCCCAAGCTCTCCTACTCCCCCAAGAACTCCTGCTCCCCAGAGTTCTCCTAATGACCCAAGCTCTCTGACTCCCCCAAGCTCTCCTTATCCCCCAAGCTCTCCTACTCCCCCAAGCTCTCCTACTCCCACAAGCTTCCCTACTCCCCAAAGCTCTCCTACTCTCCCAAGCTCTCCTACTCCCCCAAGGTCTCCTACTCCCATAACCTCTTCTACTCCCTCAAGCTCTCCTACTCCCCCAAACTCTCCTACTCCCCCAAGATCTCCTACTCCCCCAACATCTCCTACTCTCCCAAGTTCTCCTACTTTCCCAAGCTCTCCTACTCCCCCAAGGTCTCCCACTCCCCCAAACTCTCCTACTCCCCCAATCTCACCTGCTCCCCCAAGCTCTCCTACTCCCCCAAGCTCTCCTACTCCCACAAGCTCTCCTACTCCCCAAAGCTCTCCTACTCTCCCGAGCTCTCCTACTCCCCCAAGCTTTCCTACTCCCCCAAGCTCTCCTACTCCCCCAAGTTCTCCTACTCCCCTAAGCTCTCCTACTCCCCCAAGCTCTCTTACTCCCCCAACCTTCTTTCTCCCCCAAGCTTTCTTCTTCCCCCAAGCTCTCTTACTCCCCAAGCTCTCCTACTCGCCCAAGCTCTCCCACTCCCACAAGCTCTACTACTCCCCCAAGCTCGCCTACTTCCCCAAGCTCTCATACACCCCAAGCTCTCACACTCCCCCAAGCTCTCATACGACCCAAGCTCTCATAAGCACCCAAGCTCTCCTACTCCCCCAAACTCTCCTACTCTCCCAAGATCTCCTATTCCCCCAAGCTCACCTACTCTCCCAAGCTCTCCTACTCCTCCAAGATCTCCTACTCCCCCAAGCTCTTCTACTCCCCCAAGCTCTCCTACTCCCCCAAGCGCTCCTACTCCCCCAAGCTCTCCTACTCCCCCAAGCTCTCCCACTCCCCCAAGCTCTCTTACTCCCCAAGCTCTCTTACTCCACCAAGCTCTCTTACTCCCCCAAGCTCTTCTACTCCCCCAAGCTCTCCTACTCCCCCAAGGTCTCCTACTACTATAAACTCTTATACTCCCCCAAGCTCTCCTACTCCCCCAAACTCTCCTACTCCCCCAAGATCTCCTACTCCCCCAACATCTCCTACTCTCCCAAGCTGTCCTACTCTCCCAAGATCTCCTACTCCCCCAAGCTCTCCTACTCCCCCAAGCGCTCCTACTCCCCCAAGCTCTCCTACTCGCCCAAGCTCTCCTACTCCCCCAAGATCTCCTACTCCCCCAAGATCTCCTACTACCCCAAGCTCTCTTACTCCCCCAAGCTCTCTTACTCCCCCAAGCTCTCTTACTCCCCCTAGCTCCCTTACTCCCCCAAGCTCTCCTACTGTGCCAAGTTCTCCGACTCCCACAAGCTCCCAGAATCCCCCAATTTCTCATACTCCCCCAAGCTTCCCTGCTAGCCAAGCTCACCTACTCCCCCAAGATCTCGTATTCCCCCAAGCTCTCTTCCTCCCCCAAGCTCTCTTACTCCCCCAAGTTCTGTTACTCCTCCAAGCTCTCCTACTCTGCCATGTTCTCCAACTCCCCCAAGCTCTCCTTATCCCCCAAGGTCTCCTACTCCCGCAAGCGCTCCTACTGCCCCAAGCTCTCCTACTCCCCCAAACTATCCTACTCCCCAAACTCTCCCACTCCCCCGGCCTCTCATACTCCCCCAGCCTCTCATACTCTCCCAGGCTCTCATACTCCCCCAGGCTCTCTTCCTCCCCCAAGGTCACTTACTCCTCCAAGCTCTCCTACTCGCCCAAGCTCTCCCACTCCCCAAGCTCTGCTACTTCCGCAAGCTCTCCTACTGCCCCAAGTTCTCCCACTCCGCCAAGCTCTCGTACTCTCCAAAGCTCTCCTACTCCCCCAAGCTCTCCTACTCCGCCAAGCTCTCCTACTCCCCCAAGCTCTCCTACTCCCCCAAGCTCTCCTACTCCCCCAAGCCCTCCTACTCCCCAAGCTCTCATACTCCCCCAGGCTCTCATTCTGCCCCAGGCTCTCATACTCCCCCAGCCTCTCATACTCCCCCAGCCTCTCATACTCTCCCAGGCTCTCATACTCCCCCAGGCTCTCACACTCCCCCAGGCTCTCATACTCCCCCAGTCTCTCAGACTCCCCCAGGCTCTCATACTCCCCAAGCCTCTCATACTCGCACAGCCTCTCATACTCCCCCAGCCTCTCACACTCCCCCAGACTCTCATACTCCTCCAGCCTCTCCTACTCCCCCAAGCTCTCCTAATCCCCCAAACTGTCCTACTCCGCCAAGCTCTCCTACTCCCCCATGCCCTCTTACTCCCCTAAGCTCTCACACTCCCCCAGGCTCTCATACTCCCCCAGTCTCTCAGACTCCCCCAGGCTCTCATACTCCCCAAGCCTCTCATACTCGCACAGCCTCTCACACTCCCCCAGACTCTCATACTCCTCCAGCCTCTCCTACTCCCCCAAGCTCTCCTACTCCCCCAAGCTATTCTACTCAAACAAGCTCTGCCACTCCCCCAAGTTCTCCTATTCCCCCAAGCTCTCCTACTCCCCCAAGCTCTCCTACTCCCCCAAGCTCTCCTTCTCCCACAAGCTCTCCTTCTGCCCCAAGTTCTCCTTCTCCCCCAAGCTCTCCTTCTCCCCCTTGCTCTCCTTCTCCCCCTTGCTCTCCTTCTCCCGAGGTTCTCCTTCTCCGCAACCTCTCCTACTCTCCCAAGCTCTCCTACTCCCCCAAGCTCTCCTAATCCCCCAAACTGTCCTACTCCGCCAAGCTCTCCTACTCCCCCATGCCCTCTTACTCCCCTAAGCTCTCCTACACCCCCAAGCGCTCCTACTGCCCCAAGCTCTCACACTCCCCCAGGCTCTCATACTCCCACAGTCTCTCATACTCCCCCAGGCTCTCATACTCCCCAAGCCTCTCATACTCGCACAGCCTCTCATACTCTCCCAGCCTCTCACACTCCCCCAGACTCTCATACTCCTCCAGCCTCTCCTACTCCCCAAGCTCTCCTATCCCCTCAATCTATCCTACTCAAACAAGCTCTGCCACTCCCCCAAGTTCTCCTATTCCCCCAAGCTCTCCTACTCCCCCAAGCTCTCCTACTCCCCCAAGCTCTCCTTCTCCCACAAGCTCTCCTTCTCCCCCAAGCTCTCCTTCTCACCCAAGCTCTCCTTCTCCCCCTTGCTCTCCTTCTCCCCCTTGCTCTCCTTCTCCCGAAGTTCTCCTTCTCCGCAACCTCTCCTACTCTCCCAAGCTCTCCTACTCCCCCAAGCTCTCCTAATCCCCCAAACTGTCCTACTCCCCCAAGCTCTCCTACTCCCCCATGCCCTCTTACTCCCCTAAGCTCTCCTACTCCCCCAAGCGCTCCTACTGCCCCAAGCTCTCCTACTCCCCCAAACTCTCCTACTCCCCCAAGCTCTCCTACTCCCCCCGCTCTCCTACTCCCCCAAGCTCTATTACTCCCCCAAGCTCTCTTTCTCCCCCAAGCTCTCTTCCTCCCCAAGCTCTCTTACTCCCCCAAGCTCTACTACTCGCCCAAGCTCTCCCACTCCCCCAGGCTCTACTACTTACCCAAGCTCTCCTACTTCCCCAAGCACTCATACTCCACCAGGCTCTCATACTCCCTTCAGGATCTCATACGCCCCCAGTCTCTCATACTCCCCCAGGCGCTCATACTCCCCAAGCCTCTCATACTCCCACAACCTCTCATACTCACCCAGCCTCTCATACTCCCCGAAGCTCTGTTACTCACCCAAGCTCGCCTACTCGCCCAAGCTCCCCCACTCCCCCAAGCTCTACTACCTACCCAAGCTCTCCTACTTCCCCAATTTCTCATACTTCCCCAAGCTCTCATCCGCCCCCAAGCTCTCATACGCCCCCAAGCTCTCCTCCTCCCGCAAGCTCTCCTACTCGCCCATGCTCCCCTACTCCACAAAGCTCTCCTACTCCCCCAAGCTCTCCTACTCCCCCACCTATCCTATTCCAGGAAGCTCTCCTACTCCCCTAAGCTCTCTTACTCTCCCAAGCTCTCTTCCTCCCCAAAGCTCTCTTACTCCCCCAAGCTCTCCTGCTCGCCCAAGCTCTCCCACACCCCAAGCTCTACTACCTATGAAGCTCTCTTACTTCCCCAAGTTCTCATACTTCCCCAAGCTCTCATCCGCCGCCAAGCTCTCATACGCCCCCAAGCACTCCTACCCTCCCAAGCTCTTCTACTCCCCCAATCTCTCCGACTTCACCAAGCTCTCCTACCCTCCCAAGCTCTCCTACTCCCCAAGCTGACCTACTCCCCTTAGCTCTCCTACTGCCCCAAGTTCTCCTACTCCGCCAAGCTCTCCTACTCTCCCAAGCTCTCCTACTCCCCCAAGCTCTCCTACTCCCCCAAGCTCTCCTAAAATCCCAAGCTCTCCTACTCCCCCAAGATCTCCTACTCCCCCAAGCTTTCCTTCTCCCCCAAGCGCTCCTACTCCCCCAAGCTCTCCTACTCCCCCAAGCTCTCCTACTCCCCCAAGCTCTCCTATTCCCCCAAGCTCTCATACTCCCCCAGGCTCTCATTCTCCCCCAGGCTCTCATACTCCCCCAGCCTATCATACTCCCCCAGCCTCTCATAATCTCCCAGGCTCACATACTCCCCCAGGCTCTGATACTCCCCCAGGCTCTCACACTCCCCCAGGATCTCATACACCCCAGTCTCTCATACTCCCCCAGGCGCTCATAATCCCCAAGCCTCTCATACTAACACAGCCTCTCTTACTCCCCCAGCCTCTCATACTCCCCCAGCCTCTCATACTCCCACAGCCTCTCATACTCCCCCAGGCTCTCATACACCCCCAGGCTCTCCTACTCCCTCAGGCTCTCCTACTCCCCCAAGCTGTCCTACTCCCCCAAGCTATCCTACTCAAACAAGCTCTCCTACTCCCCCAAGTTCTCCTATTCCCCCAAGCTCTCCCACTCCCCCAAGCTATCCTACTCCCCCAAGCTCTCCTTTTCCCACAAGCTCTCCTTCTCCCCCAAGCTCTCCTTCTCCTCCAAGCTCTCCTTCTGCCCCTTGCACTCCTTTTCCCCCTTGCTCTCCTTCTCCCGAAGTTCTCCTTCTCCACAACCTCTCCTACTCTCCCAAGCTCTCCTACTCCCCCAAGCTCTCCTACTCCCCCAAGCTGACCTACTCCCCCAAGCTCTCCTACTCCCCCATGCTCTCCTACTCCCCCAAGCTCTCCTACTTCCCCAAGCTCTACTACTCCACTAATCTCTCCTACTCCGGTACGCTCTCCTGCTTACCCAAGCTACCCTACTCCCCCAAGCTGTCCTACTACGGTAAGCTCTCCTCCATCTCCTCCTCCAAGCTCTCTAAGGCCCCAAATCTCTCCTACTCCCCGAAGCTCTCCTACTCCCTCAAGCTATCCTACTCGCCCATGCTCCCCTACTCCACAAAGCTCTCCTACTCCCCCAAGCTCTCCAACTCCCCCACCTATCCTATTCCAGGAAGCTCTCCTACACCCCTAAGCTCTCTTACTCCCTCAAGCTCTCTTCCTCTCCCAAGCTCTCTTGCTCCCCCAAGCTCTCCTACTCGCCCAAGCTCTCCCACTCCCCAAAGCTCTACTACTTACCCAAGCTCTCCTACTTCCCCAAGTTCTCATACTTTCCCAAGCTCTCTTCCGCCCCCAAGCTCTCATACGCCCCCAAGCTCTCCTACCCTCCCAAGCTCTCCTACTCCCCAATCTCTCCGTCTCCCCCAAGCTCTCCTACCCTCCCAAGCTCTCCTACTCCCCAAGCTGACCTACTCCCCTTAGCTCTCCTACTGCCCCAAGTTCTCCTACTCCGCCAAGCTCTCGTAAAACCCCAAGCTCTCCTACTCCCCCAAGATCTCCTACTCCCCCAAGCTCTCCTATTCCCCCAAGATCTCCTACTCCCCCAAGCTCTCCTACCTCCCCAATCTCTCCTACTCCCCCAAGCTCTCATACTCCCCCAGGCTCTCATTCTCCCCCAGGCTCTCATACACCCCCAGCCTATCATACTCCCCCAGCCTCTCATACTCTCCCAGGCTCACATACTCCCCCAGGCTCTGATACTTCCCCAGGCTCTCATACTTCCCCAAGCTCTCATCCGCCCCCAAGCTCTCATACGCCCCCAAGCACTCCTACCCTCCCAAGCTCTCCTACTCCCCCAATCTCTCCGACTTCCTAAAGCTCTCCTACCCTCCCAAGCTCTCCTACTCCCCAAGCAGACCTACTCCCCTTAGCTCTCCTACTGCCCCAAGTTCTCCTACTCCGCCAAGCTCTCGTAAAACCCCAAGCTCTCCTACTCCCCCAAGATCTCCTACTCCCCCAAGCTCTCCTATTCCCCCAAGATCTCCTACTCACCCAAGGTCTCCTACCTCCCCAAGCTCTCCTACTCCCCCAAGCTCTCATACTCCCCCAGGCTCTCATTCTCCCCCAGGCTCTCATACTCCCCCAGCCTATCATACTCCCCCAGCCTCTCATACTCTCCCAGGCTCACATACTCCCCCAGGCTCTGATACTTCCCCAGGCTCTCATACTTCCCCAAGCTCTCATCCGCCCCCAAGCTCTCATACGCCCCCAAGCACTCCTACCCTCCCAAGCTCTCCTACTCCCCCAATCTCTCCGACTTCCCCAAGCTCTCCAACCCACCCAAGCTCTCCTACTCCCCAAGCAGACCTACTCCCCTTGGCTCTCATACTGCCCCAATTTCTCCTACTCCGCCAAGCTCTCCTACTCTCCCAAGCTCTCCTACTCCCCCAAGCTCTCCTACTCCCCCAAGCTCTCCTACTCCCCCAAGCTCTCCTACTCCCCTAAGCTCTCCTACTCCCCCAAGCTCTCCTACTCCCACAAGCTCTCCTGCTCCCCAAAGCTCTCCTACTCTCCCAAGCTCTCCAAAACCCCCAAGCTCTCCGACTCCCCCAAGCTCTCTGACTCCCCCAAGCTCTCCGACACCCAAAGCTCTCCGACTCGCCCAAGCTCTACTACACCCCCAAGCTCTCCTACTCCGCCAATCTCTCTATCCCCCAAGCTCTCCTACTCCCGAAAGCTCTCCTACTCCCCCAAGCTCTCCTACTCCCACAAGCTCTCCTTCTCCCCCAAGCTCTCCTACTCCCCCAAGCTATCCTACTCCCCAAAGCTCTCCGACTCACCCAAGCTCTCCTACTCCCCCAAACTGTCCTACTCCCCCAAGCTCACTTTCTCCCAGAAGCTCTCCGGCTCCCCCAAGCTCTCCAACTCCCACAAGCACGCCGACTCGCTCAAACTCTCCCACTCCCCCAAGCTCTCCTCATCCCCCAAGCTTTCCTACTCCCCCAAGCTCTCCAGCTCCCCCAAGATCTCCTACTCCCTCAAGCGCTCCTACTGGCGCAAGCTCTCCTACACCCTCAAACTCTCCTAATCCCCCAAGATCTCCGACTCCCCCAAGCTCTCCGACTCCCCCAAGCTCTCCGACTCCCCCAAGCTCTCCTACTCCCCCAAGCTCTTCTACTCCCCCACGCTCTCTTACACCCACAAGCTCTCCTACTCCGGTAAGCAATCCTACTTCCCCAAGCTCTCCTACTGCCTCAAGCTCTCCTACTCCGGTAAGCTCCCCTACTCCCCCAAGCTCTCCTTCTCCCCAAACTCTCCGACTCCCCCAAGCTCTCCCACTCCGGTAAGCTACCCTGTTCCTACAAGCTCTTCTACTCCCCCAAGCTCAACTACTCCGGAAAGCTCTCCTACTCAGGTCAGCTCTCCTACTCCGGTAAGCTCAGTTACTGCGGTAAGCATTCCTACTCCGGTAAACTCTCCTAATCCGGTAAGATCTCCTAATCCGGTAAGCTCTCCTACACCCCCAAGCTCTCCTACTCCCGCAAGCCCTCCTACTCCGGTTAGCTCTCAAACTCCGGTAAGCTCTGCTACTTCCCCAAGCTCTCCGACTCCCCCAAGCTCTCCGACTCCCCCAAGCTCTCCTACTCCCGCAACTTCTCCTACTCCCCCAAGCTCTCCGAATCCCCCAAGTTCTCCGACTCCCCCAATCTCTCCGATTCCCCCAAGCTCTCCGACTCCCCCAAGCTCACCGACTCCCCCAAGCTCTCCGACTCCCCCAAACTCTTCGACTCGCACAAGCTCTCCTACTCCCCCAAGCACTCCTACTCGCCCAATCTCTCGTACTTCCCCCAGCTCTGCAAATCCCGAAAGTTCTCTTAATCCCCCAAGCTCTCCTACTCCCGCAAGCTCTCCTACTCCCCCCAGCTCTCCGACTCCCCCAAGCTCTCCGACTCCCCCAAGCTCTCCGACTCCCCCAAGCTCTCCGACTCGCCCAAGCTCTCCTACACACCCAAGATCTCCTACTCCACCAATCTCTCTACCCCCAAGCTCTCCTACTCCCGAAAGCTCTCCAACACCCCAAGCTCCCCTACTCCCACAAGCTCTCCTTCTCCCCCAAGCTCTCCTACTCCCCCAAGCTCACCTACTCCCCCAGGCTCTCCGACTCACCCAAGCTCTCCTACTCCCCCAAGCTGTCCTACTCCCCCAAGCTCTCCTTCTCCCCTAAGCTCTCCGGCTCCCCCAAGCTCTCCGACTCGAACAAGCACTCCGACTCGCCCAAACTCTCCTACTCCTCCAAGCTCTCCTCATCCCACAAGCTTTCCTACTCCCCCAAGCTCTCCAAATCCCCCAAGATCCCCTACTCCTCCAAGCTCTCCGACTGCCCCAATCTCTCCTACTCCCTCAAGCGCTCCTACTGGCGCAAGATCTCCTACACCCTCAAACTCTCCTGCTCCCCCAAGATCTCCGACTCCCCCAAGCTCTCCGACTCCCCCAAGCTCTCCGGCTTCCCCAAGCTTTCCTACTCCCACAAGCTCTTCTACTCCCCCAAGCTCTCTTACACCCACAAGCTCTCCTACTCCGGTAAGCAATCCTACTCCCCCAAGCTCTCCTCCTGCCTTAAGCTCTCCTACTCCAGTAAGCTCCCCTACTCCCCCAAGCTATCCTACTCCCCAAAGCTCTCCGACTCCCCCAAGCTCTTCGACTCAATTAAGCTCTCCGACTCCCCCAAGCTCTCCGACTCCCCCCAGCTCTCCGACTGCCCCAAGCTCTCCGACTCCCCCAAGCTCTCCGACTCGCCCAAGCTCTCTTACTCCCCCAAGCTCTCCTACTCGCCCAAGCTCTCCCACTCCCACAAGCTCAACTACTCCCCCAAGCTCGCCTACTTCCCCAACCTCTCATACACCCCAAGCTCTCACACTCCCACAAGCTGTCATATGACCCAAGCTCTCATAAGCCCCCAAAGCTCTCCTCCCCTCCCAAGCTCTCCTACTCCCCCAAGCTCTCCGACTCCCCCAAGATCTCGTATTCCCCCAAGCTCTCTTCCTCCCCCAAGCTCTCTTACTCCCCCAAGTTCTGTTACTCCTCCAAGCTCTCCTACTCTGCCATGTTCTCCTACTCCCCCAAGCTCTCCTTCTCCCCCAAGGTCTCCTACTCCCGCAAGCGCTCCTACTGCCTCAAGCTCTCCTACTCCCCCAAACTATCCTACTCCCCAAAATCTCCCACTCCCCCAGCCTCTCATACTCCCCCAGCCTCTCATACTCTCCCAGGCTCTCATACTCCCCCAGGCTCTCTTCCTCCCCCAAGGTCACTTACTCCTCCAAGCTCTCCTGTTCGCCCAAGCTCTCCCACTCCCCCATGCTCTGCTACTTCCGCAAGCTCTCCTACTGCCCCAAGTTCTCCTACTCCGCCAAGCTCTCGTACTCTCCAAAGCTCTCCTACTCCCCCAAGCTCTCCTACTCCCCCAAGCTCTCCTACTCCGCCAAGCTCTCCTACTCCCCCAAGCTCTACTATTCCCCCAAGCTCTCCTACTCCCCCAAGCTCTCTTACACCCCCAGGCTCTCATTCTCCCCCAGGCTCTCATACTCCCCCAGCCTCTCATACTCCCCCAGCCTCTCATACTCTCCCAGGCTCTCATACTCCCCCAGGCTCTCACACTCCCCCAGGCTCCCATACTCCCCCAGTCTCTCAGACTCCCCCAGGCTCTCATACTCCCCAAGCCTCTCATACTCGCACAGCCTCTCATAGTCCCCCAGCCTCTCACACTCCCCCAGACTCTCATACTCCTCCAGCCTCTCCTACTCCCCCAAGCTCTCCTACTCCCCCAAGCTCTCCTACTCCCCCAAGCTCTCCTTCTCCCACAAGCTCTCCTTCTGCCCCAAGCTCTCCTTCTCCCCCAAGCTCTCCTTCTCCCGAGGTTCTTCTTCTCCGCAACCTCTCCTACTCCCCCAAGCTCTCCTACTCCCCCATGCCCTCTTACTCCCCTAAGCTCTCCTACTCCCCCAAGCGCACCCACTGCCCCAAGCTCTCACACTCCCCCAGGCTCTCATACTCCCCCAGTCTCTCATACTCCCCCATGCTCTCATACTCCCCAAGCCTCTCATACTCGCACAGCCTCTCATACTCCCCCAGCCTCTCACACTCCTCCAGACTCTCATACTCCTCCAGCCTCTCCTACTCCCCCAAGCTCTCCTACTCCATCAAGCTATCCTACTCAAACAAGCTCTGCCACTCCCCCAAGTTCTCCTATTCCCCGAAGCTCTCCTACTCCCCCAAGCTCTCATACTCCCCCAAGCTCTCCTTCTCCCACAAGCTCTCCTTCTCCCCCAAGCTTTCCTTCTCCCCCAATCTCTCCTTCTCCCCCTTGCACTCCTTCTCCCCCTTGCTCTCCTTCTCCCGAAGTTCTCCTTCTCCGCAACCTCTCCTACTCTCCCAAGCTCTCCTACTCCCCCAAGCTCTCCTAATCCCCCACACTGTCCTACTCCCCCAAGCTCTCCTACTCCCCCAAGCTCTCCTACTCCCCCAAGCTCTCCTACTCCCCCAAGCTCTCCTACTCCCACAAGCTCTCCTACTCCCCCAAACTCTCCTACTCCCCCAAGATCTCCTACTCCCCCAAGCTCTCCTACTCTCCCAAGCTCTACTACTCCCCCAAGATCTCCTACTCCCCCAAGCTCTCCTTCTCCCCCACGCTCTACTACTCCCCCAAGCTCTCCCACTCCTCCAAGCTCTCCTACTCGCCCAAGCTCTCCTACTCCCCCAAGATCTCCTGCTCCCCAGAGTTCTCCTAATGACCCAAGCTCTCTGACTCCCCCAAGCTCTCCTTATCCCCCAAGCTCTCCTACTCCCCCAAGCTCTCCTACTCCCACAAGCTTCCCTACTCCCCAAAGCTCTCCTACTCTCCCAAGCTCTCCTACTCCCCCAAGGTCTCCTACTCCCATAACCTCTTCTACTCCCTCAAGCTCTCCTACTCCCCCAAACTCTCCTACTCCCCCAAGATCTCCTACTCCCCCAACATCTCCTACTCTCCCAAGTTCTCCTACTCTCCCAAGCTCTCCTACTCCCCCAAGCTCTCCCACTCCCCCAAACTCTCCTACTCCCCCAATCTCACCTGCTCCCCCAAGCTCTCCTACTCCCCCAAGCTCTCCTACTCCCACAAGCTCTCCTACTCTCCAAAGCTCTTCTACTCTCCCGAGCTCTCCTACTCCCCCAAGCTTTCCTACTCCCCCAAGCTCTCCTACTCCCCCAAGCTCTCCTACTCCCCCAAGCTCTCCTACTCCCCCAAGCTCTCTTACTCCCCCAACCTCTTTCTCCCCCAAGCTTTCTTCTTCCCCCAAGCTCTCTTACTCCCCAAGCTCTCCTACTCGCCCAAGCTCTCCCACTCCCACAAGCTCTACTACTCCCCCAAGCTCGCCTACTTCCCCAAGCTCTCATACACCCCAAGCTCTCACACTCCCCCAAGCTCTCATACGACCCAAGCTCTCATAAGCACCCAAGCTCTCCTACTCCCCCAAACTCTCCTACTCTCCCAAGATCTCCTACTCCCCCAAGCTCACCTACTCTCCCAAGCTCTCCTACTCCTCCAAGATCTCCTACTCCCCCAAGCTCTTCTACTCCCCCAAGCTCTCCTTCTCCCCCAAGCGCTCCTACTCCCCCAAGCTCTCCTACTCCCCCAAGCTCTCCCACTCCCCCAAGCTCTCTTACTCCCCAAGCTCTCTTACTCCACCAAGCTCTCTTACTCCCCCAAGCTCTTCTACTCCCCCAAGCTCTCCTACTCCCCCAAGCGCTCCTACTCCCCCAAGCTCTCCTACTCCCCCAAGCTCTCCCACTCCCCCAAGCTCTCTTACTCCCCAAGCTCTCTTACTCCACCAAGCTCTCTTACTCCCCCAAGCTCTCCTACTCTTCCAAGCTCTCCTACTCCCCCAAGGTCTCCTACTACTATAAACTCTTCTACTCCCCCAAGCTCTCCTACTCCCCCAAACTCTCCTACTCCCCCAAGATCTCCTACTCCCCCAACATCTCCTACTCTCCCAAGCTGTCCTACTCTCCCACGATCTCCTACTCCCACAAGCTCTCCTACTCCCCCAAGCGCTCCTACTCCCCCAAGCTCTCCTACTCGCCCAAGCTCTCCTACTCCCCCAAGATCTCCTACTCCCCCAAGATCTCCTACTGCCCCAAGCTCTCTTACTCCCCCAAGCTCTCTTACTCCCCCAAGATCTCTTACTCCCCCTAGCTCTCTTACTCCCCCAAGCTCTCCTACTGTGCCAAGTTCTCCTACTCCCACAAGCTCCCAGAATCCCGCAATTTCTCCTACTCCCCCAAGCTTCCCTGCTAGCCAAGCTCACCTACTCCCCCAAGATCTCGTATTCCCCCAAGCTCTCTTCCTCCCCCAAGCTGTCTTACTCCCCCAAGTTCTGTTACTCCTCCAAGCTCTCCTACTCTGCCATGTTCTCCTACTCCCCCAAGCTCTCCTTCTCCCCCAAGGTCTCCTACTCCCGCAAGCGCTCCTACTGCCCCAAGCTCTCCTACTCCCCCAAACTATCCTACTCCCCAAACTCTCCCACTCCCCCAGCCTCTCATACTCCCCCAGCCTCTCATACTCTCCCAGGCTCTCATACTCCCCCAGGCTCTCTTCCTCCCCCAAGGTCACTTACTCCTCCAAGCTCTCCTACTCGCCCAAGCTCTCCCACTCCCCCAAGCTCTGCTACTTCCGCAAGCTCTCCTACTGCCCCAAGTTCTCCCACTCCGCCAAGCTCTCGTACTCTCCAAAGCTCTCCTACTCCCCCAAGCTCTCCTACTCCCCCAAGCTCTCCTGCTCCCCCAAGCTCTCCTACTCCCCCAAGCTCTCCTACTCCCCCACGCCCTCCTACTCCCCAAGCTCTCATACTCCCCCAGGCTCTCATTCTGCCACAGGCTCTCATACTCCCCCAGCCTCTCATACTCCCCCAGCCTCTCATACTCTCCCAGGCTCTCATACTCCCCCAGGCTCTCACACTCCCCCAGGCTCTCATACTCCCCCAGTCTCTCAGACTCCCCCAGGCTCTCATACTCCCCAAGCCTCTCATACTCGCACAGCCTCTCATACTCCCCCAGCCTCTCACACTCCCCCAGACTCTCATACTCCTCCAGCCTCTCCTACTCCCCCAAGCTCTCCTACTCCCCCAAGCTATCCTACTCAAACAAGCTCTGCCACTCCCCCAAGTTCTCCTATTCCCCCAAGCTCTCCTACTCCCCCAAGCTCTCCTACTCCCCCAAGCTCTCCTTCTCCCACAAGCTCTCCTTCTGCCCCAAGCTCTCCTTCTCCCCCAAGCTCTCCCTCTCCCCCTTGCTCTCCTTCTGCCCCTTGCTCTCCTTCTCCCGAGGTTCTCCTTCTCCGCAACCTCTCCTACTCACCCAAGCTCTCCTACTCCCCCAAGCTCTCCTAATCCCCCAAACTGTCCTACTCCCCCAAGCTCTCCTACTCCCCCATGCCCTCTTCCTCCCCTAAGCTCTCCTACTCCCCTAAGCGCTCCTACTGCCCCAAGCTCTCACACTCCCCCAGGCTCTCATACTCCCCCAGTCTCTCATACTCCCCCAGGCTCTCATACTCCCCAAGCCTCTCATACTCGCACAACCTCTCATACTCCCCCAGCCTCTCACACTCCCCCAGACTCTCATACTCCTCCAGCCTCTCCTACTCCCCCAAGCTCTCCTACTCCCTCAATCTATCCTACTCAAACAAGCTCTGCCACTCCCCCAAGGTCTCCTTCTCCCCCAAGGTCTCCTACTCCCGCAAGCGCTCCTACTGCCCCAAGCTCTCCTACTCCCCCAAACTATCCTACTCCCCAAACTCTCCCACTCCCCCAGCCTCTCATACTCCCCCAGCCTCTCATACTCTCCCAGGCTCTCATACTCCCCCAGGCTCTCTTCCTCCCCCAAGGTCACTTACTCCTCCAAGCTCTCCTACTCGCCCAAGCTCTCCCACTCCCACAAGCTCTGCTACTTCCGCAAGCTCTCCTACTGCCCCAAGTTCTCCCACTCCGCCAAGCTCTCGTACTCTCCAAAGCTCTCCGAGTCCCCCAAGCTCTCCTACTCCCCCAAGCTCTCCTACTCCACCAAGCTCTCCTACTCCCCCAAGCTCTCCTACTCCCCCAAGCTCTCCTACTCCCCCAAGCTCTCATACTCCCCCAGGCACTCATTCTGCCCCAGGCTCTCATACTCCCCCAGCCTCTCATACTCCCCCAGCCTCTCATACTCTCCCAGGCTCTCATACTCCCCCAGGCTCTCACACTCCCCCAGGCTCTCATACTCCCCCAGTCTTTCAGACTCCCCCAGGCTCTCATACTCCCCAAGCCTCTCATACTCGCACAGCCTCTCATACTCCCCCAGCCTCTCACACACCCCCAGACTCTCATACTCCTCCAGCCGCTCCTACTCCCCCAAGCTCTCCTACTCCCCCAAGCTATTCTACTCAAACAAGCTCTGCCACTCCCCCAAGTTCTCCTATTCCCCCAAGCTCTCCTAGTCCCCCAAGCTCTCCTACTCCCCCAAGCTCTCCTTCTCCCACAAGCTCTTCTTCTGCCCCAAGCTCTCCTTCTCCCCCAAGCTCTCCTACTCGCCCAAGCTCTCCTACTCCCCCAAGATCTCCTACTCCCCCAAGATCTCCTACTGCCCCAAGCTCTCTTACTCCCCCAAGCTCTCTTACTCCCCCAAGCTCTCTTACTCCCCCTAGCTCTCTTACTCCCCCAAGCTCTCCTACTGTGCCAAGTTCTCCTACTCCCACAAGCTCCCAGAATCCCCCAATTTCTCCTACTCCCCCAAGCTTCCCTGCTAGCCAAGCTCACCTACTCCCCCAAGATCGCGTATTCCCCCAAGCTCTCTTCCTCCCCCAAGCTCTCTTCCTCCCCCAAGTTCTGTTACTCCTCCAAGCTCTCCTACTCTGCCATGTTCTCCTACTCCCCCAAGCTCTCCTTCTCCCCCAAGGTCTCCTACTCCCGCAAGCGCTCCTACTGCCCCAAGCTCTCCTACTCCCCCAAACTATCCTACTCCCCAAACTCTCCCACTCCCCCAGCCTCTCATACTCCCCCAGCCTCTCATACTCTCCCAGGCTCTCATACTCCCCCAGGCTCTCTTCCTCCCCCAAGGTCACTTACTCCTCCAAGCTCTCCTACTCGCCCAAGCTCTCCCACTCCCCCAAGCTCTGCTACTTCCGCAAGCTCTCCTACTGCCCCAAGTTCTCCCACTCCGCCAAGCTCTCGTACTCTCCAAAGCTCTCCTACTCCCCCAAGCTCTCCTACTCCCCCAAGCTCTCCTGCTCCCCCAAGCTCTCCTACTCCCCCAAGCTCTCATACTCCCCCAGCCTCTCATACTCCCCCAGCCTCTCATACTCTCCCAGGCTCTCATACTCCCCCAGGCTCTCACACTCCCCCAGGCTCTCATACTCCCCCAGTCTCTCAGACTCCCCCAGGCTCTCATACTCCCCAAGCTTCTCATACTCGCACAGCCTCTCATACTCCCCCAGCCTCTCACACTCCCCCAGACTCTCATACTCCTCCAGCCTCTCCTACTCCCCCAAGCTCTCCTACTCCCCCAAGCTATCCTACTCAAACAAGCTCTGCCACTCCCCCAAGTTCTCCTATTCCCCCAAGCTCTCCTACTCCCCCAAGCTCTCCTACTCCCCCAAGCTCTCCTTCTCCCACAAGCTCTCCTTCTGCCCCAAGCTCTCCTTCTCCCCCAAGCTCTCCTTCTCCCCCTTGCTCTCCTTCTGCCCCTTGCTCTCCTTCTCCCGAGGTTCTCCTTCTCCGCAACCTCTCCTACTCACCCAAGCTCTCCTACTCCCCCAAGCTCTCCTAATCCCCCAAACTGTCCTACTCCCCCAAGCTCTCCTACTCCCCCATGCCCTCTTTCTCCCCTAAGCTCTCCTACTCCCCTAAGCGCTCCTACTGCCCCAAGCTCTCACACTCCCCCAGGCTCTCATACTCCCCCAGCCTCTCACACTCCCCCAGACTCTCATACTCCTCCAGCCTCTCCTACTCCCCCAAGCTCTCCTACTCCCTCAATCTATCCTACTCAAACAAGCTCTGCCACTCCCCCAAGGTCTCCTTCTCCCCCAAGGTCTCCTACTCCCGCAAGCGCTCCTACTGCCCCAAGCTCTCCTACTCCCCCAAACTATCCTACTCCCCAAACTCCCCCACTCCCCCAGCCTCTCA
Source organism: Pristiophorus japonicus (assembly GCF_044704955.1). Taxonomy (NCBI): domain Eukaryota; kingdom Metazoa; phylum Chordata; class Chondrichthyes; family Pristiophoridae; genus Pristiophorus; species Pristiophorus japonicus. The sequence continues at coordinate 661,251 of NW_027251579.1, read as the reverse complement.
TACTCCCCCAGCCTCTCATACTCTCCCAGGCTCTCATACTCCCCCAGGCTCTCTTCCTCCCCCAAGGTCACTTACTCCTCCAAGCTCTCCTACTCGCCCAAGCTCTCCCACTCCCACAAGCTCTGCTACTTCCGCAAGCTCTCCTACTGCCCCAAGTTCTCCCACTCCGCCAAGCTCTCGTACTCTCCAAAGCTCTCCTACTCCCCCAAGCTCTCCTACTCCCCCAAGCTCTCCTACTCCACCAAGCTCTCCTACTCCCCCAAGCTCTCCTACTCCCCCAAGCTCTCCTACTCCCCCAAGCTCTCATACTCCCCCAGGCACTCATTCTGCCCCAGGCTCTCATACTCCCCCAGCCTCTCATACTCCCCCAGCCTCTCATACTCTCCCAGGCTCTCATACTCCCCCAGGCTCTCACACTCCCCCAGGCTCTCATACTCCCCCAGTCTTTCAGACTCCCCCAGGCTCTCATACTCCCCAAGCCTCTCATACTCGCACAGCCTCTCATACTCCCCCAGCCTCTCACACACCCCCAGACTCTCATACTCCTCCAGCCGCTCCTACTCCCCCAAGCTCTCCTACTCCCCCAAGCTATTCTACTCAAACAAGCTCTGCCACTCCCCCAAGTTCTCCTATTCCCCCAAGCTCTCCTAGTCCCCCAAGCTCTCCTACTCCCCCAAGCTCTCCTTCTCCCACAAGCTCTTCTTCTGCCCCAAGCTCTCCTTCTCCCCCAAGCTCTCCTTCTCCCCCTTGCTCTCCTTCTCCCCCTTGCTCTCCTTCTCCCGAGGTTCTCCTTCTCCGCAACCTCTCCTACTCTCCCAAGCTCTCCTACTCCCCCAAGCTCTCCTAATCCCCCAAACTGTCCTACTCCGCCAAGCTCTCCTACTCCCCCATGACCTCTTACTCCCCTAAGCTCCCCTACACCCCCAAGCGCTCCTACTGCCCCAAGCTCTCACACTCCCCCAGGCTCTCATACTCCCCCAGTCTCTCATACTCCCCCAGGCTCTCATACTCCCCAAGCCTCTCATATTCGCACAGCCTCTCATACTCCCCCAGCCTCTCACACTCCCCCAGACTCCCATACTCCTCCAGCCTCTCCTACTCCCCCAAGCTCTCCTACTCCCTCAATCTATCCTACTCAAACAAGCTCTGCCACTCCCTCAAGCTCTCCTTCTCCCCCAAGGTCTCCTTCTCCCGCAAGCGCTCCTACTGCCCCAAGCTCTCCTCCTCCCCCAAACTGTCCTACTCCCCAAACTCTCCCACTCCCCCAGCCTCTCATACTCCCCCAGCCTCTCATACTCTCCCAGGCTCTCATACTCCCCCAGGCTCTCTTCCTCCCCCAAGGTCACTTACTCCTCCAAGCTCTCCTACTCGCCCAAGCTCTCCCACTCCCCCAAGCTCTGCTACTTCCGCAAGCTCTCCTACTGCCCCAAGTTCTCCCACTCCGCCAAGCTCTCGTACTCTCCAAAGCTATCCTACTCCCCCAAGCTCTCCTACTCCCCCAAGCTCTCCTACTCCCCCAAGCTCTCCTACTCCCCCAAGCTATCCTACTCAAACAAGCTCTGCCACTCCCCCAAGTTCTCCTATTCCCCCAAGCTCTCCTACTCCCCCAAGCTCTCCTACTCCCCCAAGCTCTCCTTCTCCCACAAGCTCTCCTTCTGCCCCAAGCTCTCCTTCTCCCCCAAGCTCTCCCTCTCCCCCTTGCTCTCCTTCTGCCCCTTGCTCTCCTTCTCCCGAGGTTCTCCTTCTCCGCAACCTCTCCTACTCACCCAAGCTCTCCTACTCCCCCAAGCTCTCCTAATCCCCCAAACTGTCCTACTCCCCCAAGCTCTCCTACTCCCCCATGCCCTCTTCCTCCCCTAAGCTCTCCTACTCCCCTAAGCGCTCCTACTGCCCCAAGCTCTCACACTCCCCCAGGCTCTCATACTCCCCCAGTCTCTCATACTCCCCCAGGCTCTCATACTCCCCAAGCCTCTCATACTCGCACAACCTCTCATACTCCCCCAGCCTCTCACACTCCCCCAGACTCTCATACTCCTCCAGCCTCTCCTACTCCCCCAAGCTCTCCTACTCCCTCAATCTATCCTACTCAAACAAGCTCTGCCACTCCCCCAAGGTCTCCTTCTCCCCCAAGGTCTCCTACTCCCGCAAGCGCTCCTACTGCCCCAAGCTCTCCTACTCCCCCAAACTATCCTACTCCCCAAACTCTCCCACTCCCCCAGCCTCTCATACTCCCCCAGCCTCTCATACTCTCCCAGGCTCTCATACTCCCCCAGGCTCTCTTCCTCCCCCAAGGTCACTTACTCCTCCAAGCTCTCCTACTCGCCCAAGCTCTCCCACTCCCACAAGCTCTGCTACTTCCGCAAGCTCTCCTACTGCCCCAAGTTCTCCCACTCCGCCAAGCTCTCGTACTCTCCAAAGCTCTCCGAGTCCCCCAAGCTCTCCTACTCCCCCAAGCTCTCCTACTCCACCAAGCTCTCCTACTCCCCCAAGCTCTCCTACTCCCCCAAGCTCTCCTACTCCCCCAAGCTCTCATACTCCCCCAGGCACTCATTCTGCCCCAGGCTCTCATACTCCCCCAGCCTCTCATACTCCCCCAGCCTCTCATACTCTCCCAGGCTCTCATACTCCCCCAGGCTCTCACACTCCCCCAGGCTCTCATACTCCCCCAGTCTTTCAGACTCCCCCAGGCTCTCATACTCCCCAAGCCTCTCATACTCGCACAGCCTCTCATACTCCCCCAGCCTCTCACACACCCCCAGACTCTCATACTCCTCCAGCCGCTCCTACTCCCCCAAGCTCTCCTACTCCCCCAAGCTATTCTACTCAAACAAGCTCTGCCACTCCCCCAAGTTCTCCTATTCCCCCAAGCTCTCCTAGTCCCCCAAGCTCTCCTACTCCCCCAAGCTCTCCTTCTCCCACAAGCTCTTCTTCTGCCCCAAGCTCTCCTTCTCCCCCAAGCTCTCCTACTCGCCCAAGCTCTCCTACTCCCCCAAGATCTCCTACTCCCCCAAGATCTCCTACTGCCCCAAGCTCTCTTACTCCCCCAAGCTCTCTTACTCCCCCAAGCTCTCTTACTCCCCCTAGCTCTCTTACTCCCCCAAGCTCTCCTACTGTGCCAAGTTCTCCTACTCCCACAAGCTCCCAGAATCCCCCAATTTCTCCTACTCCCCCAAGCTTCCCTGCTAGCCAAGCTCACCTACTCCCCCAAGATCGCGTATTCCCCCAAGCTCTCTTCCTCCCCCAAGCTCTCTTCCTCCCCCAAGTTCTGTTACTCCTCCAAGCTCTCCTACTCTGCCATGTTCTCCTACTCCCCCAAGCTCTCCTTCTCCCCCAAGGTCTCCTACTCCCGCAAGCGCTCCTACTGCCCCAAGCTCTCCTACTCCCCCAAACTATCCTACTCCCCAAACTCTCCCACTCCCCCAGCCTCTCATACTCCCCCAGCCTCTCATACTCTCCCAGGCTCTCATACTCCCCCAGGCTCTCTTCCTCCCCCAAGGTCACTTACTCCTCCAAGCTCTCCTACTCGCCCAAGCTCTCCCACTCCCCCAAGCTCTGCTACTTCCGCAAGCTCTCCTACTGCCCCAAGTTCTCCCACTCCGCCAAGCTCTCGTACTCTCCAAAGCTCTCCTACTCCCCCAAGCTCTCCTACTCCCCCAAGCTCTCCTGCTCCCCCAAGCTCTCCTACTCCCCCAAGCTCTCATACTCCCCCAGCCTCTCATACTCCCCCAGCCTCTCATACTCTCCCAGGCTCTCATACTCCCCCAGGCTCTCACACTCCCCCAGGCTCTCATACTCCCCCAGTCTCTCAGACTCCCCCAGGCTCTCATACTCCCCAAGCTTCTCATACTCGCACAGCCTCTCATACTCCCCCAGCCTCTCACACTCCCCCAGACTCTCATACTCCTCCAGCCTCTCCTACTCCCCCAAGCTCTCCTACTCCCCCAAGCTATCCTACTCAAACAAGCTCTGCCACTCCCCCAAGTTCTCCTATTCCCCCAAGCTCTCCTACTCCCCCAAGCTCTCCTACTCCCCCAAGCTCTCCTTCTCCCACAAGCTCTCCTTCTGCCCCAAGCTCTCCTTCTCCCCCAAGCTCTCCTTCTCCCCCTTGCTCTCCTTCTGCCCCTTGCTCTCCTTCTCCCGAGGTTCTCCTTCTCCGCAACCTCTCCTACTCACCCAAGCTCTCCTACTCCCCCAAGCTCTCCTAATCCCCCAAACTGTCCTACTCCCCCAAGCTCTCCTACTCCCCCATGCCCTCTTTCTCCCCTAAGCTCTCCTACTCCCCTAAGCGCTCCTACTGCCCCAAGCTCTCACACTCCCCCAGGCTCTCATACTCCCCCAGCCTCTCACACTCCCCCAGACTCTCATACTCCTCCAGCCTCTCCTACTCCCCCAAGCTCTCCTACTCCCTCAATCTATCCTACTCAAACAAGCTCTGCCACTCCCCCAAGGTCTCCTTCTCCCCCAAGGTCTCCTACTCCCGCAAGCGCTCCTACTGCCCCAAGCTCTCCTACTCCCCCAAACTATCCTACTCCCCAAACTCCCCCACTCCCCCAGCCTCTCATACTCCCCCAGCCTCTCATACTCTCCCAGGCTCTCATACTCCCCCAGGCTCTCTTCCTCCCCCAAGGTCACTTACTCCTCCAAGCTCTCCTACTCGCCCAAGCTCTCCCACTCCCACAAGCTCTGCTACTTCCGCAAGCTCTCCTACTGCCCCAAGTTCTCCCACTCCGCCAAGCTCTCGTACTCTCCAAAGCTCTCCTACTCCCCCAAGCTCTCCTACTCCCCCAAGCTCTCCTACTCCACCAAGCTCTCCTACTCCCCCAAGCTCTCCTACTCCCCCAAGCTCTCCTACTCCCCCAAGCTCTCATACTCCCCCAGGCACTCATTCTGCCCCAGGCTCTCATACTCCCCCAGCCTCTCATACTCCCCCAGCCTCTCATACTCTCCCAGGCTCTCATACTCCCCCAGGCTCTCACACTCCCCCAGGCTCTCATACTCCCCCAGTCTTTCAGACTCCCCCAGGCTCTCATACTCCCCAAGCCTCTCATACTCGCACAGCCTCTCATACTCCCCCAGCCTCTCACACACCCCCAGACTCTCATACTCCTCCAGCCGCTCCTACTCCCCCAAGCTCTCCTACTCCCCCAAGCTATTCTACTCAAACAAGCTCTGCCACTCCCCCAAGTTCTCCTATTCCCCCAAGCTCTCCTAGTCCCCCAAGCTCTCCTACTCCCCCAAGCTCTCCTTCTCCCACAAGCTCTTCTTCTGCCCCAAGCTCTCCTTCTCCCCCAAGCTCTCCTTCTCCCCCTTGCTCTCCTTCTCCCCCTTGCTCTCCTTCTCCCGAGGTTCTCCTTCTCCGCAACCTCTCCTACTCTCCCAAGCTCTCCTACTCCCCCAAGCTCTCCTAATCCCCCAAACTGTCCTACTCCGCCAAGCTCTCCTACTCCCCCATGACCTCTTACTCCCCTAAGCTCCCCTACACCCCCAAGCGCTCCTACTGTCCCAAGCTCTCACACTCCCCCAGGCTCTCATACTCCCCCAGTCTCTCATACTCCCCCAGGCTCTCATACTCCCCAAGCCTCTCATATTCGCACAGCCTCTCATACTCCCCCAGCCTCTCACACTCCCCCAGACTCCCATACTCCTCCAGCCTCTCCTACTCCCCCAAGCTCTCCTACTCCCTCAATCTATCCTACTCAAACAAGCTCTGCCACTCCCTCAAGCTCTCCTTCTCCCCCAAGGTCTCCTTCTCCCGCAAGCGCTCCTACTGCCCCAAGCTCTCCTCCTCCCCCAAACTGTCCTACTCCCCAAACTCTCCCACTCCCCCAGCCTCTCATACTCCCCCAGCCTCTCATACTCTCCCAGGCTCTCATACTCCCCCAGGCTCTCTTCCTCCCCCAAGGTCACTTACTCCTCCAAGCTCTCCTACTCGCCCAAGCTCTCCCACTCCCCCAAGCTCTGCTACTTCCGCAAGCTCTCCTACTGCCCCAAGTTCTCCCACTCCGCCAAGCTCTCGTACTCTCCAAAGCTATCCTACTCCCCCAAGCTCTCCTACTCCCCCAAGCTCTCCTACTCCCCCAAGCTCTCCTACTCCCCCAAGCTCTCCTACTCCCCCAAGCTCTCATACTCCCCCAGGCTCTCATTCTGCCCCAGGCTCTCATACTCCCCCAGCCTCTCATACTCCCCCAGCCTCTCATACTCTCCCAGGCTCTCATACTCGCACAGCCTCTCATACTCCCCCAGCCTCTCACACTCCCCCAGACTCTCATACTCCTCCAGCCTCTCCTACTCCCCCAAGCTCTCCTACTCCCCCAAGCTATCCTACTCAAACAAGCTCTGCCACTCCCCCAAGTTCTCCTATTCCCCCAAGCTCTCCTACTCCCCCAAGCTCTCCTACTCCCCCAAGCTCTCCTTCTCCCACAATCTCTCCTTCTGCCCCAAGCTCTCCTTCTCCCCCAAGCTCTCCTTCTCCCCCTTGCTCTCCTTCTCCCCCTTGCTCTCCTTCTCCCGAGGTTCTCCTTCTCCGCAACCTCTCCTACTCTCCCAAGCTCTCCTACTCCCCCAAGCTCTCCAAATCCCCAAACTGTCCTACTCCCCCAAGCTCTCCTACTCCCCCTTGCCCTCTTCCTCCCCTAAGCTCTCCTACGCCCCTAAGCGCTCCTACTGCCCCAAGCTCTCACACTCCCCCAGGCTCTCATACTCCCCCAGTCTCTCATACTCCCCCAGGCTCTCATACTCCCCAAGCCTCTCATACTCGCACAGCCTCTCATACTCCCCCAGCCTCTCACACTCCTCCAGACTCTCATACTCCTCCAGCCTCTCCTACTCCCCCAAGCTCTCCTACTCCCTCAATCTATCCTACTCAAACAAGCTCTGCCACTCCCCCAAGCTCTCCTTCTCCCCCAAGGTCTCCTACTCCCGCAAGCGCTCCTACTGCCCCAAGCACTCCTACTCCCCCAAACTATCCTACTCCCCAAACTCTCCCACTCCCCCAGCCTCTCATACTCCGCCAGCCTCTCATACTCTCCCAGGCTCTCATACTCCCTCAGGCTCTCTTCCTCCCCCAAGGTCACTTACTCCTCCAAGCTCTCCTACCCGCCCAAGCTCTCCCACTCCCACAAGCTCTGCTACTTCCGCAAGCTCTCCTACTGCCCCAAGTTCTCCCACTCCGCCAAGCTCTCGTACTCTCCAAAGCTCTACTACTCCCCCAAGCTCTCCTACTCCCCCAAGCTCTCCTACTCCACCAAGCTCTCCTACTCCCCCAAGCTCTCCTACTCCCCCAAGCTCTCCTACTCCCCCAAGCTCTCATACTCCCCCAGGCACTCATTCTGCCCCAGGCTCTCATACTCCCCCAGCCTCTCATACTCCCCCAGCCTCTCATACTCTCCCAGGCTCTCATACTCCCCCAGGCTCTCACACTCCCCCAGGCTCTCATTCTCCCCCAGTCTTTCAGACTCCCCCAGGCTCTCATACTCCCCAAGCCTCTCATACTCGCACAGCCTCTCATACTCCCCCAGCCTCTCACACTCCCCCAGACTCTCATACTCCTCCAGCCGCTCCTACTCCCCCAAGCTCTCCTACTCCCCCAAGCTATTCTACTCAAACAAGCTCTGCCACTCCCCCAAGTTCTCCTATTCCCCCAAGCTCTCCTAGTCCCCCAAGCTCTCCTACTCCCCCAAGCTCTCCTTCTCCCACAAGCTCTCCTTCTGCCCCAAGCTCTCCTTCTCCCCAAGCTCTCCTTCTCCCCCTTGCTCTCCTTCTCCCCCTTGCTCTCCTTCTCCCGAGGTTCTCCTTCTCCGCAACCTCTCCTACTCTCCCAAGCTCTCCTACTCCCCCAAGCGCTCCTAATCCCCCAAACTGTCCTACTCCACCAAGCTCTCCTACTCCCCCATGCCCTCTTACTCCCCTAAGCTCTCCTACACTCCCAAGCGCTCCTACTGCCCCAAGCTCTCAAACTCCCCCAGGCTCTCATACTCCCCAAGCCTCTCATACTCGCACAGCCTCTCATACTCCCCCAGCCTCTCACACTCCCCCAGACTCTCATACTCCTCCAGCCTCTCCTACTCCCCCAAGCTCTCCTACTCCCTCAATCTATCCTACTCAAACAAGCTCTGCCACTCCCCCAAGCTCTCCTTCTCCCCCAAGGTCTCCTTCTCCCGCAAGCGCTCCTACTGCCCCAAGCTCTCCTACTCCCCCAAACTATCCTACTCCCCAAACTCTCCCACTCCCCCAGCCTCTCATACTTCCCCAGCCTCTCATACTCTCCCAGGCTCTCATACTCCCCCAGGCTCTCTTCCTCCCCCAAGGTCACTTACTCCTCCAAGCTCTCCTACTCGCCCAAGCTCTCCCACTCCCCCAAGCTCTGCTACTTCCGCAAGCTCTCCTACTGCCCCAAATTCTCCCACTCCGCCAAGCTCTCGTACTCTCCAAAGCTCTCCTACTCCCCCAACTCTCCTACTCACCCAAGCTCTCCTACTCCCCCAAGCTCTCCTACTCCCCCAAGCTCTCCTACTCCCCCAAGCTCTCACACTCCCCCAGACTCTCATACTCCTGCAGCCTCTCCTACTCCCCCAAGCTCTCCTACTCCCCCAAGCTATTCTACTCAAACAAGCTCTGCCACTCCCCCAAGTTCTCCTATTGCCCCAAGCTCTCCTACTCCCCCAAGCTCTCCTACTCCCCCAAGCTCTCCTTCTCCCACAAGCTCTCCTTCTGCCCCAAGCTCTCCTTCTCCCCCAAGCTCTCCTTCTCCCCCTTGCTCTCCTTCTCCCCCTTGCTCTCCTTCTCCCGAGGTTCTCCTTCTCCGCAACCTCTCCTACTCTCCCAAGCTCTCCTACTCCCCCAAGCTCTCCTAATCCCCCAAACTGTCCTACTCCCCCAAGCTCTCCTACTCCCCCATGCCCTCTTACTCCCCTAAGCTCTCCTACACCCCCAAGCGCTCCTACTGCCCCAAGCTCTCACACTCCCCCAGGCTCTCATACTCCCCCAGTCTCTCATACTCCCCCAGGCTCTCATACTCCCCAAGCCTCTCATACTCGCACAGCCTCTCATACTCTCCCAGTCTCTCACACTCCCCCAGACTCTCATACTCCTCCAGCCTCTCCTACTCCCCCAAGCTCTCCTATCCCCTCAATCTATCCTACTCAAACAAGCTCTGCCACTCCCCCAAGTTCTCCTATTCCCCCAAGCTCTCCTACTCCCCCAAGCTCTCCTACTCCCCCAAGCTCTCCTTCTCCCACAAGCTCTCCTTCTCCCCCAAGCTCTCCTTCTCACCCAAGCTCTCCTTCTCCCCCTTGCTCTCCTTCTCCCCCTTGCTCTCCTTCTCCCGAATTCTCCTTCTCCGCAACCTCTCCTACTCTCCCAAGCTCTCCTACTCCCCCAAGCTCTCCTAATCCCCCAAACTGTCCTACTCCCCCAAGCTCTCCTACTCCCCCATGCCCTCTTACTCCCCTAAGCTCTCCTACTCCCCCAAGCGCTCCTACTGCCCCAAGCTCTCCTACTCCCCCAAACTCTCCTACTCCCCCAAGCTCTCCTACTCCCCCAGCTCTCCTACTCCCCCAAGCTCTATTACTCCCCCAAGCTCTCTTTCTCCCCCAAGCTCTCTTCCTCCCCAAGCTCTCATACTCCCCCAAGCTCTCTTACTCCCCCAAGCTCGCCTACTCGCCCAAGCTCCCCCACTCCCCCAAGCTCTACTACCTACCCAAGCTCTCCTACTTCCCCAATTTCTCATACTTCCCCAAGCTCTCATCCGCCCCCAAGCTCTCATACGCCCCCAAGCTCTCCTACTCCCGCAAGCTCTCCTACTCGCCCATGCTCCCCTACTCCACAAAGCTCTCCTCCTCTCCCAACCTCTCCTACTCCCCCACCTATCCTATTCCAGGAAGGTCTCCTACTCCCCTAAGCTCTCTTACTCTCCCAAGCTCTCTTCCTCCCCAAAGCTCTCTTACTCCCCCAAGCTCGCCTACTCGCCCAAGCTCCCCCACTCCCCCAAGCTCTTCTACCTACCCAAGCTCTCCTACTTCCCCAATTTCTCATACTTCCCCAAGCTCTCATCCGCCCCCAAGCTCTCATACGCCCCCAAGCACTCCTACCCTCCCAAGCTCTTCTACTCCCCCAATCTCTCCGACTTCCCCAAGCTCTCCTACCCTCCCAAGCTCTCCTACTCCCCAAGCTGACCTACTCCCCTTAGCTCTCCTACTGCCCCAAGTTCTCCTACTCCGCCAAGCTCTCCTACTCTCCCAAGCTCTCCTACTCCCCCAAGCTCTCCTACTCCCCCAAGCTCTCCTAAAATCCCAAGCTCTCCTACTCCCCCAAGATCTCCTACTCCCCCAAGCTTTCCTACTCCCCCAAGCGCTCCTACTCCCCCCAAGCTCTCCTACTCCCCCAAGCTCTCCTACTCCCCCAAGCTCTCCTATTCCCCCAAGCTCTCATACTCCCCCAGGCTCTCATTCTCCCCCAGGCTCTCATACTCCCCCAGCCTATCATACTCCCCCAGCCTCTCATAATCTTCCAGGCTCACATACTCCCCCAGGCTCTGATACTCCCCCAGGCTCTCACACTCCCCCAGGATCTCATACTCCGCCAGTCTCTCATACTCCCCCAGGCGCTCATAATCCCCAAGCCTCTCATACTAACACAGCCTCTCTTACTCCCCCAGCCTCTCATACTCCCCCAGCCTCTCATACTCCCACAGTCTCTCATACTCCCCCAGGCTCTCATACACCCCCAGGCTCTCCTACTCCCTCAGGCTCTCCTACTCCCCCAAGCTGTCCTGCTCCCCCAAGGTATCCTACTCAAACAAGCTCTCCTACTCCCCCAAGTTCTCCTATTCCCCCAAGCTCTCCTACTCCCCCAATCTCTCCTACTCCCCCAAGCTCTCCTTTTCCCACAAGCTCTCCTTCTCCCCCAAGCTCTCCTTCTCCTCCAAGCTCTCCTTCTGCCCCTTGCACTCCTTTTCCCCCTTGCTCTCCTTCTCCCGAAGTTCTCCTTCTCCACAACCTCTCCTACTCTCCCAAGCTCTCCTACTCCCCCAAGCTCTCCTACTCCCCCAAGCTGTCCTACTCCCCCAAGCTCTCCTACTCCCCCATGCTCTCCTACTCCCCCAAGCTCTCCTACTTCCCCAAGCTCTACTACTCCACTAATCTCTCCTACTCCGGTACGCTCTCCTGCTTACCCAAGCTACCCTACTCCCGCAAGCTGTCCTACTACGGTAAGCTCTCCTCCATCTCCTCCTCCAAGCTCTCTAAGGCCCCAAATCTCTCCTACTCCCCGAAGCTCTCCGACTCCCTCAAGCTATCCTACTCGCCCATGCTCCCCTACTCCACAAAGCTCTCCTACTCCCCCAAGCTCTCCAACTCCCCCACCTATCCTATTCCAGGAAGCTCTCCTACTCCCCTAAGCTCTCTTACTCCCTCAAGCTCTCTTCCTCCCCCAAGCTCTCTTGCTCCCCCAAGCTCTCCTACTCGCCCAAGCTCTCCCACTCCCCAAAGCTCTACTACTTACCCAAGCTCTCCTACTTCCCCAAGTTCTCATACTTTCCCAAGCTCTCTTCCGCCCCCAAGCTCTCATACGCCCCCAAGCTCTCCTACCCTCCCAAGCTCTCCTACTCCCCAATCTCTCCGTCTCCCCCAAGCTCTCCTACCCTCCCAAGCTCTCCTACTCCCCAAGCTGACCTACTCCCCTTAGCTCTCCTACTGCCCCAAGTTCTCCTACTCCGCCAAGCTCTCGTAAAACCCCAAGCTCTCCTACTCTCCCAAGATCTCCTACTCCCCCAAGCTCTCCTATTCCCCCAAGATCTCCTACTCCCCCAAGCTCTCCTACCTCCCCAAGCTCTCCTACTTCCCCAAGCTCTCATACTCCCCCAGGCTCTCATTCTCCCCCAGGCTCTCATACTCCCCCAGCCTATCATACTCCCCCAGCCTCTCATACTCTCCCAGGCTCACATACTCCCCCAGGCTCTGATACTTCCCCAGGCTCTCATACTTCCCCAAGCTCTCATCCGCCCCCAAGCTCTCATACGCCCCCAAGCACTCCTACCCTCCCAAGCTCTCCTACTCCCCCAATCTCTCCGACTTCCCCAAGCTCTCCTACCCTCCCAAGCTCTCCTACTCCCCAAGCAGACCTACTCCCCTTAGCTCTCATACTGCCCCAAGTTCTCCTACTCCGCCAAGCTCTCCTACTCTCCCAAGCTCTCCTACTCCCCCAAGCTCTCCTACTCCCCCAAGCTCTCCTAAAATCCCAGGCTTTCCTACTCCCCCAAGATCTCCTACTCCCCCAAGCTTTCCTACTCCCCCAAGCGCTCCTACTCCCCCATGCTCTCCTACTCCCCCAAGCTCTCCTAATCCCCCAAGCTCTCCTACTCCCCCAAGCTCTCATACTCCCCCAGGCTCTCATTCTCCCCCAGGCTCTCATACTCCCCCAGCCTATCATACTCCCCCAGCCTCTCATAATCTCCCAGGCTCACATACTCCCCCAGGCTTTGATACTCCAACAGGCTCTCACACTCCCCCAGGATCTCATGCTCCCCCAGTCTCTCATACTCCCCCAGGCGCTCATAATCCCCAAGCCTCTCATACTAACACAGCCTCTCTTACTCCCCCAGCCTCTCATACTCCCCCAGCCTCTCATACTCCCACAGCCTCTCATACTCCCCCAGGCTCTCATACACCCCCAGGCTCTCCTACTCCCTCAGGCTCTCCTACTCCCCCAAGCTGTCCTACTCCCCCAAGCTATCCTACTCAAACAAGCTCTCACACTCCCCCAAGTTCTCCTATTCCCCCAAGCTCTCCTACTCCCCCAAGCTATCCTGCTCCCCCAAGCTCTCCTTTTCCCACAAGCTCTCCTTCTCCCCCAAGCTCTCCTTCTCCTCCAAGCTCTCCTTCTGCACCTTTCACTCCTTCTCCCCCTTGCTCTCCTTCTCTCGAAGTTCTCCTTCTCCCCAACCTCTCCTACTCTCCCAAGCTCTCCTACTCCCCCAAGCTCTCCTACACCCCCATGCTCTCCTACTCCCCCAAGCTCTCCTACTTCCCCAAGCTCTACTACTCCACTAATCTCTCCTACTCCAGTACGCTCTCCTGCTTACCCAAGCTACCCTACTCCCCCAAGCTGTCCTACTACGGTAAGCTCTCCTCCGTCTCCTCCTCCAAGCTCTCTAAGGCCCCAAATCTCTCCTACTCCCCCAAGCTCTCCTACTCCCTCAAGCTATCCTACTCGCCCATGCTCCCCTACACCACAAAGCTCTCCTACTCCCCCAAGCTCTCCAACTCCCCCACCTATCCTATTCCAGGAAGCTCTCCTACTCCTCTAAGCTCTCTTACTCCCTCAAGCTCTCTTCCTCCCCCAAGCTCTCTTACTCCCGCAAGCTCTCCTACTCGCCCAAGCTCTCCCACTCCCCAAAGCTCTACTACTTACCCAAGCTCACCTACTTCCCCAAGTTCTCATACTTCCCCAAGCTCTCATCCGCCCCCAAGCACTCATACGCGCCCAAGCTCTCCTACCCTCCCAAGCTCTCCTACTCCCCAATCTCTCCGTCTCCCACAAGCTCTCCTACCCTCCCAAGCTCTCCTACTCTCCAAGCTGACCTACTCCCCTTAGCTCTCCTACTGCCCCAATTTCTCCTACTCCGCCAAGCTCTCCTAAAACCCCAAGCTCTCCTGCTTACCCAAGCTACCCTACTCCCCCAAGCTGTCCTACTACGGTAAGCTCTTCTCCTCCTCCTCCTCCAAGCCCTCTAACGCCCCCAATCTCTCCTACTCCCACAAGTTCTCCTACTCCCGCAAGCTCTCCTACTCCCCCATGCTCCCCTACTCCCCCAAGCTCTCCTACACCCCCAAGCTCTCCTACTCCCCCACCTATCCTATTCCAGGAAGCTCTCCTACTCCCCTAAGCTCTCTTACTCCCCCAAGCTCTCTTACTCCCCCAAGCTCTCTTACTCCCCCAAGCACCCCTACTCCCGCAATTTCTCCTACGCCCCCAAGATCCCCTACTCCCCCAATTTCTCCTACTCCTCCAAGCTTTCCTTCTCCCCCAAGCTCTCCTACACCCCCAAGCGCTACTGCTGCCCCAAGCACTCCTACTCTCCCAAGCTCTACTACTCCCCAAACTCTCTTACTCCCCAAAGCTCTCTTAATCCCCCAAGCTCTCCTACTCGCCCAAGCTCTCCTACTCCCCCAAGCACTCCTACTCCCCCAAGCTCTCCTACTCCCCCAAGCTCTCTTACTCCCCCAAGCTCTGTTACTCCCCCAAGCTCTCTAACTCCCCCAAGCTGTCCTACACTGCCAAATTCTCCGACTCCCCCAAGCTCTCTTACATCCCCAAGCTCTCTTACTCCCCCAATCTCTCTTACTCCCCCAATCTCTCTTACTTCCCCAAGCTCTCTTACTCCCCCAAGCTCTCTTACTTCCCCAAGCACTCTTTCTACACCAAGTTCTCTTATTTCCCCATGCTCTCTTTCTCCCTCCCCCAAGCTCTCCTAAACTGCCAAGTTCTCCTACTCCCCCAAGCTCGGCCACTCGCCAAAGCGCTCCTACTCCCCCAAACTCTCCTAATCTCCCAAGCTCTCAAACGCTCCCAAGCTCTCCTACCCTCCCAAGCTCTCCGACTCCTCCAAGCTCTTCGACTCCCCCAAGCTTTCCTACTCCGCCAAGCTCTCCTAATCCCGTAAGCTCTCCGACTGCCCCAAGTTCTCCTACTCCGCCAAGCTCTCCTACTCTACCAACTCTCCTACTCCCCAAAGATCTCCTACTCTCCCAAGCTCTCCTTATCCCCCAAGCTCTCCTACTCCCCCAAGCTCTCCTAATCCCCCAAGCTCTCCTACTCCCCCAAGCTCTCCTAATCCCCCAAGCTCTCTTACTCCCCCAAGTTCTCCTACTCTCCCAATCTCTCCTACTCCCCCAAGCTCTCCTACTCCCCCAGGCTCTCCTTCTCCCCCAAGCTCTCCTACTCCCCCAAGCGCTCCTACTCCCCCAAGCGCTCCTACTGCCCCAAGCTCTCCTACTCCCCCAAACTATCCTACTCCCCAAACTCTCCCACTCCCCCAGCCTCTCATACTCCCCCAGCCTCTCATACTCTCCCAGGCTCTCATACTCGCCAGGCTCTCTTCCTCCCCCAAGGTCACTTACTCCTCCAAGCTCTCCTACTCGCCCAAGCTCTCCCACTCCCCCAAGCTCTGCTACTTCCGCAAGCTCTCCTACTGCCCCAAATTCTCCCACTCCGCCAAGCTCTCGTACTCTCCAAAGCTCTCCTACTCCCCCAACTCTCCTACTCACCCAAGCTCTCCTACTCCCCCAAGCTCTCCTACTCCCCCAAGCTCTCCTACTCCCCCAAGCTCTCACACTCCCCCAGACTCTCATACTCCTGCAGCCTCTCCTACTCCCCCAAGCTCTCCTACTCCCCCAAGCTATTCTACTCAAACAAGCTCTGCCACTCCCCCAAGTTCTCCTATTGCCCCAAGCTCTCCTACTCCCCCAAGCTCTCCTACTCCCCCAAGCTCTCCTTCTCCCACAAGCTCTCCTTCTGCCCCAAGCTCTCCTTCTCCCCCAAGCTCTCCTTCTCCCCCTTGCTCTCCTTCTCCCCCTTGCTCTCCTTCTCCCGAGGTTCTCCTTCTCCGCAACCTCTCCTACTCTCCCAAGCTCTCCTACTCCCCCAAGCTCTCCTAATCCCCCAAACTGTCCTACTCCCCCAAGCTCCCCTACTCCCCCATGCCCTCTTACTCCCCTAAGCTCTCCTACACCCCCAAGCGCTCCTACTGCCCCAAGCTCTCACACTCCCCCAGGCTCTCATACTCCCCCAGTCTCTCATACTCCCCCAGGCTCTCATACTCCCCAAGCCTCTCATACTCGCACAGCCTCTCATACTCTCCCAGCCTCTCACACTCCCCC
The DNA here is from genome assembly GCF_044704955.1 of Pristiophorus japonicus. Taxonomy (NCBI): domain Eukaryota; kingdom Metazoa; phylum Chordata; class Chondrichthyes; family Pristiophoridae; genus Pristiophorus; species Pristiophorus japonicus. Next base: position 645,376 of record NW_027251579.1, on the reverse strand, counting down.
AGACTCTCATACTCCTCCAGCCTCTCCTACTCCCCCAAGCTCTCCTATCCCCTGAATCTATCCTACTCAAACAAGCTCTGCCACTCCCCCAAGTTCTCCTATTCCCCCAAGCTCTCCTACTCCCCCAAGCTCTCCTATTCCCCAAGCTTTCCTTCTCCCACAAGCTCTCCTTCTCCCCCAAGCTCTCCTTCTCACCCAAGCTCTCCTTCTCCCCCTTGCTCTCCTTCTCCCCCTTGCTCTCCTTCTCCCGAATTCTCCTTCTCCGCAACCTCTCCTACTCTCCCAAGCTCTCCTACTCCCCCAAGCTCTCCTAATCCCCCAAACTGTCCTACTCCCCCAAGCTCTCCTACTCCCCCATGCCCTCTTACTCCCCTAAGCTCTCCTACTCCCCCAAGCGCTCCTACTGCCCCAAGCTCTCCTACTCCCCCAAACTCTCCTACTCCCCCAAGCTCTCCTACTCCCCCAGCTCTCCTACTCCCCCAAGCTCTATTACTCCCCCAAGCTCTCTTTCTCCCCCAAGCTCTCTTCCTATCCAAGCTCTCTTACTCCCCCAAGCTCTACTACTCGCCCAAGCTCTCCCACTCCCCCAAGCTCTACTACTTACCCAAGCTCTCCTACTTCCCCAAGCTCTCATACTCCACCAGGCTCTCATACTCCCTTCAGGATCTCATACGCCCCCAGCCTCTCATACTCCCCCAAGCTCTCTTACTCCCCCAAGCTTGCCTACTCGCCCAAGCTCCCTCACTCCCCCAAGCTCTACTACCTACCCAAGCTCTCCTACTTCCCCAATTTCTCATACTTCCCCAAGCTCTCATCCGCCCCCAAGCTCTCATACGCCCCCAAGCTCTCCTACTCCCGCAAGCTCTCCTACTCGCCCATGCTCCCCTACTCCACAAAGCTCTCCTACTCCCCCAAGCTCTCCTACTCCCCCACCTATCCTATTCCAGGAAGCTCTCCTACTCCCCTAAGCTCTCTTACTCTCCCAAGCTCTCTTCCTCCCCAAAGCTCTCTTACTCCCCCAAGCTCGCCTACTCGCCCAAGCTCCCCGACTCCCCCAAGCTCTTCTACCTACCCAAGCTCTCCTACTTCCCCAATTTCTCATACTTCCCCAAGCTCTCATCCGCCCCCAAGCTCTCATACGCCCCCAAGCACTCCTACCCTCCCAAGCTCTTCTACTCCCCCAATCTCTCCGACTTCCCCAAGCTCTCCTACCCTCCCAAGCTCTCCTACTCCCCAAGCTGACCTACTCCCCTTAGCTCTCCTACTGCCCCAAGTTCTCCTACTCCGCCAAGCTCTCCTACTCTCCCAAGCTCTCCTACTCCCCCAAGCTCTCCTACTCCCCCAAGCTCTCCTAAAATCCCAAGCTCTCCTACTCCCCCAAGATCTCCTACTCCCCCAAGCTTTCCTACTCCCCCAAGCGCTCCTACTCCCCCAAGCTCTCCTACTCCCCCAAGCTCTCCTACTCCCCCAAGCTCTCCTATTCCCCCAAGCTCTCATACTCCCCCAGGCTCTCATTCTCCCCCAGGCTCTCATACTCCCCCAGCCTATCATACTCCCCCAGCCTCTCATAATCTCCCAGGCTCACATACTCCCCCAGGCACTGATACTCCCCCAGGCTCTCACACTCCCCCAGGATCTCATACTCCGCCAGTCTCTCATACTCCCCCAGGCGCTCATAATCCCCAAGCCTCTCATACTAACACAGCCTCTCTTACTCCCCCAGCCTCTCATACTCCCCCAGCCTCTCATACTCCCACAGTCTCTCATACTCCCCCAGGCTCTCATACACCCCCAGGCTCTCCTACTCCCTCAGGCTCTCCTACTCCCCCAAGCTGTCCTGCTCCCCCAAGGTATCCTACTCAAACAAGCTCTCCTACTCCCCCAAGTTCTCCTATTCCCCCAAGCTCTCCTACTCCCCCAATCTCTCCTACTCCCCCAAGCTCTCCTTTTCCCACAAGCTCTCCTTCTCCCCCAAGCTCTCCTTCTCCTCCAAGCTCTCCTTCTGCCCCTTGCACTCCTTTTCCCCCTTGCTCTCCTTCTCCCGAAGTTCTCCTTCTCCACAACCTCTCCTACTCTCCCAAGCTCTCCTACTCCCCAAAGCTCTCCTACTCCCCCAAGCTGTCCTACTCCCCCAAGCTCTCCTACTCCCCCATGCTCTCCTACTCCCCCAAGCTCTCCTACTTCCCCAAGCTCTACTACTCCACTAATCTCTCCTACTCCGGTACGCTCTCCTGCTTACCCAAGCTACCCTACTCCCCCAAGCTGTCCTACTACGGTAAGCTCTCCTCCATCTCCTCCTCCAAGCTCTCTAAGGCCCCAAATCTCTCCTACTCCCCGAAGCTCTCCGACTCCCTCAAGCTATCCTACTCGCCCATGCTCCCCTACTCCACAAAGCTCTCCTACTCCCCCAAGCTCTCCAACTCCCCCACCTATCCTATTCCAGGAAGCTCTCCTACTCCCCTAAGCTCTCTTACTCCCTCAAGCTCTCTTCCTCCCCCAAGCTCTCTTGCTCCCCCAAGCTCTCCTACTCGCCCAAGCTCTCCCACTCCCCATAGCTCTACTACTTACCCAAGCTCTCCTACTTCCCCAAGTTCTCATACTTTCCCAAGCTCTCTTCCGCCCCCAAGCTCTCATACGCCCCCAAGCTCTCCTACCCTCCCAAGCTCTCCTACTCCCCAATCTCTCCGTCTCCCCCAAGCTCTCCTACCCTCCCAAGCTCTCATACTCCCCAAGCTGACCTACTCCCCTTTGCTCTCCTACTGTCCCAAGTTCTCCTACTCCGCCAAGCTCTCGTAAAACCCCAAGCTCTCCTACTCCCCCAAGATCTCCTACTCCCCCAAGCTCTCCTATTCCCCCAAGATCTCCTACTCCCCCAAGCTCTCCTACCTCCCCAAGCTCTCCTACTCCCCCAAGCTCTCATACTCCCCCAGGCTCTCATTCTCCCCCAGGCTCTCATACTCCCCCAGCCTATCATACTCCCCCAGCCTCTCATACTCTCCCAGGCTCACATACTCCCCCAGGCTCTGATACTTCCCCAGGCTCTCTTACTCCCTCAAGCTCTCTTCCTCCCCCAAGCTCTCTTGCTCCCCCAAGCTCTCCTACTCGCCCAAGCTCTCCCACTCCCCAAAGCTCTACTACTTACCCAAGCTCTCCTACTTCCCCAAGTTCTCATACTTTCCCAAGCTCTCTTCCGCCCCCAAGCTCTCATACGCCCCCAAGCTCTCCTACTCCCCCAATCTCTCCGACTTCCCCAAGCTCTCCTACCCTCCCAAGCTATCCTACTCCCCAAGCAGACCTACTCCCCTTAGCTCTCATACTGCCCCAAGTTCTCCTACTCCGCCAAGCTCTCCTACTCTCCCAAGCTCTCCTACTCCCCCAAGCTCTCCTACTCCCCCAAGCTCTCCTAAAATCCCAGGCTTTCCTACTCCCCCAAGATCTCCTACTCCCCCAAGCTTTCCTAAACCCCAAGCGCTCCTACTCCCCCAAGCTCTCCTACTCCCCCAAGCTCTCCTAATCCCCCAAGCTCTCCTACTCCCCAAAGCTCTCATACTCCCCCAGGCTCTCATTCTCCCCCAGGCTCTCATACTCCCCCAGCCTATCATACTCCCCCAGCCTCTCATAATCTCCCAGGCTCACATACTCCCCCAGGCTTTGATACTCCAACAGGCTCTCACACTCCCCCAGGATCTCATGCTCCCCCAGTCTCTCATACTCCCCCAGGCGCTCATAATCCCCAAGCCTCTCATACTAACACAGCCTCTCTTACTCCCCCAGCTTCTCATACTCCCCCAGCCTCTCATACTCCCACAGCCTCTCATACTCCCCCAGGCTCTCATACACCCCCAGGCTCTCCTACTCCCTCAGGCTCTCCTACTCCCCCAAGCTGTCCTACTCCCCCAAGCTATCCTACTCAAACAAGCTCTCACACTCCCCCAAGCTCTCCTATTCCCCCAAGCTCTCCTACTCCCCCAAGCTATCCTACTCCCCCAAGCTCTCCTTTTCCCACAAGCTCTCCTTCTCCCCCAAGCTCTCCTTCTCCTCCAAGCTCTCCTTCTGCACCTTTCACTCCTTCTCCCCCTTGCTCTCCTTCTCCCGAAGTTCTCCTTCTCCCCAACCTCTCCTACTCTCCCAAGCTCTCCTAATCCCCCAAGCTCTCCTACACCCCCATGCTCTCCTACTCCCCCAAGCTCTCCTACTTCCCCAAGCTCTACTACTCCACTAATCTCTCCTACTCCAGTACGCTCTCCTGCTTACCCAAGCTACCCTACTCCCCCAAGCTGTCCTACTACGGTAAGCTCTCCTCCATCTCCTCCTCCAAGCTCTCTAAGGCCCCAAATCTCTCCTACTCCCCCAAGCTCTCCTACTCCCTCAAGCTATCCTACTCGCCCATGCTCCCCTACTCCACAAAGCTCTCCTACTCCCCCAAGCTCTCCAACTCCCCCACCTATCCTATTCCAGGAAGCTCTCCTACTCCTCTAAGCTCTCTTACTCCCTCAAGCTCTCTTCCTCCCCCAAGCTCTCTTACTCCCCCAAGCTCTCCTACTCGCCCAAGCTCTCCCACTCCCCAAAGCTCTACTACTTACCCAAGCTCTCCTACTTCCCCAAGTTCTCATACTTCCCCAAGCTCTCATCCGCCCCCAAGCACTCATACGCGCCCAAGCTCTCCTACCCTCCCAAGCTCTCCTACTCCCCAATCTCTCCGTCTCCCCCAAGCTCTCCTACCCTCCCAAGCTCTCCTACTCTCCAAGCTGACCTACTCCCCTTAGCTCTCCTACTGCCCCAATTTCTCCTACTCCGCCAAGCTCTCCTAAAACCCCAAGCTCTCCTGCTTACCCAAGCTACCCTACTCCCCCAAGCTGTCCTACTACGGTAAGCTCTTCTCCTCCTCCTCCTCCAAGCCCTCTAACGCCCCCAATCTCTCCTACTCCCACAAGTTCTCCTACTCCCGCAAGCTCTCCTACTCCCCCATGCTCCCCTACTCCCCCAAGCTCTCCTACTCCCCCAAGCTATCCTACTCCCCCACCTATCCTATTCCAGGAAGCTCTCCTACTCCCCTAAGCTCTCTTACTCCCCCAAGCTCTCTTACGCCCCCAAGCTCTCTTACTCCCCCAAGCACCCCTACTCCCGCAATTTCTCCTACGCCCCCAAGCTCCCCTACTCCCCCAATTTCTCCTACTCCTCCAAGCTCTCCTTCTCCCCCAAGCTCTCCTACACCCCCAAGCGCTACTACTGCCCCAAGAACTCCTACTCTCCCAAGCTCTACTACTCCCCCAAACTCTCTTACTCCCCAAAGCTCTCTTAATCCCCCAAGCTCTCCTACTCGCCCAAGCTCTCCTACACCCCCAAGATCTCCCACTCCCCCAAGCTCTCTTACATCCCCAAGCTCTCTTACTCACCCAATCTCTCTTACTCCCCCAATCTCTCTTACTCCCCCAAGCTCTCTTACTCCCCCAAGCTCTCTTACTTCCCCAAGCACTCTTTCTACACCAAGTTCTCTTATTTCCCCATGCTCTCTTTCTCCCTCCCCCAAGCTCTCCTAATCTGCCAAGTTCTCCTACTCCCCCAAGCTCGGCCTCTCGCCAAAGCGCTCCTACTCCCCCAAACTCTCCTAATCTCCCAAGCTCTCAAACGCTCCCAAGCTCTCCTACCCTCCCAAGCTCTCCGACTCCTCCAAGCTCTTCGACTCCCCCAAGCTTTCCTACTCCGCCAAGCTCTCCTAATCCCGTAAGCTCTCCGACTGCCCCAAGTTCTCCTACTCCGCCAAGCTCTCCTACTCTACCAACTCTCATACTCCCCAAAGATCTCCTACTCTCCCAAGCTCTCCTTATCCCCCAAGCTCTCCTACTCCCCCAAGCTCTCCTAATCCCCCAAGCTCTCCTACTCCCCCAAGCTCTCCTAATCCCCCAAGCTCTATTACTCCCCCAAGTTCTCCTACTCTCCCAATCTCTCCTACTCCCCCAAGCTCTCCTACTCCCCCAGGCTCTCCTTCTCCCCCAAGCTCTCCTACTCCCCCAAGCGCTCCTACTCCCCCAAGCTCTCCTACTCCCCCAAGCTCTCCCACTCCACCAAGCTCTCTATCTCCCCAAGCTCTCTTACTCCCCAAGCTCTCTTACTCCACAAAGTTATCTTTCTCCCCCAAGCTCTCCTACTCGCCCAAGCTCTCCTACACCCCCAAGATCTCCTACTCCCCAAAGCTCTCCTACTGCCCCAAGCTCTCTGACTCCCCCAAGCTCTCCTAATCCCCCAAGCTCTCCTACTCGCCCAAGCTCTCTGACTCCCCCAAGCTCTCCTAATCCCCCAAGCTCTCCTACTCCCCCAAGCTCTCCTACTCCCACAAGCTCCCCTACGGCCCAAAACTCTCCTACTCTCCAAAGCTCTCCTACTCCCCCAAGCTATCCTACTCCCCCAAGCTCTCCTACTCCCCCAAGCTCTCCTACTCCCCCAAGCTCTCCTTTTCCAACAAGCTCTCCTTCTCCCCCAAGCTCTCCTTCTCCTCCAAGCTCTCCTTCTCCACCTTGCACTCCTTCTCCCCCTTGCTCTGCTTCTCCCGAAGTTCTCCTTCTCCCCAACCTCTCCTACTCTCCCAAGCTCTCCTACTCCCCCAAGCTCTCCTACTCCCCCAAGCTGTCCTACTCCCCCAAGCTCTCCTACTCCCCCACGCTCTCCTACTCCCCCAAGCTCTCCTACTTCCCCAAGCTCTACGACTCCACTAATCTACCCTACTCCGGTAACCTCTCCTGCTTACCCAAGCTACCCTACTCCCCCAAGCTGTCCTACTACGGTAAGCTCTCCTCCTCCTCCTCCTCCAAGCTCTCTAACGCCCCCAATCTCTCCTACTCCCACAAGTTCTCCTACTCCCGCAAGCTCTCCTACTCCCCCATGCTCCCCTACTCCCCCAAGCTCTCCTACTCCCCCAAGCTCTCCTACTCCCCCACCTATCCTATTCCAGGAAGCTCTCCTACTCCCCTAAGCTCTCTTACTCCCCCAAGCTCTCTTACTCCCCCAAGCTCGCTTACTCCCCCAAGCACCCCTACTCCCCCAATTTCTCCTACGCCCCCAAGCTCCCTTACACCCCAATTTCTCCTACTCCCCCAAGCTCTCCTTCTCCCCCAAGCTCTCCAACACCCCCAAGCGCTACTACTGCCCCAAGCACTCCATCTCTCCCAAGCTCTACTACTCCGCCAAACTCTCTTACTCCCCAAAGCTCTCTTAATCTCCCAAGCTCTCCTACTCGCCCAAGCTCTCCTACACCCCCAAGCACTCCTACTCCCCCAAGCTCTCCTACTCCCCCAAGCTCTCTTACTCCCCCAAGCTCTCTTACTCCCCCAAGCTCTCTAACTCCCCCAAGCTGTCCTACCCTGCCAAATTCTCCTACTCCCCCAAGCTCTCTTTCATCCCCAAGCTCTCTTACTCCCCCAATCTCTCTTACTCCCCCAAGCTCTCTTACTCCCAAAAGCTCTCTTACTTCCCCAAGCACTCTTTCTGCACCAAGCTCTCTTATTTCCCCAAGCTCTCTTTCTCCCTCCTCCAAGCTCTCCTAATCTGCCAAGTTCTCAAACTCCCCCAAGCTCGGCGACTCGCCGAAGCTCTCCTACTCCCCCAAACTCTCCTAATCTCCCAAGCTCTCCCACTCCCACAAGCTCTCCTACTCCCCCAAGCTCTCTTAATCCCCCAAGCTCTCTTTCTCCGCCAAGCTTTCTTCCTCCCCCAAGCTCTCATACGCCCCCAAGCTCTCATACGCTCCCAAGCTCTCCTACCCTCCCAAGCTCTCCGACTTCCCCAAGCTCTCCGACTCCCCCAAGCTTTCCTACTCCGCCAAGCTCTCCTACTCCCGTAAGCTCTCCGACTGCCCCAAGTTCTCCTACTCCCGTAAGCTCTCCGGCTGCCCCAAGTTCTCCTACTCCCCCACCTATCCTATTCCAGGAAGCTCTCCTACTCCCCGAAGCTCTCTTACTCCCCCAAGCTCTCTTACTCCCCCAAGCTCTCTTACTCCCCCAAGCACCCCTACTCCCCCAATTTCTCCTACGCCCCCAAGCTCCCTTACACCCCAATTTCTCCTACTCCCCCAAGCTCTCCTTCTCCCCCAAGCTCTCCAACACCCCCAAGCGCTACTACTGCCCCAAGCACTCCTACTCTCCCAAGCTCTACTACTCCGCCAAACTCTCTTACTCCCCAAAGCTCTCTTAATCTCCCAAGCTCTCCTACTCGCCCAAGCTCTCCTACTCCCCCAAGCACTCCTACTCCCCCAAGCTCTCCTACTCCCCCAAGCTCTCTTACTCCCCCAAGCTCTCTTACTCCCCCAAGCTCTCTAACTCCCCCAAGCTGTCCTACTCTGCCAAATTCTCCGACTCCCCCAAGCTCTCTTTCATCCCCAAGCTCTCTTACTCCCCCAATCTCTCTTACTCCCCCAAGCTCTCTTACTCCCAAAAGCTCTCTTACTTCCCCAAGCACTCTTTCTGCACCAAGCTCTCTTATTTACCCAAGCTCTCTTTCTCCCTCCCCCAAGCTCTCCTAATCTGCCAAGTTCTCAAACTCCCCCAAGCTCGGCGACTCGCCGAAGCTCTCCTACTCCCCCAAACTCTCCTAATCTCCCAAGCTCTCCCACTCCCACAAGCTCTCCTACTCCCCCAAGCTCTCTTAATCCCCCAAGCTCTCTTTCTCCGCCAAGCTTTCTTCCTCCCCCAAGCTCTCATAGGCCCCCAAGCTCTCATACGCTCCCAAGCTCTCCTACCCTCCCAAGCTCTCCGACTTCCCCAAGCTCTCCGACTCCCCCAAGCTTTCCTACTCCGCCAAGCTCTCCTACTCCCGTAAGCTCTCCGACTGCCCCAAGTTCTCCTACTCCCGTAAGCTCTCCGACTGCCCCAAGTTCTCCTACTCCGCCAAGCTCTCCTACTCTACCAACTCTCCTACTCCCCAAAGCTCTCCTACTCTCCCAAGCTCTCTTACTCCCCCAAGCTCTCTTGCTCCCCCAAGCACCCCTACTCCCGCAATTTCTCCTACGCCCCCAAGCTCCCCTACTTCCCCAATTTCTCCTACTCCCCCAAGCTCTCCTTCTCCCCCAAGCTCTCCTACACCCCCAAGCGCTACTACTGCCCCAAGCACTCCTACTCTCCCAAGCTCTACTACTCCCCCAAACTCTCTCACTCCCCAAAGCTCTCTTAATCCCCCAAGCTCTCCTACTCGCCCAAGCTCTCCTACTCCCCCAAGCACTCCTACTCCCCCAAGCTCTCCTACTCCCCCAAGCTCTCTTACTCCCCCAAGCTCTGTTACTCCCCCAAGCTCTCTAACTCCCCCAAGCTGTCCTACTCTGCCAAATTCTCCGACTCCCCCAAGCTCTCTTACATCCCCAAGCTCTCTTACTCCCCCAATCTCTCTTACTCCCCCAATCTCTCTTACTCCCCCAAGCTCTCTTACTCCCCCAAGCTCTCTTACTTCCCAAGCACTCTTTCTACACCAAGTTCTCTTATTTCCCCAAGCTCTCTTTCTCCCTCCCACAAGCTCTCCTAATCTGCCAAGTTCTCCTACTCCCCCAAGCTCGGCCACTCGCCAAAGCGCTCCTACTCCCCCAAACTCTCCTAATCTCCCAAGCTCTCAAACGCTCCCAAGCTCTCCTACCCTCCCAAGCTCTCCGACTCCCCCAAGCTCTCCGACTCCCCCAAGCTTTCCTACTCCGCCAAGCTCTCCTAATGCCGTAAGCTCTCCGACTGCCCCAAGTTCTCCTACTCCGCCAAGCTCTCCTACTCTACCAACTCTCCTACTCCCCAAAGATCTCCTACTCTTCCAAGCTCTCCTTATCCCCCAAGCTCTCCTACTCCCCCAAGCTCTCCTAAACCCCAAGCTCTCCTACTCCCCCAAGCTCTCCTAATCCCCCAAGCTCTCTTACTCCCCCAAGTTCTCCTACTCTCCCAATCTCTCCTACTCCCCCAAGCTCTCCTACTCCCCCAAGCTCTCCTTCTCCCCCAAGCTCTCCTACTCCCCCAAGCGCTCCTACTCCCCCAAGCTCTCCTACTCCCCCAAGCTCTCCCACTCCACCAAGCTCTCTATCTCCCCAAGCTCTCTTACTCCCCAAGCTCTCTTCTCCACAAAGTTATCTTTCTCCCCCAAGCTCTCCTACTCGCCCAAGCTCTCCTACACCCCCAAGATCTCCTGCTCCCCAAAGCTCTCCTACTGCCCCAAGCTCTCTGACTCCCCCAAGCTCTCCTAATCCCCCAAGCTCTCCTACTCGCCCAAGCTCTCTGACTCCCCCAAGCTCTGCTAATCCCCCAAGCTCTCCTACTCCCCCAAGCTCTCCTACTCCCACAAGCTCCCCTACGCCCCAAAACTCTCCTACTCTCCAAAGCTCTCCTACTCCCCCAAGCTATCCTACTCCCCCAAGCTCTCCTACTCCCCCAAGCTCTCCTACTCCCACAAGCTCCCCTACGCCCCAAAACTCTCCTTCTCTCCAAAGCTCTCCTACTCCCCCAAGCTATCCTACTCCCCCAAGCTCTCCTACTCCCCCAAGCTCTCCTACTCCCCCAAGCTCTCCTTTTCCAACAAGCTCTCCTTCTCCCCCAAGCTCTCCTTCTCCTCCAAGCTCTCCTTCTCCACCTTGCACTCCTTCTCCCCCTTGCTCTGCTTCTCCCGAAGTTCTCCTTCTCCCCAACCTCTCCTACTCTCCCAAGCTCTCCTACTCCCCCAAGCTCTCCTACTCCCCCAAGCTGTCCTACTCCCCCAAGCTCTCCTACTCCCCCACGCTTTCCTACTCCCCCAAGCTCTCCTACTTCCCCAAGCTCTACGACTCCACTAATCTATCCTACTCCGGTAAGCTCTCCTGCTTACCCAAGCTACCCTACTCCCACAAGCTGTCCTACTACGGTAAGCTCTCCTCCTCCTCCTCCTCCAAGCTCTCTAACGCCCCCAATCTCTCCTACTCCCACAAGTTCTCCTACTCCCGCAAGCTCTCCTACTCCCCCATGCTCCCCTACTCCCCCAAGCTCTCCTACTCCCCCAAGCTCTCCTACTCCCCCACCTATCCTATTCCAGGAAGCTCTCCTACTCCCCTAAGCTCTCTTACTCCCCCAAGCTCTCTTACTCCCCCAAGCTCTCTTACTCCCCCAAGCACCCCTACTCCCCCAATTTCTCCTACGCCCCCAAGCACCCTTACACCCCAATTTCTCCTACTCCCCCAAGCTCTCCTTCTCCCCCAAGCTCTCCAACACCCCCAAGCGCTACTACTGCCCCAAGCACTCCTACTCTCCCAAGCTCTACTACTCCGCCAAACTCTCTTACTCCCCAAAGCTCTCTTAATCTCCCAAGCTCTCCTACTCGCCCAAGCTCTCCTACTCCCCCAAGCACTCCTACTCCCCCAAGCTCTCCTACTCCCCCAAGCTCTCTTACTCCCCCAAGCTCTCTTACTCCCCCAAGCTCTCTAACTCCGCCAAGCTGTCCTACTCTGCCAAATTCTCCTACTCCCCCAAGCTCTCTTTCATCCCCAAGCTCTCTTACTCCCCCAATCTCTCTTACTCCCCCAAGCTCTCTTACTCCCAAAAGCTCTCTTACTTCCCCAAGCACTCTTTCTGCACCAAGCTCTCTTATTTCCCCAAGCTCTCTTTCTCCCTCCCCCAAGCTCTCCTAATCTGCCAAGTTCTCAAACTCCCCCAAGCTCGGCGACTCGCCGAAGCTCTCCTACTCCCCCAAACTCTCCTAATCTCCCAAGCTCTCCCACTCCCACAAGCTCTCCTACTCCCCCAAGCTCTCTTAATCCCCCAAGCTCTCTTTCTCCGCCAAGCTTTCTTCCTCCCCCAAGATCTCATACGCCCCCAAGCTCTCATACGCTCCCAAGCTCTCCTACCCTCCCAAGCTCTCCGACTTCCCCAAGCTCTCCGACTCCCCCAAGCTTTCCTACTCCGCCAAGGTCTCCTACTCCCGTAAGCTCTCCGACTGCCCCAAGTTCTCCTACTCCCGTAAGCTCTCCGACTGCCCCAAGTTCTCCTACTCCGCCAAGCTCTCCTACTCTACCAACTCTCCTACTCCCCAAAGCTCTCCTACTCTCCCAAGCTCTCTTACTCCCCCAAGTTCTCCTACTCTCCCAATCTCTCCTACTCCCCCAAGCTCTCCTACTCCCCCAAGCTCTCCTTCTCCCCCAAGCTCTCCTACTCCCCCAAGCGCTCCTACTCCCCCAAGCTCTCCTACTCCCCCAAGCTCTCCCACTCCACCAAGCTCTCTATCTCCCCAAGCTCTCTTACTCCCCAAGCTCTCTTACTCCACAAAGTTATCTTTCTCCCCCAAGCTCTCCTACTCGCCCAAGCTCTCCTACACCCCCAAGATCTCCTACTCCCCAAAGCTCTCCTACTGCCCCAAGCTCTCTGACTCCCCCAAGCTCTCCTAATCCCCCAAGCTCTCCTACTCGCCCAAGCTCTCTGACTCCCCCAAGCTCTCCTAATCCCCCAAGCTCTCCTACTCCCGTAAGCTCTCCGACTGCCCCAAGTTCTCCTACTCCCGTAAGCTCTCCGACTGCCCCAAGTTCTCCTACTCCGCCAAGCTCTCCTACTCTACCAACTCTCCTACTCCCCAAAGCTCTCCTACTCTCCCAAGCTCTCTGACTCCCCCAAGCTCTCCTAATCCCCCAAGCTCTCCTACTCCCCCAAGCTCTCCTACTCCCCCAAGCTCTCCTACTCCCCCAAGCTCTCCTACTCCCACAGGTTCTCCTACTCCCCAAAGCTCTCCTACTCCCCCAAGTTCTCCTACTCCCCCAAGATCTCCTACTCCCCCAAGATCTCCTACTCCCCAAAGCTCGCCAACTCTCCCAAGCTCTCCTACTCCCCCAAGCTCTCCTACTCCCCCAAGCTCTCCTTCTCCCCCAAGCTATCCTACTCCCCCAAGCGCTCCTACTCCCCCAAGCTCAATACTCCCCCAAGCTCTCCCACTCCACCAAGCTCTCTATCTCCCCAAGCTCTCTTACTCCCCAAGCTCTCTTACTCCACAAAGTTATCCACTCCCCCAAGCTCTCCTACTGCCCCAATCTCTCCTACTCCCCCAAGATCTCCTACTCCCCAAAGCTCTCCTACTGACCCAAGCTCTCTGACTCCCCCAAGCTCTCCTAATCCCCCAAGCTCTCCTACTCGCCCAAGCTCTCCTACTCCCCCAAGATCTCCTACTCCCCAAAGCTCTCCTACTGCCCCAAGCTCTCTGACTCCCCCAAGTTCTCCTAATCCCCCAAGCTCTCCTACTCCCCCAAGCTCTCCTACTCCCACAAGCTCCCCTACGACCCAAAACTCTCCTACTCTCCAAAGCTCTCCTACTCCCCCAAGCTCTCCTACTCCCAACGCTCTCCTACTCCCCCAAGCTCTCATACTCCCCGAAACTCTCCTACTCCCATAAGATCTCCTACTCCCCCAAGATCTCCTACTCCCCCAAGCTCTCCTACTCTCCCAAGCTCTCCTACTCCCCCAAGCTCTCCTACTCCCCCAAGCACTCCTACTCCCCCAAGCTCTCCTACTCCCCCAAGCGCTCCTACTCCCCCAAGCACTCCTACTCCCCCAAGCTCCGCGACTCGCCCAAGCTCTCCTACTCCCCCAAACTCTCCTAATCTCCCAAGCTCTCCCAATCCCACAAGCTCTCCTACTCACCCATGCTCTCTTAATCCCCCAAGCTCTCTTTCTCCCCCAAGCTTTCTTCCTCCCCCAAGCTCTCATACGCCCCCAAGCTCTCATACGCTCCCAAGCTTTCCTACCCTCCCAAGCTCTCCGACTCTCCCAAGCTCTGCGACTCCCCCAAGCTTTCCTACTCCGCCAAGCTCTCCTACCCCCGTAAGCTCTCCGACTGCCCCAAGTTCTCCTACTCCGCCAAGCTCTCGTACTCTACCAACTCTCCTACTCCCCAAAGCTCTCCTACTCCCCCAAGCTCTCCTTCTTCCCCAAGCTCTACTGCTCCACTAATCTCTCCTACTCCGGTACGTTCTCCTGCTTACCCAAGCTACCCTACTCCCCCAAGCTGTCCTACTACGTTAAGCTCTCCTCCATCTCCTCCTCCAAGCTCTCTAAGGCCCCAAATCTCTCCTACTCCCCCAAGCTCTCCTACTCCCTCAAGCTCCCCTTCTCGCCGATGCTCCCCTACTCCACAAAGCTCTCCTACACCCCCAAGCTCTCCAACTCCCCCACCTATCCTATTCCAGGAAGCTCTCCTACTCCCCTAAGCTCTCTTACTCCCTCAAGCTCTCTTCCTCCCCCAAGCTCTCTTACTCCCCCAAGCTCTCCTACTCGCCCAAGCTCTCCCACTCCCCAAAGCTCTACTACTTACCCAAGCTCTCCTACTTCCCCAAGTTCTCATACTTCCCCAAGCTCTCATCCGCCCCCAAGCTCTCATACGCCCCCAAGCTCTCCTACCCGCCCAAGCTCTCCTACTCCCCCAATCTCTCCGTCTCCCCCAAGCTCTCCTACCCTCCCAAGCTCTCCTACTCCCCAAGCTGACCTACTCCCCTTAGCTCTCCTACTGCCCCAAGTTCTCCTACTCCGGCAAGCTCTCCTACTCTCCCAAGCTCTCCTAAAACCCCAAGCTCTCCTACTCCCCCAAGATCTCCTACTCCCCCAAGCTCTCCTATTCCCCCAAGCTCTCCTACTCCCCCAAGCTCTCCTACTCCCCCAAGCTCTCCTACTCCCCCAGGCTCTCATTCTCCCCCAGGCTCTCAAACTCCCCCAGCCTTTCATACTCCCCCAGCCTCTCATACTCTCCCAGGCTCACATACTCCCCCAGGCTCTGATACTTCCCCAGGCTCTCATACTCCCCCAGGATCTCATACTCCCCCAGTCTCTCATACTCCCCCAGGCGCTCATAATCCCCAAGCCTCTCCTACTCCCACAGCCTCTCATACTCCCCCAGCCTCTCATACTCCCACAGCCTCTCATACTCCCACAGCCTATCATACTCCCCCAGGCTCTCATATACCCCCAGGCTCTCCTACTCCCTCTGGCTCTCCTACTCCCCCAAGCTGTCCTACTCCCTCAAGCTATCCTACTCAAACAAGCTCTCCCACTCCCCCAAGTTCTCCTATTCCCCCAAGCTCTCCTGCTCCCCCAAGCTCTCCTACTCCCCCAAGCTCTCCTTTTCCCACAAGCTCTCCTTCTCCCCCTTGCACTCCTTCTCCCCCTTGCTCTCCTTCTCCCGAAGTTCTCCTTCTCCCCAACCTCTCCTACTCTCCCAAGCTCTCCTACTCCCCCAAGCTCTCCTACTCCCCCAAGCTGTCCTACTCCCCCAAGCTCTCCTACTCCCCCACGCTCTCCTACTCCCCCAAGCTCTCCTACTTCCCCAAGCTCTACGACTCCACTAATCTCTCCTACTCCGGTAAGCTCTCCTGCTTACCCAAGCTACCCTACTCCCCCAAGCTCTCCTACTACGGTAAGCTCTCCTCCTCCTCCTCCTCCAAGCTCTTTAACGCCCCCAATCTCTCCTACTCCCCCAAGTTCTCCTACTCCCGCAAGCTCTCCTACTCCCCCATGCTCCCCTACTCCCCCAAGCTCTCCTACTCCCCCAAGCTCTCCTACTCCCCCACCTATCCTATTCCAGGAAGCTCTCCTACTCCCCTATGCTCTCTTACTCCCCCAAGCTCTCTTACTCCCCCAAGCTCTCTTACTCCCCCAAGCACCCCTACTCCCGCAATTTCTCCTACGCCCCCAAGCTCCCCTACTCCCCCAGTTTCTCCTACTCCCCCAAGCTCTCCTTCTCCCCCAAGCTGCCCTACACCCCCAAGCGCTACTACTGCCCCAAGCACTCCTACTCTCCCAAGCTCTACTACTCCCCCAAACTCTCTTACTCCCCAAAGCTCTCTTAATCCCCCAAGCTCACCTACTCACCCAAGCTGTCCTACTCCCCCAAGCACTCCTACACCCCCAAGCAATCCTACTCGACCAAGCTCTCTTACTACCCCAAGCTCTCTTACTCCCCCAAGCTCTCTAACTCCCGCAAGCTGTCCTACTCTGCCAAATTCTCCTACTCCCCCAAGCTCTCTTACATCCCCAAGCTCTCTTACTCCCCCAATCTCTCTTACTCCCCCAAGCTCTCTTACTACCCCAAGCTCTCTTACTTCCCCAAGCACTCTTTCTACACCAAGCTCTCTTATTTCCCCAAGCTCTCTTTCTCCCTCCCCCAAGCTCTCCTAATCTGCCAAGTTCTCCTACTCCCCCAAGCTCGGCGACTCGCCCAAGCTCTCCTACTCCCCCAAACTCTCCTAATCTCCCAAGCTCTCCCACTCCCACAAGCTCTCCTACTCCCCCAAGCTCTCTTAATCCCCCAAGCTCTCTTTCTCCGCCAAGCTTTCTTCCTCCCCCAAGCTCTCATACGCCCCCAAGCTCTCATACGCTCCCAAGCTCTCGTACCCTCCCAAACTCTCCGACTCCCCCAAGCTCTCCGACTCCCCCAAGCTTTCATACTCCGCCAAGCTCTCCTACTCCCGTAAGCTCTCCGACTGCCCCAAGTTCTCCTACTCCGCCAAGCTCTCCTACTCTACCAAGCTCTCCTTATCCCCCAAGCTCTCCTACTCCCCCAAGCTCTCCTAATCCCCCAAGCTCTCCTACTCCCCCAAGCTCTCCTACTCCCCCAAGCTCTCCTACTCTCCCAAGCTCTCCTACTCCTCCAAGCTCTCCTAATCCCCCAAGCTCTCCTACTCCCCCAAGTTCTCCTACTCCCCCAAGATCTCCTACTCCCCCAAGATCTCCTACTCCCCAAAGCTCTCCAACTCTCCCAAGCTCTCCTACTCCCCCATGCTCTCCTACTCCCCCAAGCTCTCCTACTCCCCCAAGCTATCCTACTCCCCCAAGCGCTCCTACTCCCCCAAGCTCTCCGACTCCCCCAAGCTCTCCCACTCCACCAAGCTCTCTATCTCCCCAAGCTCTCTTACTCCCCAAGCTCTCTTACTCCACAAAGTTATCTTACTCCCCCAAGCTCTCCTACTCGCCCAAGCTCTCCTACTCCCCCAAGATCTCCTACTCCCCAAAGCTCTCCTACTGCCCCAAGCTCTCTGACTCCCCCAAGCTCTCCTAATCCCCCAAGCTCTCCTACTCGCCCAAGCTCTCCTACTCCCCCAAGATCTCCTACTCCCCAAAGCTCTCCTACTGCCCCAAGCTCTCTGACTCCCCCAAGCTCTCCTAATCCCCCAAGCTCTCCTACTCCCCCAAGCTCTCCTACTCCCACAAGCTCCCCTACGCCCCAAAACTCTCCTACTCTCCAAAGCTCACCTACTCCCCCAAGCTCTCCTACTCCCCCAAGCTCTCCTACTCCCCCAAGCTCTCCTACTCCCCGAAACTCTCCTACTCCCACAAGATCTCCTACTCCCCCAAGATCTCCTACTCCCCCAAGCTCTCCTACTCTCCCAAGCTCTCCTACTCCCCAACGCTCTCCTACTCCCCCAAGCATTTCTACTCCCCCAAGCTCTCCTACTCCCCCAAGCGCTCCTACTCCCCCAAGCACTCCTACTCCCCCAAGCTCCGCGACTCGCCCAAGCTCTCCTACTCCCCCAAAATCTCCTAATCTCCCAAGCTCTCCCACTCCCACAAGCTCTCCTACTCCCCCAAGCTCTCTCAATCCCCCAAGCTCTCTTTCTCCCCCAAGCTTTCTTCCTCCCCCAAGCTCTCATACGCCCCCAATCTCTCATACGCTCCCAAGCTCTCCTACCCTCCCAAGCTCTCCGACTCCCTCAAGCTCTCCGACTCCCCCAAGCTCTCCTACTCCGCCAAGCTCTCCTACTCCCGTAAGCTCTCCGACTGCCCCAAGTTCTCCTACTCCACAAAGGTCTCCGACTCCTCCAAGCTCCCCTACTCCCCCAAGCTCTCCTACTCCCACAAGCTCTCCTACTCCCCTAAGCTCTCCTACTGCGCCAAGTTCTCCTACTCCCCCATGCTCCCCTACTCCCCCAAGCTCTCCTACTCCCCCAAGCTCTCCTACTCCCCCACCTATCCTATTCCAGCAAGCTCTCCTACTCCCATAAGCTCTCTTGCTCCCCCAAGCTCTCTTACTCCCCCAAGCTCCCTTACTCCCCCAATTTCTCCTACTCCCCCAAGCTCCCCTTCTCCCTCAAGCTCTCTTACTCCCAAAAGCTCTCTTACTTCCCCAAGCACTCTTTCTACACCAAGCTCTCTTATTTCCCCAAGCTCTCTTTCTCCCTCCCCCAAGCTCTCCTAATCTGCCAAGTTCTCCTACTCCCCCAAGCTCGGCGACTCGCCCAAGCTCTCCTACTCCCCCAAACTCTCCTAATCTCCCAAGCTCTCCCACTCCCACAAGCTCTCCTACTCCCCCAAGCTCTCTTAATCCCCCAAGCTCTCTTTCTCCGCCAAGCTTTCTTCCTCCCCCAAGCTCTCATACGCCCCCAAGCTCTCATACGCTCCCAAGCTCTCCTACCCTCCCAAGCTCTCCGACTCCCCCAAGCTCTCCGACTCCCCCAAGCTTTCCTACTCCGCCAAGCTCTCCTACTCCCGTAAGCTCTCCGACTGCCCCAAGTTCTCCTACTCCGCCAAGCTCTCCTACTCTACCAACTCTCCCACTCCCCAAAGCTCTCCTACTCTCCCAAGCTCTCCTTATCCCCCAAGCTCTCCTACTCCCCCAAGCTCTCCTAATCCCCCAAGCTCTCCTACTCCCCCAAGCTCTCCTACTCCCCCAAGCTCTCCTACTCCCCCAAGCTCTCCTACTCCCACAGGTTCTCCTACTCCCCAAAGCTCTCCGACTCTCCCAAGCTCTCCTACTCCCCCAAGCTCTCCTAATGCCCCAAGCTCTCCTACTCCCCCAAGTTCTACTACTCCCCCAAGATCTCCTAATCCCCCAAGACCTCCTACTCCCCAAAGCTCGCCAACTCTCCCAAGCTCTCCTACTCCCCCAAGCTCTCCTACTCCCCCAAGCTCTCCTACTCCCCCAAGCTCTCCCACTGCACCAAGCTCTCTATCTCCCCAAGCTCTCTTACTCCCCAAGCTCTCTTACTCCACAAAGTTATCTTACTCCCCCAAGCTCTCCTACTCGCCCAAGCTCTCCTACTCCCCCAAGATCTCCTACTCCCCAAAGCTCTCCTACTGCCCCAAGCTCTCTGACTCCCCCAAGCTCTCCTAAGCCCCCAAACTCTCCTACGCGCCCAAGCTCTCCTACTCCCCCAAGATCTCCTACTCCCCAAAGCTCTCCTACTGCCCCAAGCTCTCTGACTCCCCCAAGTTCTCCTAATCCCCCAAGCTCTCCTACTCCCCCAAGCTCTCCTACTCCCACAAGCTCCCCTACGCCCCAAAACTCTCCTACTCTCCAAAGCTCTCCTACTCCCCCAAGCTCTCCTACTCCCCCAAGCTCTCCTACTCCCCCAAGCTCTCCTACTCCCCGAAACTCTCCAACTCCCACAAGTTCTCCTACTCCCCCAAGATCTCCTACTCTCCCAAGCTCTCCTACTCCCCCAAGCTCTCCTACTCCCCCAAGCTCTCCTACTCCCCCAAGGACTCCTTATCCCCCAAGCTCTCCTACTCCCCCAAGCGCTCCTACTCCCCCAAGCACTCCTACTCCCCCAAGCTCCGCGACTCGCCCAAGCTCTCCTACTCCCCCAAACTCTCCTAATCTCCCAAGCTATCCCAATCCCACAAGCTCTCCTACTCATCCAAGCTCTCTTACTCCCCCAAGCTCTCTTTCTCCCCCAAGCTTTCTTCCTCCCCCAAGCTCTCATACGCCCCCAAGCTCTCATACGCTCCCAAGCTCTCCTACCCTCCCAAGCTCTCCGACTCCCCCAAGCTCTCCGACTCCCCCAAGCTTTCCTACTGCGCCAAGTTCTCCTACTCCCCCATGCTCCCCTACTCCCCCAAGCTCTCCTACTCCCCCAAGCTCTCCTACTCCCCCACCTATCCTATTCCAGCAAGCTCTCCTACTCCCCTAAGCTCTCTTGCTCCCCCAAGCTCTCTTACTCCCCCAATTTCTCCTACTCCCCCAAGCTCCCCTTCTCCCCCAAGCTCTCTTACTCCCAAAAGCTCTCTTATTTCGCCAAGCACTCTTTCTACACCAAGCTCTCTTATTTCCCCAAGCTCTCTTTCTCCCTCCCCCAAGCTCTCCTAATCTGCCAAGTTCTCCTACTCCCCCAAGCTCGGCGACTCGCCCAAGCTCTCCTACTCCCCCAAACTCTCCTAATCTCCCAAGCTCTCCCACTCCCACAAGATCTCCTACTCCCCCAAGCTCTCTTAATCCCCCAAGCTCTCTTTCTCCGCCAAGCTTTCTTCCTCCCCCAAGCTCTCATACGCCCCCAAGCTCTCATACGCTCCCAAGCTCTCCTACCCTCCCAAGCTCTCCGACTCCGCCAAGCTCTCCGACTCCCCCAAGCTTTCCTACTCCGCCAAGCTCTCCTACTCCCGTAAGCTCTCCGACTGCCCCAAGTTCTCCTACTCCGCCAAGCTCTCCTACTCTACCAACTCTCCCACTCCCCAAAGCTCTCCTACTCTCCCAAGCTCTCCTTATCCCCCAAGCTCTCCTACTCCCCCAAGCTCTCCTAATCCCCCAAGCTCTCCTACTCCCCCAAGCTCTCCTACTCCCCCAAGCTCTCCTACTCCCCCAAGCTCTCCTACTCCTACAGGTTCTCCTACTCCCCAAAGCTCTCCGACTCTCCCAAGCTCTCCTACTCCCCCAAGCTCTCCTAATGCCCCAAGCTCTCCTACTCCCCCAAGTTCTCCTACTCCCCCAAGATCTCCTAATCCCCCAAGACCTCCTACTCCCCAAAGCTCGCCAACTCTCCCAAGCTCTCCTACTCCCCCAAGCTCTCCTACTCCCACAAGATCTCCTTCTCCCCCAAGCAATCCTACTCCCCCAAGCGCTCCTACTCCCCCAAGCTCTCCTACTCCCCCAAGCTCTCCCACTGCACCAAGCTCTCTATCTCCCCAAGCTCTCTTACTCCCCAAGCTCTCTTACTCCACAAAGTTATCTTACTCCCCCAAGCTCTCCTACTCGCCCAAGCTCTCCTACTCCCCCAAGATCTCCTACTCCCCAAAGCTCTCCTACTGCCCCAAGCTCTCTGACTCCCCCAAGCTCTCCTAAGCCCCCAAACTCTCCTACGCGCCCAAGCTCTCCTACTCCCCCAAGATCTCCTACTCCCCAAAGCTCTCCTACTGCCCCAAGCTCTCTGACTCCCCCAAGTTCTCCTAATCCCCCAAGCTCTCCTACTCCCCCAAGCTCTCCTACTCCCACAAGCTCCCCTACGCCCCAAAACTCTCCTACTCTCCAAAGCTCTCCTACTCCCCCAAGCTCTCCTACTCCCCCAAGCTCTCCTACTCCCCCAAGCTCTCCTACTCCCCGAAACTCTCCTACTCCCACAAGTTCTCCTACTCCCCCAAGATCTCCTACTCTCCCAAGCTCTCCTACTCCCCCAAGCTCTCCTACTCCCCCAAGCTCTCCCACTCCCCCAAGGACTCCTTATCCCCCAAGCTCTCCTACTCCCCCAAGCGCTCCTACTCCCCCAAGCACTCCTACTCCCCCAAGCTCCGCGACTCGCCCAAGCTCTCCTACTCCCCCAAACTCTCCTAATCTCCCAAGCTATCCCAATCCCACAAGCTCTCCTACTCATCCAAGCTCTCTTACTCCCCCAAGCTCTCTTTCTCCCCCAAGCTTTCTTCCTCCCCCAAGCTCTCATACGCCCCCAAGCTCTCATACGCTCCCAAGCTCTCCTACCCTCCCAAGCTCTCCGACTCCCCCAAGCTCTCCGACTCCCCCAAGCTTTCCTACTCCGCCAAGCTCTCCTACCCCCGTAAGCTCTACGACTGCCCCAAGTTCTCCTACTCCGCCAAGCAATCGTACTCTACCAACTCTCCTACTCCCCAAAGCTCTCCTACTCCCCCAAGCTCTCCTTCTTCCCCAAGCTCTACTGCTCCACTAATCTCTCCTACTCCGGTACGCTCTCCTGCTTACCCAAGCTACCCTACTCCCCCAAGCTGTCCTACTACGGTAAGCTCTCCTCCATCTCCTCCTCCAAGCTCTCTAAGGCCCCAAATCTCTCCTACTCCCCCAAGCTCTCCTACTCCCTCAAGCTCTCCTACTCGCCGATGCTCCCCTACTCCACAAAGCTCTCCTACACCCCCAAGCTCTCCAACTCCCCCACCTATCCTATTCCAGGAAGCTCTCCTACTCCCCTAAGCTCTCTTACTCCCTCAAGCTCTCTTCCTCCCCCATGCTCTCTTACTCCCCCAAGCTCTCCTACTCGCCCAAGCTCTCCCACTCCCCAAAGCTCTACTACTTACCCAAGCTCTCCTACTTCCCCAAGTTCTCATACTTCCCCAAGCTCTCATCCGCCCCCAAGCTCTCCTACCCTCCCAAGCTCTCCTACTCCCCAAGCTGACCTACTCCCCTTAGCTCTCCTACTGCCCCAAGTTCTCCTACTCCACCAAGCTCTCCTACTCTCCCAAGCTCTCCTGCTCCCCCAAGCTCTCCTACTCCCCCAAGCTCTCCTAAAACCCCAAGCTCTCCTACTCCCCCAAGATCTCCTACTCCCCCAAGCTCTCCTATGCCCCCAAGCTCTCCTACTCCCCCAAGCTCTCCTACTCCCCCAAGCTCTCCTACTCCCCCATGCTCTCATACTCCCCCAGGCTCTCATTCTCCCCCAGGCTCTCATACTCCCCCAGCCTTTCATACTCCCCCAGCCTCTCATACTCTCCCAGGCTCACATACTCCCCCAGTCTCTGATACTTCCCCAGGCTCTCATACTCCCCCAGGATCTCATACTCCCCCAGTCTCTCATACTCCCCCAGGCGCTCATAATCCCCAAGCCTCTCCTACTCCCACAGCCTCTCATACTCCCTCAGCCTCTCATACTCCCCCAGCCTCTCATACTCCCACAGCCTATCATACTCCCCCAGGCTCTCATATACCCCCAGGCTCTCCTACTCCCTCAGGCTCTCCTACTCCCCAAGCTATCCTACTCCCACAAGCTATCCTACTCAAACAAGCTCTCCCACTCCCCCAAGGTCTACTATTCCCCCAAGCTCTCCTACTCCCCCAAGCTCAACTACTCCCCCAAGCTCTCCTTTTCCCACAAGCTCTCCTTCTCCCCCTTGCACTCCTTCTCCCCCATGCTCTCCTTCTCCCGAAGTTCTCCTTCTCCCCAACCTCTCCTACTCTCCCAAGCTCTCCTACTCCCCCAAGCTCTCCTACTCCCCCAAGCTGTCCTACTCACCAAAGCTCTCCTACTTCCCCACGCTCTCCTACTCCCCCAAGCTCTCCTACTTCCCCAAGCTCTACGACTCCACTAATCTCTCCTACTCCGGTAAGCTCTCCTGCTTACTCAAGCTACCCTACTCCCCCAAGCTGTCCTACTACGGTAAGCTCTCCTCCTCCTCCTCCTCCAAGCTCTCTAACGCCCCCAATCTCTCCTACTCCCCCAAGTTCTCCTACTCCCGCAAGCTCTCCTACTCCCCCATGCTCCCCTACTCCCCCAAGCTCTCCTACTCCCCCAAGCTCTCCTACTCCCCCACCTATCCTATTCCAGGAAGCTCTCCTACTCCCCTAAGCTCTCTTACTCCCCCAAGCTCTCTTACTCTCCCAAGCTCTCTTACTCCCCCAAGCACCCCTACTCCCCCAAATTCTCCTACGCCCCCAAGCTCCCCTACTCCCCCAATTTCTCCTACTCCCCCAAGCTCTCCTTCTCCCCCAAGCTCTCCTACACCCCCAAGAGCTACTACTGCCCAAAGCACTCCTACTCTCCCAAGCTCTACTACTCCCCCAAACTCTCTTACTCCCCAAATCTCTCTTAATCCCCCAAGCTCACCTACTCGCCCAAGCTCTCCTACTTCCCCAAGCACTCCTACTCCCGCAAGCTCTCCTACTCGCCCAAGCTCTCTTACTCCCCCAAGCTCTCTTACTGTCTCAAGCTCTCTAACTCCCCCAAGCTGTCCTACTCTGCCAAATTCTCCTACTCCCCCAAGCTCTCTTACATCCCCAAGCTCTCTTACTCCCCCAATCTCTCTTACTCCCCCAAGCTCTATTACTCCCCCAAGCTCTCTTACTTCCCCAAGCACTCTTTCTACACCAAGCTCTCTTATTTCCCCAAGCTCTCTTTCTCCCTCCCCCAAGCTCTCCTAATCTGCCAAGTTCTCCTACTCCCCCAAGCTCGGCGACTCGCCCAAGCTCTCCTACTCCCCCAAACTCTCCTAATCTCCCAAGCTCTCCCACTCCCACAAGCTCTCCTACTCCCCCAAGCTCTCTTAATCCCCCAAGCTCTCTTTCTCCGCCAAGCTTTCTTCCTCCCCCAAGCTCTCATACGCCCCCAAGCTCTCATACGCTCCCAAGCTCTCGTACCCTCCCAAACTCTCCGACTCCCCCAAGCTCTCCGACTCCCCCAAGCTTTCATACTCCGCCAAGCTCTCCTACTCCCGTAAGCTCTCCGACTGCCCCAAGTTCTCCTACTCCGCCAAGCTCTCCTACTCTACCAAGCTCTCCTACTCCCGTAAGCTCTCCGACTGCCCCAAGTTCTCCTACTCCGCCAAGCTCTCCTACTCTACCAAGCTCTCCTTATCCCCCAAGCTCTCCTACTCCCCCAAGCTCTCCTAATCCCCCAAGCTCTCCTACTCCCCCAAGCTCTCCCACTGCACCAAGCTCTCTATCTCCCCAAGCTCTCTTACTCCCCAAGCTCTGTTACTCCACAAAGTTATCTTACTCCCCCAAGCTCTCCTACTCGCCCAAGCTCTCCTACTCCCCCAAGATCTCCTACTCCCCAAAGCTCTCCTACTGCCCCAAGCTCTCTGACTCCCCCAAGCTCTCCTAAGCCCCCAAACTCTCCTACGCGCCCAAGCTCTCCTACTCCCCCAAGATCTCCTACTCCCCAAAGCTCTCCTACTGCCCCAAGCTCTCTGACTCCCCCAAGTTCTCCTAATCCCCCAAGCTCTCCTACTCCCCCAAGCTCTCCTACTCCCACAAGCTCCCCTACGCCCCAAAACTCTCCTACTCTCCAAAGCTCTCCTACTCCCCCAAGCTCTCCTACTCCCCCAAGCTCTCCTACTCCCCCAAGCTCTCCTACTCCCCGAAACTCTCCTACTCCCACAAGTTCTCCTACTCCCCCAAGATCTCCTACTCTCCCAAGCTCTCCTACTCCCCCAAGCTCTCCTACTCCCCCAAGCTCTCCTACTCCCCCAAGGACTCCTTATCCCCCAAGCTCTCCTACTCCCCCAAGCGCTCCTACTCCCCCAAGCACTCCTACTCCCCCAAGCTCCGCGACTCGCCCAAGCTCTCCTACTCCCCCAAACTCTCCTAATCTCTACTACGGTAAGCTCTCCTCCTCCTCCTCCTCCAAGCTCTCTAACGCCCCCAATCTCTCCTACTCCCCCAAGTTCTCCTACTCCCGCAAGCTCTCCTACTCCCCCATGCTCCCCTACTCCCCCAAGCTCTCCTACTCCCCCAAGCTCTCCTACTCCCCCACCTATCCTATTCCAGGAAGCTCTCCTACTCCCCCAAACTCTCCTAATCTCCCAAGCTCTCAAACGCTCCCAAGCTCTCCTACCCTCCCAAGCTCTCCGACTCCCCCAAGCTCTCCGACTCCCCCAAGCTTTCCTACTCCGCCAAGCTCTCCTAATGCCGTAAGCTCTCCGACTGCCCCAAGTTCTCCTACTCCGCCAAGCTCTCCTACTCTACCAACTCTCCTACTCCCCAAAGATCTCCTACTCTTCCAAGCTCTCCTTATCCCCCAAGCTCTCCTACTCCCCCAAGCTCTCCTAAACCCCAAGCTCTCCTACTCCCCCAAGCTCTCCTAATCCCCCAAGCTCTCTTACTCCCCCAAGTTCTCCTACTCTCCCAATCTCTCCTACTCCCCCAAGCTCTCCTACTCCCCCAAGCTCTCCTTCTCCCCCAAGCTCTCCTACTCCCCCAAGCGCTCCTACTCCCCCAAGCTCTCCTACTCCCCCAAGCTCTCCCACTCCACCAAGCTCTCTATCTCCCCAAGCTCTCTTACTCCCCAAGCTCTCTTCTCCACAAAGTTATCTTTCTCCCCCAAGCTCTCCTACTCGCCCAAGCTCTCCTACACCCCCAAGATCTCCTGCTCCCCAAAGCTCTCCTACTGCCCCAAGCTCTCTGACTCCCCCAAGCTCTCCTAATCCCCCAAGCTCTCCTACTCGCCCAAGCTCTCTGACTCCCCCAAGCTCTGCTAATCCCCCAAGCTCTCCTACTCCCCCAAGCTCTCCTACTCCCACAAGTTCCCCACGCCCCACAACTCTCCTACTCTCCAAAGCTCTCCTACTCCCCCAAGCTATCCTACTCCCCCAAGCTCTCCTACTCCCCCAAGCTCTCCTACTCCCACAAGCTCCCCTACGCCCCAAAACTCTCCTACTCTCCAAAGCTCTCCTACTCCCCCAAGCTATCCTACTCCCCCAAGCTCTCCTACTCCCCCAAGCTCTCCTACTCCCCCAAGCTCTCCTTTTCCAACAAGCTCTCCTTCTCCCCCAAGCTCTCCTTCTCCTCCAAGCTCTCCTTCTCCACCTTGCACTCCTTCTCCCCCTTGCTCTGCTTCTCCCGAAGTTCTCCTTCTCCCCAACCTCTCCTACTCTCCCAAGCTCTCCTACTCCCCCAAGCTCTCCTACTCCCCCAAGCTGTCCTACTCCCCCAAGCTCTCCTACTCCCCCACGCTTTCCTACTCCCCCAAGCTCTCCTACTTCCCCAAGCTCTACGACTCCACTAATCTATCCTACTCCGGTAAGCTCTCCTGCTTACCCAAGCTACCCTACTCCCACAAGCTGTCCTACTACGGTAAGCTCTCCTCCTCCTCCTCCTCCAAGCTCTCTAACGCCCCCAATCTCTCCTACTCCCACAAGTTCTCCTACTCCCGCAAGCTCTCCTACTCCCCCATGCTCCCCTACTCCCCCAAGCTCTCCTACTCCCCCAAGCTCTCCTACTCCCCCACCTATCCTATTCCAGGAAGCTCTCCTACTCCCCTAAGCTCTCTTACTCCCCCAAGCTCTCTTACTCCCCCAAGCTCTCTTACTCCCCCAAGCACCCCTACTCCCCCAATTTCTCCTATGCCCCCAAGCACCCTTACACCCCAATTTCTCCAACTCCCCCAAGCTCTCCTTCTCCCCCAAGCTCTCCAACACCCCCAAGCGCTACTACTGCCCCAAGCAATCCTACTCTCCCAAGCTCTACTACTCCGCCAAACTCTCTTACTCCCCAAAGCTCTCTTAATCTCCCAAGCTCTCCTACTCGCCCAAGCTCTCCTACTCCCCCAAGCACTCCTACTCCCCCAAGCTCTCCTACTCCCCCAAGCTCTCTTACTCCCCCAAGCTCTCTTACTCCCCCAAGCTCTCTAACTCCGCCAAGCTGTCCTACTCTGCCAAATTCTCCTACTCCCCCAAGCTCTCTTTCATCCCCAAGCTCTCTTACTCCCCCAATCTCTCTTACTCCCCCAAGCTCTCTTACTCCCAAAAGCTCTCTTACTTCCCCAAGCACTCTTTCTGCACCAAGCTCTCTTATTTCCCCAAGCTCTCTTTCTCCCTCCCCCAAGCTCTCCTAATCTGCCAAGTTCTCAAACTCCCCCAAGCTCGGCGACTCGCCGAAGCTCTCCTACTCCCCCAAACTCTCCTAATCTTCCAAGCTCTCCCACTCCCACAAGCTCTCCTACTCCCCCAAGCTCTCTTAATCCCCCAAGCTCTCTTTCTCCGCCAAGCTTTCTTCCTCCCCCAAGCTCTCATACGCCCCCAAGCTCTCATACGCTCCCAAGCTCTCCTACCCTCCCAAGCTCTCCGACTTCCCCAAGCTCTCCGACTCCCCGAAGCTTTCCTACTCCGCCAAGGTCTCCTACTCCCGTAAGCTCTCCGACTGCCCCAAGTTCTCCTACTCCCGTAAGCTCTCCGACTGCCCCAAGTTCTCCTACTCCGCCAAGCTCTCCTACTCTACCATCTCTCCTACTCCCCAAAGCTCTCCTACTCTCCCAAGCTCTCTTACTCCCCCAAGTTCTCCTACTCTCCCAATCTCTCCTACTCCCCCAAGCTCTCCTACTCCCCCAAGCTCTCCTTCTCCCCCAAGCTCTCCTACTCCCCCAAGCGCTCCTACTCCCCCAAGCTCTCCTACTCCCCCAAGCTCTCCCACTCCACCAAGCTCTCTATCTCCCCAAGCTCTCTTACTCCCCAAGCTCTCTTACTCCACAAAGTTATCTTTCTCCCCCAAGCTCTCCTACTCGCCCAAGCTCTCCTACACCCACAAGATCTCCTACTCCCCAAAGATCTCCTACTGCCCCAAGCTCTCTGACTCCCCCAAGCTCTCCTAATCCCCCAAGCTCTCCTACTCGCCCAAGCTCTCTGACTCCCCCAAGCTCTCCTAATCCCCCAAGCTCTCCTACTCCCCCAAGCTCTCCTACTCCCACAAGTTCCCCACGCCCCACAACTCTCCTACTCTCCAAAGCTCTCCTACTCCCCCAAGCTATCCTACTCCCCCAAGCTCTCCTACTCCCCCAAGCTCTCCTACTCCCACAAGCTCCCCTACGCCCCAAAACTCTCCTACTCTCCAAAGCTCTCCTACTCCCCCAAGCTATCCTACTCCCCCAAGCTCTCCTACTCCCCCAAGCTCTCCTACTCCCCCAAGCTCTCCTTTTCCAACAAGCTCTCCTTCTCCCCCAAGCTCTCCTTCTCCTCCAAGCTCTCCTTCTCCACCTTGCACTCCTTCTCCCCCTTGCTCTGCTTCTCCCGAAGTTCTCCTTCTCCCCAACCTCTCCTACTCTCCCAAGCTCTCCTACTCCCCCAAGCTCTCCTACTCCCCCAAGCTGTCCTACTCCCCCAAGCTCTCCTACTCCCCCACGCTTTCCTACTCCCCCAAGCTCTCCTACTTCCCCAAGCTCTACGACTCCACTAATCTATCCTACTCCGGTAAGCTCTCCTGCTTACCCAAGCTACCCTACTCCCACAAGCTGTCCTACTACGGTAAGCTCTCCTCCTCCTCCTCCTCCAAGCTCTCTAACGCCCCCAATCTCTCCTACTCCCACAAGTTCTCCTACTCCCGCAAGCTCTCCTACTCCCCCATGCTCCCCTACTCCCCCAAGCTCTCCTACTCCCCCAAGCTCTCCTACTCCCCCACCTATCCTATTCCAGGAAGCTCTCCTACTCCCCTAAGCTCTCTTACTCCCCCAAGCTCTCTTACTCCCCCAAGCTCTCTTACTCCCCCAAGCACCCCTACTCCCCCAATTTCTCCTATGCCCCCAAGCACCCTTACACCCCAATTTCTCCAACTCCCCCAAGCTCTCCTTCTCCCCCAAGCTCTCCAACACCCCCAAGCGCTACTACTGCCCCAAGCAATCCTACTCTCCCAAGCTCTACTACTCCGCCAAACTCTCTTACTCCCCAAAGCTCTCTTAATCTCCCAAGCTCTCCTACTCGCCCAAGCTCTCCTACTCCCCCAAGCACTCCTACTCCCCCAAGCTCTCCTACTCCCCCAAGCTCTCTTACTCCCCCAAGCTCTCTTACTCCCCCAAGCTCTCTAACTCCGCCAAGCTGTCCTACTCTGCCAAATTCTCCTACTCCCCCAAGCTCTCTTTCATCCCCAAGCTCTCTTACTCCCCCAATCTCTCTTACTCCCCCAAGCTCTCTTACTCCCAAAAGCTCTCTTACTTCCCCAAGCACTCTTTCTGCACCAAGCTCTCTTATTTCCCCAAGCTCTCTTTCTCCCTCCCCCAAGCTCTCCTAATCTGCCAAGTTCTCAAACTCCCCCAAGCTCGGCGACTCGCCGAAGCTCTCCTACTCCCCCAAACTCTCCTAATCTTCCAAGCTCTCCCACTCCCACAAGCTCTCCTACTCCCCCAAGCTCTCTTAATCCCCCAAGCTCTCTTTCTCCGCCAAGCTTTCTTCCTCCCCCAAGCTCTCATACGCCCCCAAGCTCTCATACGCTCCCAAGCTCTCCTACCCTCCCAAGCTCTCCGACTTCCCCAAGCTCTCCGACTCCCCGAAGCTTTCCTACTCCGCCAAGGTCTCCTACTCCCGTAAGCTCTCCGACTGCCCCAAGTTCTCCTACTCCCGTAAGCTCTCCGACTGCCCCAAGTTCTCCTACTCCGCCAAGCTCTCCTACTCTACCATCTCTCCTACTCCCCAAAGCTCTCCTACTCTCCCAAGCTCTCTTACTCCCCCAAGTTCTCCTACTCTCCCAATCTCTCCTACTCCCCCAAGCTCTCCTACTCCCCCAAGCTCTCCTTCTCCCCCAAGCTCTCCTACTCCCCCAAGCGCTCCTACTCCCCCAAGCTCTCCTACTCCCCCAAGCTCTCCCACTCCACCAAGCTCTCTATCTCCCCAAGCTCTCTTACTCCCCAAGCTCTCTTACTCCACAAAGTTATCTTTCTCCCCCAAGCTCTCCTACTCGCCCAAGCTCTCCTACACCCCCAAGATCTCCTACTCCCCAAAGATCTCCTACTGCCCCAAGCTCTCTGACTCCCCCAAGCTCTCCTAATCCCCCAAGCTCTCCTACTCGCCCAAGCTCTCTGACTCCCCCAAGCTCTCCTAATCCCCCAAGCTCTCCTACTCCCCCAAGCTCTCCTACTCCCACAAGCTCCCCTACGCCCCAAAACTCTCCTACTCTCCAAAGCTCTCCTACTCCCCCAAGCTATCCTACTCCCCCAAGCTCTCCTACTCCCGCAAGCTCTCCTACTCCCCCAAGCTCTCCTTTTCCAACAAGCTCTCCTTCTCCCCCAAGCTCTCCTTCTCCTCCAAGCTCTCCTTCTCCACCTTGCACTCCTTCTCCCCCTTGCTCTGCTTCTCCCGAAGTTCTCCTTCTCCCCAACCTCTCCTACTCTCCCAAGCTCTCCTACTCCCCCAAGCTCTCCTACTCCCCCAAGCTGTCCTACTCCCCCAAGCTCTCCTACTCCCCCACGCTCTCCTACTCCCCCAAGCTCTCCTACTTCCCCAAGCTCTACGACTCCACTAATCTATCCTACTCCGGTAAGCTCTCCTGCTTACCCAAGCTACCCTACTCCCACAAGCTGTCCTACTACGGTAAGCTCTCCTCCTCCTCCTCCTCCAAGTTCTCTAACGCCCCCAATCTCTCCTACTCCCACAAGTTCTCCTACTCCTGCAAGCTCTCCTACTCCCCCATGCTCCCCTACTCCCCCAAGCTCTCCTACTCCTCCAAGCTCTCCTACTCCCCCACCTATCTTATTCCAGGAAGCTCTCCTACTCCCCTAAGCTCTCTTACTCCCCCAAGCTCTCTTACTCCCCCAAGCTCTCTTACTCCCCCAAGCACCCCTACTCCCCCAATTTCTCCTACGCCCCCAAGCTCCCTTACACCCCAATTTCTCCTACTCCCCCAAGCTCTCCTTCTCCCCCAAGCTCTCCAACACCCCCAAGCGCTACTACTGCCCCAAGCACTCCTACTCTCCCAAGCTCTACTACTCCGCCAAACTCTCTTACTCCCCAAAGCTCTCTTAATCTCCCAAGCTCTCCGACTCGCCCAAGCTCTCCTACTCCCCCAAGCACTCCTACTCCCCCAAGCTCTCCTACTCCCCCAAGCTCGCTTACTCCCCCAAGCTCTCTTACTCCCCCAAGCTCTCTAACTCCCCCAAGCTGTCCTACTCTGCCAAATTCTCCTACTCCCCCAAGCTCTCTTTCATCCCCAAGCTCTCTTACTCCCCCAATCTCTCTTACTCCCCCAAGCTCTCTTACTCCCAAAAGCTCTCTTACTTCCCCAAGCACTCTTTCTGCACCAAGCTCTCTTATTTCCCCAAGCTCTCTTTCTCCCTCCCCCAAGCTCTCCTAATCTGCCAAGTTCTCAAACTCCCCCAAGCTCGGCGACTCGCCGAAGCTCTCCTACTCCCCCAAACTCTCCTAATCTCCCAAGCTCTCCCACTCCCACACGCTCTCATACTCCCCCAAGCTTTCTTAATCCCCCAAGCTCTCTTTCTCCGCCAAGCTTTCTTCCTCCCCCAAGCTCTCATACGCCCCCAAGCTCTCATACGCTCCCAAGCTCTCCTACCCTCCCAAGCTCTCCGACTTCCCCAAGCTCTCCGACTCCCCCAAGCTTTCCTACTCCGCCAAGGTCTCCTACTCCCGTAAGCTCTCCGACTGCCCCAAGTTCTCCTACTCCCGTAAGCTCTCCGACTGCCCCAAGTTCTCCTACTCCGCCAAGCTCCCCAACTCTACCAACTCTCCTACTCCCCAAAGCTCTCCTACTCTCCCAAGCTCTCCTTATCCCCCAAGCTCTCCTACTCCCCCAAGCTCTCCTAATCCCCCAAGCTCTCCTACTCCCCCAAGCTCTCCTACTCCCCCAAGCTCTCCTACTCCCCCAAGCTCTCCTACTCCCACAGGTTCTCCTACTCCCCAAAGCTCTCCTACTCCCCCAAGTTCTCCTACTCCCCCAAGATCTCCTACTCCCCCAAGATCTCCTACTCCCCAAAGCTCGCCAACTCTCCCAAGCTCTCCTACTCCCCCAAGCTCTCCTACTCCCCCAAGCTCTCCTTCTCCCCCAAGCTATCCTACTCCCCCAAGCGCTCCTACTCCCCCAAGCTCAATACTCCCCCAAGCTCTCCCACTCCACCAAGCTCTCTATCTCCCCAAGCTCTCTTACTCCCCAAGCTCTCTTACTCCACAAAGTTATCCACTCCCCCAAGCTCTCCTACTGCCCCAATCTCTCCTACTCCCCCAAGATCTCCTACTCCCCAACGCTCTCCTACTGACCCAAGCTCTCTGACTCCCCCAAGCTCTCCTAATCCCCCAAGCTCTCCTACTCGCCCAAGCTCTCCTACTCCCCCAAGATCTCCTACTCCCCAAAGCTCTCCTACTGCCCCAAGCTCTCTGACTCCCCCAAGTTCTCCTAATCCCCCAAGCTCTCCTACTCCCCCAAGCTCTCCTACTCCCACAAGCTCCCCTACGACCCAAAACTCTCCTACTCTCCAAAGCTCTCCTACTCCCCCAAGCTCTCCTACTCCCAACGCTCTCCTACTCCCCCAAGCTCTCCTACTCCCCGAAACTCTCCTACTCCCATAAGATCTCCTACTCCCCCAAGATCTCCTACTCCCCCAAGCTCTCCTACTCTCCCAAGCTCTCCTACTCCCCCAAGCTCTCCTACTCCCCCAAGCACTCCTACTCCCCCAAGCTCTCCTACTCCCCCAAGCGCTCCTACTCCCCCAAGCACTCCTACTCCCCCAAGCTCCGCGACTCGCCCAAGCTCTCCTACTCCCCCAAACTCTCCTAATCTCCCAAGCTCTCCCAATCCCACAAGCTCTCCTACTCACCCATGCTCTCTTAATCCCCCAAGCTCTCTTTCTCCCCCAAGCTTTCTTCCTCCCCCAAGCTCTCATACGCCCCCAAGCTCTCATACGCTCCCAAGCTTTCCTACCCTCCCAAGCTCTCCGACTCTCCCAAGCTCTGCGACTCCCCCAAGCTTTCCTACTCCGCCAAGCTCTCCTACCCCCGTAAGCTCTCCGACTGCCCCAAGTTCTCCTACTCCGCCAAGCTCTCGTACTCTACCAACTCTCCTACTCCCCAAAGCTCTCCTACTCCCCCAAGCTCTCCTTCTTCCCCAAGCTCTACTGCTCCACTAATCTCTCCTACTCCGGTACGCTCTCCTGCTTACACAAGCTACCCTACTCCCCCAAGCTGTCCTACTACGTTAAGCTCTCCTCCATCTCCTCCTCCAAGCTCTCTAAGGCCCCAAATCTCTCCTACTCCCCCAAGCTCTCCTACTCCCTCAAGCTCCCCTTCTCGCCGATGCTCCCCTACTCCACAAAGCTCTCCTACACCCCCAAGCTCTCCAACTCCCCCACCTATCCTATTCCAGGAAGCTCTCCTACTCCCCTAAGCTCTCTTACTCCCTCAAGCTCTCTTCCTCCCCCAAGCTCTCTTACTCCCCCAAGCTCTCCTACTCGCCCAAGCTCTCCCACTCCCCAAAGCTCTGCTACTTACCCAAGCTCTCCTACTTCCCCAAGTTCTCATACTTCCCCAAGCTCTCATCCGCCCCCAAGCTCTCATACGCCCCCAAGCTCTCCTACCCGCCCAAGCTCTCCTACTCCCCCAATCTCTCCGTCTCCCCCAAGCTCTCCTACCCTCCCAAGCTCTCCTACTCCCCAAGCTGACCTACTCCCCTTAGCTCTCCTACTGCCCCAAGTTCTCCTACTCCGGCAAGCTCTCCTACTCTCCCAAGCTCTCCTAAAACCCCAAGCTCTCCTACTCCCCCAAGATCTCCTACTCCCCCAAGCTCTCCTATTCCCCCAAGCTCTCCTACTCCCCCAAGCTCTCCTACTCCCCCAAGCTCTCCTACTCCCCCAAGCTCTCATACTCCCCCAGGCTCTCATTCTCCCCCAGGCTCTCAAACTCCCCCAGCCTTTCATACTCCCCCAGCCTCTCATACTCTCCCAGGCTCACATACTCCCCCAGGCTCTGATACTTCCCCAGGCTCTCATACTCCCCCAGGATCTCATACTCCCCCAGTCTCTCATACTCCCCCAGGCGCTCATAATCCCCAAGCCTCTCCTACTCCCACAGCCTCTCATACTCCCCCAGCCTCTCATACTCCCACAGCCTCTCATACTCCCACAGCCTATCATACTCCCCCAGGCTCTCATATACCCCCAGGCTCTCCTACTCCCTCTGGCTCTCCTACTCCCCCAAGCTGTCCTACTCCCTCAAGCTATCCTACTCAAACAAGCTCTCCCACTCCCCCAAGTTCTCCTATTCCCCCAAGCTCTCCTGCTCCCCCAAGCTCTCCTACTCCCCCAAGCTCTCCTTTTCCCACAAGCTCTCCTTCTCCCCCTTGCACTCCTTCTCCCCCTTGCTCTCCTTCTCCCGAAGTTCTCCTTCTCCCCAACCTCTCCTACTCTCCCAAGCTCTCCTACTCCCCCAAGCTCTCCTACTCCCCCAAGCTGTCCTACTCCCCCAAGCTCTCCTACTCCCCCACGCTCTCCTACTCCCCCAAGCTCTCCTACTTCCCCAAGCTCTACGACTCCACTAATCTCTCCTACTCCGGTAAGCTCTCCTGCTTACCCAAGCTACCCTACTCCCCCAAGCTCTCCTACTACGGTAAGCTCTCCTCCTCCTCCTCCTCCAAGCTCTTTAACGCCCCCAATCTCTCCTACTCCCCCAAGTTCTCCTACTCCCGCAAGCTCTCCTACTCCCCCATGCTCCCCTACTCCCCCAAGCTCTCCTACTCCCCCAAGCTCTCCTACTCCCCCACCTATCCTATTCCAGGAAGCTCTCCTACTCCCCTATGCTCTCTTACTCCCCCAAGCTCTCTTACTCCCCCAAGCTCTCTTACTCCCCCAAGCACCCCTACTCCCGCAATTTCTCCTACGCCCCCAAGCTCCCCTACTCCCCCAGTTTCTCCTACTCCCCCAAGCTCTCCTTCTCCCCCAAGCTGCCCTACACCCCCAAGCGCTACTACTGCCCCAAGCACTCCTACTCTCCCAAGCTCTACTACTCCCCCAAACTCTCTTACTCCCCAAAGCTCTCTTAATCCCCCAAGCTCACCTACTCACCCAAGCTGTCCTACTCCCCCAAGCACTCCTACACCCCCAAGCTCTCCTACTCGACCAAGCTCTCTTACTACCCCAAGCTCTCTTACTCCCCCAAGCTCTCTAACTCCCGCAAGCTGTCCTACTCTGCCAAATTCTCCTACTCCCCCAAGCTCTCTTACATCCCCAAGCTCTCTTACTCCCCCAATCTCTCTTACTCCCCCAAGCTCTCTTACTACCCCAAGCTCTCTTACTTCCCCAAGCACTCTTTCTACACCAAGCTCTCTTATTTCCCCAAGCTCTCTTTCTCCCTCCCCCAAGCTCTCCTAATCTGCCAAGTTCTCCTACTCCCCCAAGCTCGGCGACTCGCCCAAGCTCTCCTACTCCCCCAAACTCTCCTAATCTCCCAAGCTCTCCCACTCGCACAAGCTCTCCTACTCCCCCAAGCTCTCTTAATCCCCCAAGCTCTCTTTCTCCGCCAAGCTTTCTTCCTCCCCCAAGCTCTCATACGCCCCCAAGCTCTCATACGCTCCCAAGCTCTCGTACCCTCCCAAACTCTCCGACTCCCCCAAGCTCTCCGACTCCCCCAAGCTTTCATACTCCGCCAAGCTCTCCTACTCCCGTAAGCTCTCCGACTGCCCCAAGTTATCCTACTCCGCCAAGCTCTCCTACTCTACCAAGCTCTCCTTATCCCCCAAGCTCTCCTACTCCCCCAAGCTCTCCTAATCCCCCAAGCTCTCCTACTCCCCCAAGCTCTCCTACTCCCCCAAGCTCTCCTACTCTCCCAAGCTCTCCTACTCCTCCAAGCTCTCCTAATCCCCCAAGCTCTCCTACTCCCCCAAGTTCTCCTACTCCCCCAAGATCTCCTACTCCCCCAAGATCTCCTACTCCCCAAAGCTCTCCAACTCTCCCAAGCTCTCCTACTCCCCCATGCTCTCCTACTCCCCCAAGCTCTCCTACTCCCCCAAGCTATCCTACTCCCCCAAGCGCTCCTACTCCCCCAAGCTCTCCGACTCCCCCAAGCTCTCCCACTCCACCAAGCTCTCTATCTCCCCAAGCTCTCTTACTCCCCAAGCTCTCTTACTCCACAAAGTTATCTTACTCCCCCAAGCTCTCCTACTCGCCCAAGCTCTCCTACTCCCCCAAGATCTCCTACTCCCCAAAGCCCTCCTACTGCCCCAAGCTCTCTGACTCCCCCAAGCTCTCCTAATCCCCCAAGCTCTCCTACTCGCCCAAGCTCTCCTACTCCCCCAAGATCTCCTACTCCCCAAAGCTCTCCTACTGCCCCAAGCTCTCTGACTCCCCCAAGCTCTCCTAATCCCCCAAGCTCTCCTACTCCCCCAAGCTCTCCTAATCCCCCAAGCTCTCCTACTCGCCCAAGCTCTCCTACTCCCCCAAGATCTCCTACTCCCCAAAGATCTCCTACTCCCCAAAGCTCTCCTACTCCCCCAAGCTCTCCTACTCCCCCAAGCTCTCCTACTCCCCGAAACTCTCCTACTCCCACAAGATCTCCTACTCCCCCAAGATCTCCTACTCCCCCAAGCTCTCCTACTCTCCCAAGCTCTCCTACTCCCCAACGCTCTCCTACTCCCCCAAGCATTTCTACTCCCCCAAGCTCTCCTACTCCCCCAAGCGCTCCTACTCCCCCAAGCACTCCTACTCCCCCAAGCTCCGCGACTCGCCCAAGCTCTCCTACTCCCCCAAAATCTCCTAATCTCCCAAGCTCTCCCACTCCCACAAGCTCTCCTACTCCCCCAAGCTCTCTCAATCCCCCAAGCTCTCTTTCTCCCCCAAGCTTTCTTCCTCCCCCAAGCTCTCATACGCCCCCAATCTCTCATACGCTCCCAAGCTCTCCTACCCTCCCAAGCTCTCCGACTCCCTCAAGCTCTCCGACTCCCCCAAGCTCTCCTACTCCGCCAAGCTCTCCTACTCCCGTAAGCTCTCCGACTGCCCCAAGTTCTCCTACTCCACAAAGGTCTCCGACTCCTCCAAGCTCCCCTACTCCCCCAAGCTCTCCTACTCCCACAAGCTCTCCTACTCCCCTAAGCTCTCCTACTGCGCCACGTTCTCCTACTCCCCCATGCTCCCCTACTCCCCCAAGCTCTCCTACTCCCCCAAGCTCTCCTACTCCCCCACCTATCCTATTCCAGCAAGCTCTCCTACTCCCCTAAGCTCTCTTGCTCCCCCAAGCTCTCTTACTCCCCCAAGCTCCCTTACTCCCCCAATTTCTCCTACTCCCCCAAGCTCCCCTTCTCCCCCAAGCTCTCTTACTCCCAAAAGCTCTCTTACTTCCCCAAGCACTCTTTCTACACCAAGCTCTCTTATTTCCCCAAGCTCTCTTTCTCCCTCCCCCAAGCTCTCCTAATCTGCCAAGTTCTCCTACTCCCCCAAGCTCGGCGACTCGCCCAAGCTCTCCTACTCCCCCAAACTCTCCTAATCTCCCAAGCTCTCCCACTCCCACAAGCTCTCCTACTCCCCCAAGCTCTCTTAATCCCCCAAGCTCTCTTTCTCCGCCAAGCTTTCTTCCTCCCCCAAGCTCTCATACGCCCCCAAGCTCTCATACGCTCCCAAGCTCTCCTACCCTCCCAAGCTCTCCGACTCCCCCAAGCTCTCCGACTCCCCCAAGCTTTCCTACTCCGCCAAGCTCTCCTACTCCCGTAAGCTCTCCGACTGCCCCAAGTTCTCCTACTCCGCCAAGCTCTCCTACTCTACCAACTCTCCCACTCCCCAAAGCTCTCCTACTCTCCCGAGCTCTCCTTATCCCCCAAGCTCTCCTACTCCCCCAAGCTCTCCTAATCCCCCAAGCTCTCCTACTCCCCCAAGCTCTCCTACTCCCCCAAGCTCTCCTACTCCCCCAAGCTCTCCTACTCCCACAGGTTCACCTACTCCCCAAAGCTCTCCGACTCTCCCAAGCTCTCCTACTCCCCCAAGCTCTCCTAATGCCCCAAGCTCTCCTACTCCCCCAAGTTCTCCTACTCCCCCAAGATCTCCTAATCCCCCAAGACCTCCTACTCCCCAAAGCTCGCCAACTCTCCCAAGCTCTCCTACTCCCCCAAGCTCTCCTACTCCCCCAAGCTCTCCTACTCCCCCAAGCTCTCCCACTGCACTAAGCACTCTATCTCCCCAAGCTCTCTTACTCCCCAAGCTCTCTTACTCCCTCAGGCTCTCATTCTCCCCCAGGCTCTCAAACTCCCCCAGCCTTTCATACTCCCCCAGCCTCTCATACTCTCCCAGGCTCACATACTCCCCCAGGCTCTGATACTTCCCCAGGCTCTCATACTCCCCCAGGATCTCATACTCCCCCAGTCTCTCATACTCCCCCAGGCGCTCATAATCCCCAAGCCTCTCCTACTCCCACAGCCTCTATTACTCCCCCAGCCTCTCATACTCCCACAGCCTCTCATACTCCCACAGCCTATCATACTCCCCCAGGCTCTCATATACCCCCAGGCTCTCCTACTCCCTCTGGCTCTCCTACTCCCCCAAGCTGTCCTACTCCCTCAAGCTATCCTACTCAAACAAGCTCTCCCACTCCCCCAAGTTCTCCTATTCCCCCAAGCTCTCCTGCTCCCCCAAGCTCTCCTACTCCCCCAAGCTCTCCTTTTCCCACAAGCTCTCCTTCTCCCCCTTGCACTCCTTCTCCCCCTTGCTCTCCTTCTCCCGAAGTTCTCCTTCTCCCCAACCTCTCCTACTCTCCCAAGCTCTCCTACTCCCCCAAGCTCTCCTACTCCCCCAAGCTGTCCTACTCCCCCAAGCTCTCCTACTCCCCCACGCTCTCCTACTCCCCCAAGCTCTCCTACTTCCCCAAGCTCTACGACTCCACTAATCTCTCCTACTCCGGTAAGCTCTCCTGCTTACCCAAGCTACCCTACTCCCCCAAGCTCTCCTACTACGGTAAGCTCTCCTCCTCCTCCTCCTCCAAGCTCTTTAACGCCCCCAATCTCTCCTACTCCCCCAAGTTCTCCTACTCCCGCAAGCTCTCCTACTCCCCCATGCTCCCCTACTCCCCCAAGCTCTCCTACTCCCCCAAGCTCTCCTACTCCCCCACCTATCCTATTCCAGGAAGCTCTCCTACTCCCCTATGCTCTCTTACTTCCCCAAGCTCTCTTACTCCCCCAAGCTCTCTTACTCCCCCAAGCACCCCTACTCCCGCAATTTCTCCTACGCCCCCAAGCTCCCCTACTCCCCCAGTTTCTCCTACTCCCCCAAGCTCTCCTTCTCCCCCAAGCTGCCCTACACCCCCAAGCGCTACTACTGCCCCAAGCACTCCTACTCTCCCAAGCTCTACTACTCCCCCAAACTCTCTTACTCCCCAAAGCTCTCTTAATCCCCCAAGCTCACCTACTCACCCAAGCTGTCCTACTCCCCCAAGCACTCCTACACCCCCAAGCTCTCCTACTCGACCAAGCTCTCTTACTACCCCAAGCTCTCTTACTCCCCCAAGCTCTCTAACTCCCGCAAGCTGTCCTACTCTGCCAAATTCTCCTACTCCCCCAAGCTCTCTTACATCCCCAAGCTCTCTTACTCCCCCAATCTCTCTTACTCCCCCAAGCTCTCTTACTAACCCAAGCTCTCTTACTTCCCCAAGCACTCTTTCTACACCAAGCTCTCTTATTTCCCCAAGCTCTCTTTCTCCCTCCCCCAAGCTCTCCTAATCTGCCAAGTTCTCCTACTCCCCCAAGCTCGGCGACTCGCCCAAGCTCTCCTACTCCCCCAAACTCTCCTAATCTCCCAAGCTCTCCCACTCCCACAAGCTCTCCTACTCCCCCAAGCTCTCTTAATCCCCCAAGCTCTCTTTCTCCGCCAAGCTTTCTTCCTCCCCCAAGCTCTCATACGCCCCCAAGCTCTCATACGCTCCCAAGCTCTCGTACCCTCCCAAACTCTCCGACTCCCCCAAGCTCTCCGACTCCCCCAAGCTTTCATACTCCGCCAAGCTCTCCTACTCCCGTAAGCTCTCCGACTGCCCCAAGTTCTCCTACTCCGCCAAGCTCTCCTACTCTACCAAGCTCTCCTTATCCCCCAAGCTCTCCTACTCCCCCAAGCTCTCCTAATCCCCCAAGCTCTCCTACTCCCCCAAGCTCTCCTACTCCCCCAAGCTCTCCTACTCTCCCAAGCTCTCCTACTCCTCCAAGCTCTCCTAATCCCCCAAGCTCTCCTACTCCCCCAAGTTCTCCTACTCCCCCAAGATCTCCTACTCCCCCAAGATCTCCTACTCCCCAAAGCTCTCCAACTCTCCCAAGCTCTCCTACTCCCCCATGCTCTCCTACTCCCCCAAGCTCTCCTACTCCCCCAAGCTATCCTACTCCCCCAAGCGCTCCTACTCCCCCAAGCTCTCCGACTCCCCCAAGCTCTCCCACTCCACCAAGCTCTCTATCTCCCCAAGCTCTCTTACTCCCCAAGCTCTCTTACTCCACAAAGTTATCTTACTCCCCCAAGCTCTCCTACTCGCCCAAGCTCTCCTACTCCCCCAAGATCTCCTACTCCCCAAAGCTCTCCTACTGCCCCAAGCTCTCTGACTCCCCCAAGCTCTCCTAATCCCCCAAGCTCTCCTACTCGCCCAAGCTCTCCTACTCCCCCAAGATCTCCTACTCCCCAAAGCTCTCCTACTGCCCCAAGCTCTCTGACTCCCCCAAGCTCTCCTAATCCCCCAAGCTCTCCTACTCCCCCAAGCTCTCCTACTCCCACAAGCTCCCCTACGCCCCAAAACTCTCCTACTCTCCAAAGCTCACCTACTCCCCCAAGCTCTCCTACTCCCCCAAGCTCTCCTACTCCCCCAAGCTCTCCTACTCCCCGAAACTCTCCTACTCCCACAAGATCTCCTACTCCCCCAAGATCTCCTACTCCCCCAAGCTCTCCTACTCTCCCAAGCTCTCCTACTCCCCAACGCTCTCCTACTCCCCCAAGCATTTCTACTCCCCCAAGCTCTCCTACTCCCCCAAGCGCTCCTACTCCCCCAAGGACTCCTACTCCCCCAAGCTCCGCGACTCGCCCAAGCTCTCCTACTCCCCCAAAATCTCCTAATCTCCCAAGCTCTCCCACTCCCACAAGCTCTCCTACTCCCCCAAGCTCTCTCAATCCCCCAAGCTCTCTTTCTCCCCCAAGCTTTCTTCCTCCCCCAAGCTCTCATACGCCCCCAATCTCTCATACGCTCCCAAGCTCTCCTACCCTCCCAAGCTCTCCGACTCCCTCAAGCTCTCCGATTCCCCCAAGCTCTCCTACTCCGCCAAGCTCTCCTACTCCCGTAAGCTCTCCGACTGCCCCAAGTTCTCCTACTCCACAAAGGTCTCCGACTCCTCCAAGCTCCCCTACTCCCCCAAGCTCTCCTACTCTCCCAAGCTCTCCTACTCCTCCAAGCTCTCCTAATCCCCCAAGCTCTCCTACTCCCCCAAGTTCTCCTACTCCCCCAAGATCTCCTACTCCCCCAAGATCTCCTACTCCCCAAAGCTCTCCAACTCTCCCAAGCTCTCCTACTCCCCCATGCTCTCCTACTCCCCCAAGCTCTCCTACTCCCCCAAGCTATCCTACTCCCCCAAGCGCTCCTACTCCCCCAAGCTCTCCGACTCCCCCAAGCTCTCCCACTCCACCAAGCTCTCTATCTCCCCAAGCTCTCTTACTCCCCAAAGCTCTCCTACTCTCCCAAGCTCTCTTACTCCCCCAAGTTCTCCTACTCTCCCAATCTCTCCTACTCCCCCAAGCTCTCCTACTCCCCCAAGCTCTCCTTCTCCCCCAAGCTCTCCTACTCCCCCAAGCGCTCCTACTCCCCCAAGCTCTCCTACTCCCCCAAGCTCTCCCACTCCACCAAGCTCTCTATCTCCCCAAGCTCTCTTACTCCCCAAGCTCTCTTACTCCACAAAGTTATCTTACTCCCCCAAGCTCTCCTACTCGCCCAAGCTCTCCTACTCCCCCAAGATCTCCTACTCCCCAAAGCTCTCCTACTGCCCCAAGCTCTCTGACTCCCCCAAGCTCTCCTAATCCCCCAAGCTCTCCTACTCGCCCAAGCTCTCCTACTCCCCCAAGATCTCCTACTCCCCAAAGCTCTCCTACTGCCCCAAGCTCTCTGACTCCCCCAAGCTCTCCTAATCCCCCAAGCTCTCCTACTCCCCCAAGCTCTCCTACTCCCACAAGCTCCCCTACGCCCCAAAACTCTCCTACTCTCCAAAGCTCACCTACTCCCCCAAGCTCTCCTACTCCCCCAAGCTCTCCTACTCCCCCAAGCTCTCCTACTCCCCGAAACTCTCCTACTCCCACAAGATCTCCTACTCCCCCAAGATCTCCTACTCCCCCAAGCTCTCCTACTCTCCCAAGCTCTCCTACTCCCCAACGCTCTCCTACTCCCCCAAGCATTTCTACTCCCCCAAGCTCTCCTACTCCCCCAAGCGCTCCTACTCCCCCAAGCACTCCTACTCCCCCAAGCTCCGCGACTCGCCCAAGCTCTCCTACTCCCCCAAAATCTCCTAATCTCCCAAGCTCTCCCACTCCCACAAGCTCTCCTACTCCCCCAAGCTCTCTCAATCCCCCAAGCTCTCTTTCTCCCCCAAGCTTTCTTCCTCCCCCAAGCTCTCATACGCCCCCAATCTCTCATACGCTCCCAAGCTCTCCTACCCTCCCAAGCTCTCCGACTCCCTCAAGCTCTCCGACTCCCCCAAGCTCTCCTACTCCGCCAAGCTCTCCTACTCCCGTAAGCTCTCCGACTGCCCCAAGTTCTCCTACTCCACAAAGGTCTCCGACTCCTCCAAGCTCCCCTACTCCCCCAAGCTCTCCTACTCCCACAAGCTCTCCTACTCCCCTAAGCTCTCCTACTGCGCCAAGTTCTCCTACTCCCCCATGCTCCCCTACTCCCCCAAGCTCTCCTACTCCCCCAAGCTCTCCTACTCCCCCACCTATCCTATTCCAGCAAGCTCTCCTACTCCCCTAAGCTCTCTTGCTCCCCCAAGCTCTCTTACTCCCCCAAGCTCCCTTACTCCCCCAATTTCTCCTACTCCCCCAAGCTCCCCTTCTCCCCCAAGCTCTCTTACTCCCAAAAGCTCTCTTACTTCCCCAAGCACTCTTTCTACACCAAGCTCTCTTATTTCCCCAAGCTCTCTTTCTCCCTCCCCCAAGCTCTCCTAATCTGCCAAGTTCTCCTACTCCCCCAAGCTCGGCGACTCGCCCAAGCTCTCCTACTCCCCCAAACTCTCCTAATCTCCCAAGCTCTCCCACTCCCACAAGCTCTCCTACTCCCCCAAGCTCTCTTAATCCCCCAAGCTCTCTTTCTCCGCCAAGCTTTCTTCCTCCCCCAAGCTCTCATACGCCCCCAAGCTCTCATACGCTCCCAAGCTCTCCTACCCTCCCAAGCTCTCCGACTCCCCCAAGCTCTCCGACTCCCCCAAGCTTTCCTACTCCGCCAAGCTCTCCTAATCCCGTAAGCTCTCCGACTGCCCCAAGTTCTCCTACTCCGCCAAGCTCTCCTACTCTACCAACTCTCCCACTCCCCAAAGCTCTCCTACTCTCCCGAGCTCTCCTTATCCCCCAAGCTCTCCTACTCCCCCAAGCTCTCCTAATCCCCCAAGCTCTCCTACTCCCCCAAGCTCTCCTACTCCCCCAAGCTCTCCTACTCCCCCAAGCTCTCCTACTCCCACAGGTTCTCCTACTCCCCAAAGCTCTCCGACTCTCCCAAGCTCTCCTACTCCCCCAAGCTCTCCTAATGCCCCAAGCTCTCCTACTCCCCCAAGTTCTCCTACTCCCCCAAGATCTCCTAATCCCCCAAGACCTCCTACTCCCCAAAGCTCGCCAACTCTCCCAAGCTCTCCTACTCCCCCAAGCTCTCCTACTCCCCCAAGCTCTCCTACTCCCCCAAGCTCTCCCACTGCACCAAGCTCTCTATCTCCCCAAGCTCTCTTACTCCCCAAGCTCTCTTACTCCACAAAGTTATCTTACTCCCCCAAGCTCTCCTACTCGCCCAAGCTCTCCTACTCCCCCAAGATCTCCTACTCCCCAAAGCTCTCCTACTGCCCCAAGCTCTCTGACTCCCCCAAGCTCTCCTAAGCCCCCAAACTCTCCTACGCGCCCAAGCTCTCCTACTCCCCCAAGATCTCCTACTCCCCAAAGCTCTCCTACTGCCCCAAGCTCTCTGACTCCCCCAAGTTCTCCTTATCCCCCAAGCTCTCCTACTCCCCCAAGCTCTCCTACTCCCACAAGCTCCCCTACGCCCCAAAACTCTCCTACTCTCCAAAGCTCTCCTACTCCCCCAAGCTCTCCTACTCCCCCAAGCTCTCCTACTCCCCCAAGCTCTCCTACTCCCCGAAACTCTCCTACTCCCACAAGTTCTCCTACTCCCCCAAGATCTCCTACTCTCCCAAGCTCTCCTACTCCCCCAAGCTCTCCTACTCCCCCAAGCTCTCCTACTCCCCCAAGGATTCCTTATCCCCCAAGCTCTCCTACTCCCCCAAGCGCTCCTACTCCCCCAAGCACTCCTACTCCCCCAAGCTCCGCGACTCGCCCAAGCTCTCCTACTCCCCCAAACTCTCCTAATCTCCCAAGCTATCCCAATCCCACAAGCTCTCCTACTCATCCAAGCTCTCTTACT
The DNA here is from genome assembly GCF_044704955.1 of Pristiophorus japonicus. NCBI lineage: Eukaryota > Metazoa > Chordata > Chondrichthyes > Pristiophoridae > Pristiophorus > Pristiophorus japonicus. Next base: position 600,452 of record NW_027251579.1, on the reverse strand, counting down.
CCCCCAAGCTCTTATTCTCCCCCAAGCTTTCTTCCTCCCCCAAGCTCTCATACGCCCCCAAGCTCTCATACGCTCCCAAGCTCTCCTACCCTCCCAAGCTCTCCGACTCCCCCAAGCTCTCCGACTCCCCCAAGCTTTCCTACTGCGCCAAGTTCTCCTACTCCCCCATGCTCCCCTACTCCCCCAAGCTCTCCTACTCCCCCAAGCTCTCCTACTCCCCCACCTATCCTATTCCAGCAAGCTCTCCTACTCCCCTAAGCTCTCTTGCTCCCCCAAGCTCTCTTACTCCCCCAAGCTCCCTTACTCCCCCAATTTCTCCTACTCCCCCAAGCTCCCCTTCTCCCCCAAGCTCTCTTACTCCCAAAAGCTCTCTTACTTCGCCAAGCACTCTTTCTACACCAAGCTCTCTTATTTCCCCAAGCTCTCTTTCTCCCTCCCCCAAGCTCTCCTAATCTGCCAAGTTCTCCTACTCCCCCAAGCTCGGCGACTCGCCCAAGCTCTCCTACTCCTCCAAACTCTCCTAATCTCCCAAGCTCTCCCACTCCCACAAGATCTCCTACTCCCCCAAGCTCTCTTAATCCCCCAAGCTCTCTTTCTCCGCCAAGCTTTCTTCCTCCCCCAAGCTCTCATACGCCCCCAAGCTCTCATACGCTCCCAAGCTCTCCTACCCTCCCAAGCTCTCCGACTCCCCCAAGCTCTCCGACTCCCCCAAGCTTTCCTACTCCGCCAAGCTCTCCTACTCCCGTAAGCTCTCCGACTGCCCCAAGTTCCCCTACTCCGCCAAGCTCTCCTACTCTACCAACTCTCCCACTCCCCAAAGCTCTCCTACTCTCCCAAGCTCTCCTTATCCCCCAAGCTCTCCTACTCCCCCAAGCTCTCCTAATCCCCCAAGCTCTCCTACTCCCCCAAGCTCTCCTACTCCCCCAAGCTCTCCTACTCCCCCAAGCTCTCCTACTCCCACAGGTTCTCCTACTCCCCAAAGCTCTCCGACTCTCCCAAGCTCTCCTACTCCCCCAAGCTCTCCTAATGCCCCAAGCTCTCCTACTCCCCCAAGTTCTCCTACTCCCCCAAGATCTCCTAATCCCCCAAGACCTCCTACTCCCCAAAGCTCGTCAACTCTCCCAAGCTCTCCTACTCCCCCAAGCTCTCCTACTCCCACAAGATCTCCTTCTCCCCCAAGCTATCCTACTCCCCCAAGCGCTCCTACTCCCCCAAGCTCTCCAACTCCCCCAAGCTCTCCCACTGCACCAAGCTCTCTATCTCCCCAAGCTCTCTTACTCCCCAAGCTCTCTTACTCCACAAAGTTATCTTACTCCCCCAAGCTCTCCTACTCGCCCAAGCTCTCCTACTCCCCCAAGATCTCCTACTCCCCAAAGCTCTCCTACTGCCCCAAGCTCTCTGACTCCCCCAAGCTCTCCTAAGCCCCCAAACTCTCCTACGCGCCCAAGCTCTCCTACTCCCCCAAGATCTCCTACTCCCCAAAGCACTCCTACTGCCCCAAGCTCTCTGACTCCCCCAAGTTCTCCTAATCCCCCAAGCTCTCCTACTCCCCCAAGCTCTCCTACTCCCACAAGCTCCCCTACGCCCCAAAACTCTCCTACTCTCCAAAGCTCTCCTACTCCCCCAAGCTCTCCTACTCCCCCAAGCTCTCCTACTCCCCCAAGCTCTCCTACTCCCCGAAACTCTCCTACTCCCACAAGTTCTCCTACTCCCCCAAGATCTCCTACTCTCCCAAGCTCTCCTACTCCCCCAAGCTCTCCTACTCCCCCAAGCTCTCCTACTCCCCCAAGGACTCCTTATCCCCCAAGCTCTCCTACTCCCCCAAGCGCTCCTACTCCCCCAAGCACTCCTACTCCCCCAAGCTCCGCGACTCGCCCAAGCTCTCCTACTCCCCCAAACTCTCCTAATCTCCCAAGCTATCCCAATCCCACAAGCTCTCCTACTCATCCAAGCTCTCTTACTCCCCCAAGCTCTCTTTCTCCCCCAAGCTTTCTTCCTCCCCCAAGCTCTCATACGCCCCCAAGCTCTCATACGCTCCCAAGCTCTCCTACCCTCCCAAGCTCTCCGACTCCCCCAAGCTCTCCGACTCCCCCAAGCTTTCCTACTCCGCCAAGCTCTCCTACCCCCGTAAGCTCTACGACTGCCCCAAGTTCTCCTACTCCGCCAAGCTCTCGTACTCTACCAACTCTCCTACTCCCCAAAGCTCTCCTACTCCCCCAAGCTCTCCTTCTTCCCCAAGCTCTACTGCTCCACTAATCTCTCCTACTCCGGTACGCTCTCCTGCTTACCCAAGCTACCCTACTCCCCCAAGCTGTCCTACTACGGTAAGCTCTCCTCCATCTCCTCCTCCAAGCTCTCTAAGGCCCCAAATCTCTCCTACTCCCCCAAGCTCTCCTACTCCCTCAAGCTCTCCTACTCGCCGATGCTCCCCTACTCCACAAAGCTCTCCTACACCCCCAAGCTCTCCAACTCCCCCACCTATCCTATTCCAGGAAGCTCTCCTACTCCCCTAAGCTCTCTTACTCCCTCAAGCTCTCTTCCTCCCCCATGCTCTCTTACTCCCCCAAGCTCTCCTACTCGCCCAAGCTCTCCCACTCCCCAAAGCTCTACTACTTACCCAAGCTCTCCTACTTCCCCAAGTTCTCATACTTCCCCAAGCTCTCATCCGCCCCCAAGCTCTCATACGCCCCCAAGCTCTCCTACTCGCCCAAGCTCTCCTACTCCCCCAATCTCTCCGTCTCCCCCAAGCTCTCCTACCCTCCCAAGCTCTCCTACTCCCCAAGCTGACCTACTCCCCTTAGCTCTCCTACTGCCCCAAGTTCTCCTACTCCGCCAAGCTCTCCTACTCTCCCAAGCTCTCCTGCTCCCCCAAGCTCTCCTACTCCCCCAAGCTCTCCTAAAACCCCAAGCTCTCCTACTCCCCCAAGATCTCCTACTCCCCCAAGCTCTCCTATGCCCCCAAGCTCTCCTACTCCCCCAAGCTCTCCTACTCCCCCAAGCTCTCCTACTCCCCCATGCTCTCATACTCCCCCAGGCTCTCATTCTCCCCCAGGCTCTCATACTCCCCCAGCCTTTCATACTCCCCCAGCCTCTCATACTCTCCCAGGCTCACATACTCCCCCAGTCTCTGATACTTCCCCAGGCTCTCATACTCCCCCAGGATCTCATACTCCCCCAGTCTCTCATACTCCCCCAGGCGCTCATAATCCCCAAGCCTCTCCTACTCCCACAGCCTCTCATACTCCCTCAGCCTCTCATACTCCCCCAGCCTCTCATACTCCCACAGCCTATCATACTCCCCCAGGCTCTCATATACCCCCAGGCTCTCCTACTCCCTCAGGCTCTCCTACTCCCCAAGCTGTCCTACTCCCACAAGCTATCCTACTCAAACAAGCTCTCCCACTCCCCCAAGGTCTACTATTCCCCCAAGCTCTCCTACTCCCCCAAGCTCAACTACTCCCCCAAGCTCTCCTTTTCCCACAAGCTCTCCTTCTCCCCCTTGCACTCCTTCTCCCCCATGCTCTCCTTCTCCCGAAGTTCTCCTTCTCCCCAACCTCTCCTACTCTCCCAAGCTCTCCTACTCCCCCAAGCTCTCCTACTCCCCCAAGCTGTCCTACTCACCCAAGCTCTCCTACTTCCCCACGCTCTCCTACTCCCCCAAGCTCTCCTACTTCCCCAAGCTCTACGACTCCACTAATCTCTCCTACTCCGGTAAGCTCTCCTGCTTACTCAAGCTACCCTACTCCCCCAAGCTGTCCTACTACGGTAAGCTCTCCTCCTCCTCCTCCTCCAAGCTCTCTAACGCCCCCAATCTCTCCTACTCCCCCAAGTTCTCCTACTCCCGCAAGCTCTCCTACTCCCCCATGCTCCCCTACTCCCCCAAGCTCTCCTACTCCCCCAAGCTCTCCTACTCCCCCACCTATCCTATTCCAGGAAGCTCTCCTACTCCCCTAAGCTCTCTTACTCCCCCAAGCTCTCTTACTCTCCCAAGCTCTCTTACTCCCCCAAGCACCCCTACTCCCCCAAATTCTCCTACGCCCCCAAGCTCCCCTACTCCCCCAACTTCTCCTACTCCCCCAAGCTCTCCTTCTCCCCCAAGCTCTCCTACACCCCCAAGAGCTACTACTGCCCAAAGCACTCCTACTCTCCCAAGCTCTACTACTCCCCCAAACTCTCTTACTCCCCAAATCTCTCTTAATCCCCCAAGCTCACCTACTCGCCCAAGCTCTCCTACTTCCCCAAGCACTCCTACTCCCGCAAGCTCTCCTACTCGCCCAAGCTCTCTTACTCCCCCAAGCTCTCTTACTGTCCCAAGCTCTCTAACTCCCCCAAGCTGTCCTACTCTGCCAAATTCTCCTACTCCCCCAAGCTCTCTTACATCCCCAAGCTCTCTTACTCCCCCAATCTCTCTTACTCCCCCAAGCTCTATTACTCCCCCAAGCTCTCTTACTTCCCCAAGCACTCTTTCTACACCAAGCTCTCTTATTTCCCCAAGCTCTCTTTCTCCCTCCCCCAAGCTCTCCTAATCTGCCAAGTTCTCCTACTCCCCCAAGCTCGACGACTCGCCCAAGCTCTCCTACTCCCCCAAACTCTCCTAATCTCCCAAGCTCTCCCACTCCCACAAGCTCTCCTACTCCCCCAAGCTCTCTTAATCCCCCAAGCTCTCTTTCTCCGCCAAGCTTTCTTCCTCCCCCAAGCTCTCATACGCCCCCAAGCTCTCATACGCTCCCAAGCTCTCCTACCCTCCAAAGCTCTCCGACTCCCGTAAGCTCTCCGACTGCCCCAAGTTCTCCTACTCCGCCAAGCTCTCCTACTCTACCAAGCTCTCCTTATCCCCCAAGCTCTCCTACTCCCCCAAGCTCTCCTAATCCCCCAAGCTCGCCTACTCCCCCAAGCTCTCCTACTCCCCCAAGCTCTCCTACTCTCCCAAGCTCTCCTACTCCCCCAAGCTCTCCTAATCCCCCAAGCTCTCCTACTCCCCCAAATTCTCCTACTCCCCCAAGATCTCCTACTCCCCCAAGATCTCCTACTCCCCAAAGCTCTCCAACTCTCCCAAGCTCTCCTACTCCCCCAAGCTCTCCTACTCCCCCAAGCTCTCCTACTCCCCCAAGCTATCCTACTCCCCCAAGCGCTCCTACTCCGCCAAGCTCTCCTACTCCCCCAAGCTCTCCCACTCCACCAAGCTCTCTATCTCCCTAAGCTCTCTTACTCCCCAAGCTCTCTTACTCCACAAAGTTATCTTACTCCCCCAAGCTCTCCTACTCCCCGAAGATCTCCTACTCCCCAAAGCTCTCCTACTGCCCCAAGCTCTCTGACTCCCCCAAGCTCTCCTAATCCCCCAAGCTCTCCTACTCGCCCAAGCTCTCCTACTCCCCCAAGATCTCCTACTCCCCAAAGCTCTCCTACTGCCCCAAGCTCTTTGACTCCCCCAAGCTCTCCTAATCCCCCAAGCTCTCCTACTCCCCCAAGCTCTCCTACTCCCACAAGCTCCCCTACGCCCCAAAACTCTCCTACTCTCCAAAGCTCTCCTACTCCCCCAAGCTCTCCTACTCCCCCAAGCTCTCCTACTCCCCCAAGCTCTCCTACTCCCCGAAACTCTCCTACTCCCACAAGATCTCCTACTCCCCCAAGATCTCCTACTCCCCCAAGCTCTCCTACTCTCCCAAGCTCTCCTACTCCCCCAAGCTCTCCTACTCCACTAAGCACTCCTACTCCCCCAAGCTCTCCTACTCCCGCAAGCGCTCCTACTCCCCCAAGCACTCCTACTCCCCCAAGCTCCGCGACTCGCCCAAGCTCTCCTACTCCCCCAAAACCTCCTAATCTCCCAAACTCTCCCACTCCCACAAGCTCTCCTACTCCCCCAAGCTCTCTTAATCCCCCAAGCTCTCTTTCTGCCCCAAGCTTTCTTCCTCCCCCAAGCTCTCATACGCCCCCAATCTCTCATACGCTCCCAAGCTCTCCTACCCTCCCAAGCTCTCCGACTCCCCCAAGCTCTCCGACTCCCCCAAGCTCTCCTACTCCGCCAAGCTCTCCAACTCCCGTAAGCTCTCCGACTGCCCCAAGTTCTCCTACTCCGCCAAGCTCTCCTACTCTACCAACTCTCCTACTCCACAAAGCTCTCCCAATCCCCCAAGCTCTCCTACTCGCCCAAGCTCTCCTACTCCCCCAAGCCCTCCTACTCCCCCAAGCTCTCCTACTCCCCCAAGCTCTCTTACTCCCCCAAGCTCTCTTACTCCCCCAAGCTCTCTAACTCCCCCAAGCTCTCCTACTCTGCCAAGTTCTCCTCCTCCCCCAAGCTCTCTTACATCCCCAAGCTCTCTTACTCCCCCAAGCTCTCTTACTCCCCCAAGCTCTCTTACTCCCCAAAGCTCTCTTACTCCCCCAAGCTCTCTTACTCTCCCAAGTTCTCCGACTGTGCCAATTTCTCCTACTCTCCCAAGCTCCCAGAATCCCCAAGTTCTCCTACTCACCCAAGCTCCCCTACTCCCCCAAGCTCTCCGACTCTCCCAAGCTCTCGTATTCCCCCAAGCTATCTTACTCCCCAAGTTCCCTTACTCCCCCAAGCTCAATTACTCCTCCAAGCTCTCCTACTCTGCCAAGTTCTCCTACTCCCCCAAGCTCTCCTTCTCTTCCAAGCTCTCCTACTCCCCCAAGCTCTCTTACTCCCCCAAGCTCTCTAACTCCCCCAAGCTCTCCTACTCTGCCAAGTTCTCCTCCTCCCCCAAGCTCTCTTACGTCCCTAAGCTCTCTTACTCCCCCAAGCTCTCTTACTCCCCCAAGCTCTCTTACTCCCCCAAGCTCTCTTTCTCCCCCAAGCTCTCTTACTCCCTCAAGCTCTCTTACTCCCCCAAGCTCTCTTACTTCCCAAGCTCTCCCACTACCCCAAGCTCTCCCACTCCCCCAAGGTCTCTTACTCCCCCAAGCTCTCTTACTCCAAAAGCTCTCTTACTCTCCCAAGCTCTCCTACTGTGCCAATTTCTCCTACTCTCCCAAGCTCCCCGAATCCCCAAGTTCTCCTACTCCCCCAAGCTCCCCTACTCCCCCAAGCTCTCCTATTCCCCAAGCTCTCGTATTCCCCCAAGCTCTCTTACTCCCCAAGATCTCTTACTTCCCATGCTCAATTACTCCTCAAAGCTCTCCTACTCTGCCAAGTTCTCCTACGCCCCCAAGCTCTCCTTCTCCTCCAAATTCTCCTGCTCCCCCAAGCGCTCCTACTGCCCCAAGATCTCCTACTCCCCCAAGCTCTCTTACTCCCCTAAGCTCTTTACTTTCCCAAGCTCTCCGACTCTCCCAAGCTCTCCTATTCCCCCAAGCCCTCCTACTCCCCCAAGCTCTCGTACTCCCCCAAGCTCTCTTACTCCACCAAGCTCTCCTCTTCCCCCAAGCTCTCTTACATTCCCAAGCTCTCTTACTCCCCCAAATCTCTTACTCCCCCAAGCTCTCTTACTCCCCAAAGCTCTCTTACTCCCCCAAGCTCTCTTACTCCCCCAAGCTCTCTTTCTCCCTCAAGTTATCTCACTCCCTCAAGCTCTCTTACTCCCCCAAGCTCTCTTACTTCCCAAGCTCTCTTACTCCCCCAAGCTCTCCTACTCTGCCAAGTTCTCCTACTCCCCCAAGGTCCGCGACTCTCCCAAGCTCTCCTACTACCCCAAGCTCTCCCACTCCCCCAAGCTCTCTTACTCCCCCAAGCTTTCTTACTCTCCCAAGCTCTCCTACGGTGCCAATTTCTCCTACTCTCCCAAGCTTCCCGAATCCCCAAGTTCTCCTACTCCCCCAAGCTCCCCTACTACCCCAAGGTCTCCTACTCCCCCAAGCTCTCGTATTCCGCCAAGCTCTCTTACTCCCCAATCTCTCTTACTCCCCCAAGCCATCCAACTCCCCCAAGCCATCCAACGCCCCCAAGCTCTCCTACTCCCCCAAGCTCTCTTACTCCCCTAAGCTCTCTTACTCCCCCAAGCTCTCTAACTCCCCCAAGCTCTCCTACTGCCCCAAGCTCTCTGACTCCCCCAAGCTATCCTACTCCCCCAAGCCCTCCTACTCCCCCAAGCTCTCCTACTCCCCCAAGCTCTCTTACTCCCCCAAGCTCTCTTACTCCCTCAAGCTCTCTTACTCCCCCAAGCTCTCTTACTTCCCAAGCTCTCTTACTCCCCCAAGCTCTCCTACTCTGCCAAGTTCTCCAACTCCCCCAAGGTCCGCGACTCCCGCAAGCTCATCTACTGCCCCAAGCTCTCCCACTCCCCCAAGCTCTCGTATTCCCCCAAGCTCTCTTACTCCCCAAGCTCTCTTACTCCCCCAAACTCAATTACTCCTCCAAGCTCTCCTACTCTGCCAAGTTCTCCTACTCCCCCAAGCTCTCCTTCTCCTCCAAGCTCTCCGACTCCCCCAAGCGCTCCTACTGCCCCAAGATCTCATACTCCCCCAAGCTCTCTTACTCGCCCAAGCTCTCTTACTCCCCCAAGCTCTCTTACTCCCCAAAGCTCTCTTACTCCCCCGAACATCTCTTACTCCCCCAAGCTCTCTTACTCTCCCAAGCTCTCCTACTGTGCCAATTTCTCCTACTCTCCCAAGCTCCACGATTCCCCAAGTTCTCCTACTCCCGCAAGCTCCCCTACTCCCCCAAGCTCTCCTACTCCCCCAAGCTCTCGTATTCCCCCAAGCTCTCTTACACCCCAGGCTCGCTTACTCCCCCAAGCTCTCTAGCTCCCCCAAGCTCTCCTACTCTGCCAAGTTCTCCTCCTCCCCAAGCTCTCTTACATCCCTAAGCTCTCTTATTCTCCCAAGCTCTCTTACTCCCCCAAGCTCTCTTACTCCCCCAAGCTCTCTTTCTCCCCCAAGTTCTCTTACTCCCTCAAGCTCTCTTACTCCCCCAAGCTCTCCTACTCCCCCAAGCTCTCTTACTCCCCCAAGCTCTCTAACTCCCCCAAGCTCTCCTACTCTGCCAAGTTCTCCTCCTCCCCCAAGCTCTCATACATCCCTAAGCTCTCTTACTCCCCCAAGCTCTCTTACTCCCTCAAGCTCTCTTACTCCCCCAAGCTCTCTTTCTCCCCCAAGATCTCTTACTCCCCCAAGCTCTCTTACTCCCTGAAGCTCTCTTACTCCCCCAAGCTCTCTTACTTCCCAAGCTCTCTTACTCCCCCAAGCTCTCCTACTCTGCCAAGTTCTCCTACTCCCTCAAGGTCCGCGACTCCCGCAAGCTCTCCTACTACCCCAAGCTCTCCCACTCCCCCAAGCTCTCTTACTCCCCCAAGCGCTCTTACTCCCCCAAGCTCTCTAACTCCCCCAAGCTCTCCTACTCTGCCAAGTTCTCCTCCTCCCCCATGCTCTCTTACTCCCCCAAGTTCTCTTACGCCCTCAAGCTCTCTTACTACCCCAAGCTCTCTTACTTCCAAAGCTCTCTTACTCCCCCAAGCTCTCCTACTCTGCCAAGTTCTCCTACTCTCCCAAGCTCCCCGAATCCCCAAGTTCTCCTACTCCCCCAAGCTCCCCTACTCCCCCAAGGTCTCCTACTCCCCCAAGCTCTCGTATTCCCCCAAGCTCTCTTACTCCCCAAGCTCTCTTATTCCCCCAAGCCATCCTACTTCCCCAAGCTCTCCTACTCCCCCAAGCTCTCTTACTCCCCCAAGCTCTCTTACTCCCCCAAGCTCTCTAACTCCCCCAAGCTCTACTAATCTGCCAAGTTCTCCTCCTCCCCCAAGCTCTCTTACATCCCCAAGCTCTCTTATTACTCCAAGCTCTCCTACTGCCCCAAGCTCTCTGACTCCCCCAAGTTATCCTACTCCCCCAAGCCCTCCTACTCCCCCAAGCTCTCCTACTCCCCCAAGCTCTCTTACTCCCCCAAGATCTATTACTCCCCCAAGCTCTCTAACTCTCCCAAGCTCTCCTACTCTGCCAAGTTCTCCTCCTCCCCCAAGCTCTCTTACATCCCCAAGCTCTCTTATTCCCCAAGCTCTCTTACTCCCCCAAGCTCTCTTACTCCCCAAAGCTCTCTTACTGCCCCAAGCTCTCTTTCTCCACCAAGCTCTCTTAATCCCCCAAGCTCTCTTACTCCCCCAAGCTCTCCTACTCTGCCAAGTTCTCCTTCTCCCTCAAGCTCTCCTACACCCGCAAGCGCTCGTACTCCCACAAGCTCTCCATTCCCACAAGCTCACCTGTTCCCCAAGCTCTCCTACTCCCCCAAGTTATCTTACTCCCCCAAGCTCAATTCTCCCCCAAGCTCTCTTCCTCTCTCCAGCTCTCCTACTCGCCCAAGGTCTCCTACTCCCCCAAGCTCCCCTACTCCCCAAGCTCTCCTACTCCCCAAGCTCTCTTACACCCGCAAGCTCTCTTTCTCCCCCAAGCTCTCTTACTCCCTCAAGCTCTCTTACTCCCCCAAGCTCTCTTACTTCAAAGCTCTCTTACTCCCCCAAGCTCCCCTACTCTGCCAAGTTCTCCTACTCCCCCAAGGTCCGCGACTCCCCCAAGCTCTCCTACTACCCCAAAATCTCCGACACCCCAAAGCTCTCCTACTCAGCCAAGCTCTCCTACTCCCCCAAGCTCTATTTCTCCCCCAAGCTTTCTTCGTCCCCCAAGCTCTCTTACTCCCCTAATCTCTCTTACTCGCCCAAGCTTTCCCACTCCCACAAGATCTACTTAACCCCCAAGCTCGCCTACTTCCCCAAGATCACATACAGCCCAAGCTGTCTTACTCCCCAAGCTCTCCTACTCTGCCAAATTCTCCTACTCCCACAAGCTCTCCTTCTCCTGCAAGCTCTCCTACTCCCCCAAGCGCTTTTACTGCCCCAAGCTCTCCTACTCCCCTAATCTATCTTACTCCCCCAAGCTCTTCTACTCGCCCAAGCTCTTCTACTCCCCCAAGCTCTCCTACTCCCCCAAGCTCTCCTACTCCCCCAAGCTCTCCTACTCCCCCAAGCTCTCTTACTCCCCCAAGCTCTCTTACTCCCTCAAGCTCTCTTACTCCCCCAAGATCTCTTCCTCCCCCAAGCTCTCTTACTCCCTCAAGCTCTCTTACTCCCCCAAGCTCTCCTACTCCCCCAAGCTCTCTTACTCCCCCAAGCTCTCTTACTCCCTCAAGCTCTCTTTCTCCCCCAAGATCTCTTCCTCCCCCAAGCTCTCTTACTCCCTCAAGTTCTCCTACTCCCCCAAGGTCCGCGACTCCCGCAAGCTCTCCCACTCCCCCAAGCTCTCCTACTCTGCCAAGTTCTCCTCCTCCCCCATGCTCTCTTACTCCCCCAAGCGCTCTTACTTCCCCAAGCTTTCTAACTCCCCCAAGCTCTCCTACTCTGCCAAGTTCTCCTCCTCCCCCATGCTCTCTTACTCTCCCAAGCTCTCTTACTCCCCCAAGCTCTCTTACTCCCCCAAGCTCTCCTACTGTGTCAATTTGTCCTACTCTCCCAAGCTCCCCGAATCCCCAAGTTCTCCTACTCCCCCAAGCTCCCCTACTCCCCCAAGCTCTCCTACTCCCCCAAGCTCTTGTATTCCCCCAAGCTCTCTTACTCCCCAAGCTCTCTTACTCCCCCAAGCTCAATTACTCCTCCAAGCTCTCCTACTCTGCCAAATTCTCCTACTCCCCCAATCTCTCCTTCTCCTCCAAGCTCTCCTACTCCCCCAAGCGCTCCAACTGCCCCAAGATCTCCTACTCCCCCAAGCTCTCTTACTCCCCTAAGCTCTCTTAATCTCCCAAGATCTCCTACTCGCCCAAGCTCTCCTACTCCCCCAAGCTCTCTTACTCCCCCAAGCTCTCTTACTCCCCCAAGATCTCTTACTCCCCCAAGCTCTCTAACTCGACCCAAGCTCTCCGACTCTGCCACGTTCTCCTCCTCCCCCAAGCTCTCTTACTCCCCCAAGCTCTCTAACTCCCCCAAGCTCTCTAACTCCCCCAAGCTCTCCTACTCTGCCAAGTTCTCCTCCTCCACCTAGCTCTCTTACATCCCCAAGCTCTCTTACTCCCCCAAGCTCTCTTAATCCCCCAATCTCTCTTACTCCCCCAAGCTCTCTTTCTCCCCCAAGCTCTCTTACTCCCTCAAGCTCTCTTACTCCCCCAAGCTCTCTTACTCCCCCGAGCTCTCCCACTACCCCAAGCTCTCCCACTCCCCCAAGGTCCCTTACTCCCCAAAGCTCTCTTACTCCAAAAGCTCTCTTACTCTCCCAAGCTCTCCTACTGTGCCAATTTCTCCTACTCTCCCAAGCTCCCCGAATCCCCAAGTTCTCCTACTCCCCCAAGCTCCCCTACTCCCCCAAGCTCTCCTACTATCCCAAGCTCTCGTATTCCCCCAAGCTCTCTTACTCCCCAAGTTCTCTTACTCCCCCAAGCTCAATTACTCCTCCAAGCTCTCCTACTCTGCCAAGTTCTCCTACTCCCCCAAGCTCTCCTTCTCCTCCAAGCTCTCCTACTCCCCCAACCGCTCCTACTCCCCCAAGCTCTCTTACTCCCCCAAGCTCTCTAACTCCCCCAAGCTCTCCTACTCTGCCAAGTTCTCCTCCTCCCCCAAGCTCTCATACATCCCTAAGCTCTCTTACTCCCCCAAGCTCTCTTACTCCCTCAAGCTCTCTTACTCCCCCAAGCTCTCTTTCTCCCCCAAGATCTCTTACTCCCCCAAGCTCTCTTACTCCCCCAAGCTCTCGTATTCCCCCAAGCTCTCTTACACCCCAGGCTCGCTTACTCCCCCAAGCTCTCTAGCTCCCCCAAGCTCTCCTACTCTGCCAAGTTCTCCTCCTCCCCAAGCTCTCTTACATCCCTAAGCTCTCTTATTCTCCCAAGCTCTCTTACTCCCCCAAGCTCTCTTACTCCCCCAAGCTCTCTTTCTCCCCCAAGTTCTCTTACTCCCTCAAGCTCTCTTACTCCCCCAAGCTCTCCTACTCCCCCAAGCTCTCTTACTCCCCCAAGCTCTCTAACTCCCCCAAGCTCTCCTACTCTGCCAAGTTCTCCTCCTCCCCCAAGCTCTCATACATCCCTAAGCTCTCTTACTCCCCCAAGCTCTCTTACTCCCTCAAGCTCTCTTACTCCCCCAAGCTCTCTTTCTCCCCCAAGATCTCTTACTCCCCCAAGCTCTCTTACTCCCTCAAGCTCTCTTACTCCCCCAAGCTCTCTTACTTCCCAAGCTCTCTTACTCCCCCAAGCTCTCCTACTCTGCCAAGTTCTCCTACTCCCTCAAGGTCCGCGACTCCCGCAAGCTCTCCTACTACCCCAAGCTCTCCCACTCCCCCAAGCTCTCTTACTCCCCCAAGCGCTCTTACTCCCCCAAGCTCTCTAACTCCCCCAAGCTCTCCTACTCTGCCAAGTTCTCCTCCTCCCCCATGCTCTCTTACTCCCCCAAGTTCTCTTACGCCCTCAAGCTCTCTTACTACCCCAAGCTCTCTTACTTCCCAAGCTCTCTTACTCCCCCAAGCTCTCCTACTCTGCCAAGTTCTCCTACTCTCCCAAGCTCCCCGAATCCCCAAGTTCTCCTACTCCCCCAAGCTCCCCTACTCCCCCAAGGTCTCCTACTCCCCCAAGCTCTCGTATTCCCCCAAGCTCTCTTACTCCCCAAGCTCTCTTACTCCCCCAAGCCATCCTACTTCCCCAAGCTCTCCTACTCCCCCAAGCTCTCTTACTCCCCCAAGCTCTCTTACTCCCCCAAGCTCTCTAACTCCCCCAAGCTCTACTAATCTGCCAAGTTCTCCTCCTCCCCCAAGCTCTCTTACATCCCCAAGCTCTCTTACTACTCCAAGCTCTCCTACTGCCCCAAGCTCTCTGACTCCCCCAAGTTATCCTACTCCCCCAAGCCCTCCTACTCCCCCAAGCTCTCCTACTCCCCCAAGCTCTCTTACTCCCCCAAGATCTATTACTCCCCCAAGCTCTCTAACTCTCCCAAGCTCTCCTACTCTGCCAAGTTCTCCTCCTCCCCCAAGCTCTCTTACATCCCCAAGCTCTCTTATTCCCCAAGCTCTCTTACTCCCCCAAGCTCTCTTACTCCCCAAAGCTCTCTTACTGCCCCAAGCTCTCTTTCTCCACCAAGCTCTCTTAATCCCCCAAGCTCTCTTACTCCCCCAAGCTCTCCTACTCTGCCAAGTTCTCCTTCTCCCTCAAGCTCTCCTACACCCGCAAGCGCTCGTACTCCCACAAGCTCTCCATTCCCACAAGCTCACCTGTTCCCCAAGCTCTCCTACTCCCCCAAGTTATCTTACTCCCCCAAGCTCAATTCTCCCCCAAGCTCTCTTCCTCTCTCCAGCTCTCCTACTCGCCCAAGGTCTCCTACTCCCCCAAGCTCCCCTACTCCCCAAGCTCTCCTACTCCCCAAGCTCTCTTACACCCGCAAGCTCTATTTCTCCCCCAAGCTCTCTTACTCCCTCAAGCTCTCTTACTCCCCCAAGCTCTCTTACTTCAAAGCTCTCTTACTCCCCCAAGCTCCCCTACTCTGCCAAGTTCTCCTACTCCCCCAAGGTCCGCGACTCCCCCAAGCTCTCCTACTACCCCAAAATCTCCGACACCCCAAAGCTCTCCTACTCAGCCAAGCTCTCCTACTCCCCCAAGCTCTATTTCTCCCCCAAGCTTTCTTCGTCCCCCAAGCTCTCTTACTCCCCTAATCTCTCTTACTCGCCCAAGCTTTCCCACTCCCACAAGATCTACTTAACCCCCAAGCTCGCCTACTTCCCCAAGATCACATACAGCCCAAGCTGTCTTACTCCCCAAGCTCTCCTACTCTGCCAAATTCTCCTACTCCCACAAGCTCTCCTTCTCCTGCAAGCTCTCCTACTCCCCCAAGCGCTTTTACTGCCCCAAGCTCTCCTACTCCCCTAATCTATCTTACTCCCCCAAGCTCTTCTACTCGCCCAAGCTCTTCTACTCCCCCAAGCTCTCCTACTCCCCCAAGCTCTCCTACTCCCCCAAGCTCTCCTACTCCCCCAAGCTTTCTTACTCCCCCAAGCTCTCTTACTCCCTCAAGCTCTCTTACTCCCCCAAGATCTCTTCCTCCCCCAAGCTCTCTTACTCCCTCAAGCTCTCTTACTCCCCCAAGCTCTCCTACTCCCCCAAGCTCTCTTACTCCCCCAAGCTCTCTTACTCCCTCAAGCTCTCTTTCTCCCCCAAGATCTCTTCCTCCCCCAAGCTCTCTTACTCCCTCAAGCTCTCTTACTCCCCCAAGCTCTCTTACTTCCCAAGCTCACTTACTCCCCCAAGCTCTCCTACTCTGCCAAGTTCTCCTACTCCCCCAAGGTCCGCGACTCCCGCAAGCTCTCCCACTCCCCCAAGCTCTCCTACTCTGCCAAGTTCTCCTCCTCCCCCATGCTCTCTTACTCCCCCAAGCGCTCTTACTTCCCCAAGCTTTCTAACTCCCCCAAGCTCTCCTACTCTGCCAAGTTCTCCTCCTCCCCCATGCTCTCTTACTCTCCCAAGCTCTCTTACTCCCCCAAGCTCTCTTAATCCCCCAAGCTCTCCTACTGTGTCAATTTGTCCTACTCTCCCAAGCTCCCCGAATCCCCAAGTTCTCCTACTCCCCCAAGCTCCCCTACTCCCCCAAGCTCTCCTACTCCCCCAAGCTCTTGTATTCCCCCAAGCTCTCTTACTCCCCAAGCTCTCTTACTCCCCCAAGCTCAATTACTCCTCCAAGCTCTCCTACTCTGCCAAATTCTCCTACTCCCCCAATCTCTCCTTCTCCTCCAAGCTCTCCTACTCCCCCAAGCGCTCCAACTGCCCCAAGATCTCCTACTCCCCCAAGCTCTCTTACGCCCGAAGCTCTCTTAATCTCCCAAGATCTCCTACTCGCCCAAGCTCTCCTACTCCCCCAAGCTCTCTTACTCCCCCAAGCTCTCTTACTCCCCCAAGATCTCTTACTCCCCCAAGCTCTCTAACTCGACCCAAGCTCTCCGACTCTGCCACGTTCTCCTCCTCCCCCAAGCTCTCTTACTCCCCCAAGCTCTCTAACTCCCCCAAGCTCTCTAACTCCCCCAAGCTCTCCTACTCTGCCAAGTTCTCCTCCTCCACCTTGCTCTCTTACATCCCCAAGCTCTCTTACTCCCCCAAGCTCTCTTAATCCCCCAATCTCTCTTACTCCCCCAAGCTCTCTTTCTCCCCCAAGCTCTCTTACTCCCTCAAGCTCTCTTACTCCCCCAAGCTCTCTTACTCCCCCGAGCTCTCCCACTACCCCAAGCTCTCCCACTCCCCCAAGGTCCCTTACTCCCCAAAGCTCTCTTACTCCAAAAGCTCTCTTACTCTCCCAAGCTCTCCTACTGTGCCAATTTCTCCTACTCTCCCAAGCTCCCCGAATCCCCAAGTTCTCCTACTCCCCCAAGCTCCCCTACTCCCCCAAGCTCTCCTACTATCCCAAGCTCTCGTATTCCCCCAAGCTCTCTTACTCCCCAAGTTCTCTTACTCCCCCAAGCTCAATTACTCCTCCAAGCTCTCCTACTCTGCCAAGTTCTCCTACTCCCCCAAGCTCTCCTTCTCCTCCAAGCTCTCCTACTCCCCCAACCGCTCCTACTGCCCCAAGATCTCCTACTCCCCCAAGCTCTCTTACTCCCCTCAGCTCTCTTACTCCCCCAAGCTCTCCT
Source organism: Pristiophorus japonicus (assembly GCF_044704955.1). Taxonomy (NCBI): domain Eukaryota; kingdom Metazoa; phylum Chordata; class Chondrichthyes; family Pristiophoridae; genus Pristiophorus; species Pristiophorus japonicus. Next base: position 583,928 of record NW_027251579.1, on the reverse strand, counting down.
ACTCTCCCAAGCTCTCCTATTCCCCCAAGCCTTCCTACTCCCCCAAGCTCTCCTACTCCCCCAAGCTCTCTTACTCCACCAAGCTCTCTTACTCCCCCAAGATCTCTAATTCCCCCAAGCTCTCCTACTCTGCCAAGTTCTCCTCCTCCCCCAAGCTCTCTTACATTCCCAAGCTCTCTTACTACCCCAAGCTCTCTTACTCCCCAAGCTCTCTTACTCCCCAAAGCTCTCTTACTCCCCCAACATCTCTTACTCCCCCAAGCTCTCTTACTCTCCCAAGCTCTCCTACTGTGCCCATTTCTCCTACTCTCCCAAGCTCCACGAATCCCCAGGTTCTCCTACTCCCGCAAGCTCCCCTACTCCCCCAAGCTCTCCTACTCCCCCAAGCTCTCGTATTCCCCCAAGCTCTCTTACACCCCAAGCTCTCTTACTCCCCCAAGCTCTCTTACTCCCCCAAGCTCTCTTTCTCCACCAAGCTCTCTTACTCCCCAAAGCTCTCTTACTCCCCCAAGCTCTCCTACTCTGCCAAGTTCTCCTTCTCCCTCAAGCTCTCCTACACCCGCAAGCGCTCGTACTCCCACAAGCTCTGCATTCCCACAAGCTCACCTGTTCCCCAAGCTCTCCTAATCCCCCAAGTTATCTTACTCCTCCAAGCTCAATTCTCGCCCAAGCTCTCTTCCTCCCTCCAGCTCTACTACTCGCCCAAGGTCTCCTACTCCCCCAAACTCCCCTACTTCCCAAGCTCTCCTACTCCCCAAGCTCTCTTACACCCGCAAGCTCTCTTACTCCCCCAAGCTCTCTTACTCCCTCAAGCTCTCTTACTCCCCCAAGCTCTCTTACTTCCCAACTCTCTTACTCCCCCAAGCTCTCCTACTCTGCCAAGTTCTCCTACTCCCCCAAGGTCCGCGACTCCCCCAAGCTCTCCTACTACCCCAAAATCTCCGACACCCCAAAGCTCTCCTACTCAGCCAAGCTCTCCTACTCCCCCAAGCTCTCTTTCTCCCCCAAGCTTTCTTCGTCCCCCAAGCTCTCTTACTTCCCAACTCTCTTACTCCCCCAAGCTCTCCTACTCTGCCAAGTTCTCCTACTCCCCCAAGGTCCGCGACTCCCCCAAGCTCTCCTACTACCCCAAAATCTCCGACACCCCAAAGCTCTCCTACTCAGCCAAGCTCTCCTACTCCCCCAAGCTCTCTTTCTCCCCCAAGCTTTCTTCGTCCCCAAGCTCTCTTACTCCCCTAATCTCTCTTACTCACCCAAGCTTTCCCACTCCCACAAGATCTACTTAACCCCCAAGCTCGCCTAGTTCCCCAAGCTCTCATACAGCCCAAGCTCTCTTACTCCCCTAATCTATCTTACTCCCCCAAGCTCTTCTTCTCGCCCAAGCTCTTCTACTCCCCCAAGCTCTCCTACTCCCCCAAGCTCTCCTGCTCCCCCAATATCTCCTACTCCCCCAAGCTCTCCTACTCCCCCAAGCTCTCCTACTCCCCCAAGCTCTCTTACTCCCCCAAGCTCTCTAACTCCCCCAAGCTCTCCTACTCTGCCAAGTTCTCCTCCTCCCCCAAGCTCTCTTACATCCCTAAGCTCTCTTACTCCCCCAAGCTCTCTTACTCCCTCAAGCTCTCTTAATCGCCCAAGCTTTCCCACTCCCACAAGATCTACTTAACCCCCAAGCTCGCCTACTTCCCAAAGCTCTTATACAGCCCAAGCTCTCTTACTCCCCCAAGCTTTCTTCGTCCCCCAAGCTCTCTTACTCCCCTAATCTTTCTTACTCGCCCAAGCTTTCCCACTCCCACAAGATCTACTTAACCCCCAAGCTCGCCTACTTCCCCAAGCTCTCATACAGCCCAAGCTCTCTTACTCCCCAAGCTCTCTTACTCCCCCAAGCTCAATTACTCCTCCAAGCTCTCCTACTCTGCCAAATTCTCCTACTCCCTCAAGCTCTCCTTCTCCTCCAAGCTCTCCTACTCCCCCAAGCGCTCCTACTGCCGCAAGCTATCTTACTCCCCTAATCTATCTTACTCCCCCAAGCTCTTCTACTCGCCCAAGCTCTTCTACTCGCCCAAGCTCTTCTACTCCCCCAAGCTCTCCTACTCCCCCAAGCTCTCCTACTCCCCCAGGATCTTCTACTCCCCCAAGCTCTCCTACTCCCCCAAGCTCTCCTACTCCCCCAAGCTCTCGTATTCCCCCAAGCTCTCTTACACCCCAAGCTCTCTTACTCCCCCAAGCTCTCTAGCTCCCACAAGCTCTCCTACTCTGCCAAGTTCTCCTCCTCCCCCAAGCTCTCTTACATCCCAAAGCTCTCTTATTCCCCCAAGCTCTCTTACTCCCCCAAGCTCTCTTACTCCCCCAAGCTCTCTTTCTCCCCCAAGTTCTCTTACTCCCTCAAGCTCTCTTTCTCCCCCAAGCTCTCTTACTTCCCAAACTCTCTTACTCCCCCAAGCTCTCCTACTCTACCAAGTTCTCCTACTCCCCCAAGGTCCGCGACTCCCCCAAGCTCTCCTACTAACCCAAGCTCTCCCACTCCCCCAAGGTCTCTTACTCCCCCAAGCTCTCTTACTCCCCCAAGCTCTCTTACTCTCCCAAGCTCTCCTACTGTGCCAATTTCTCCTACTCTCCCAAGCTCCCCGAATCCCCAAGTTCTCCTACTCCCCCAAGCTCCCCTACTCCCCCAAGGTCTTCTACTCCCCCAAGCTCGCGTATTCCCCCAAGCTCTCTTACTCCTCCAAGCTCTCCTGCTGCCCCAAGCTCTCTGACTCCTCCAAGCGATCCTACTCCCCCAAGCCCTCCTACTCCCCCAAGCTCTCCTACTCCCCCAAGCTCTCTTACTCCCCCAAGCTCTCTTACTCCCCCAAGCTCTCTAACTCCCCCAAGCTCTCCCACTCTGCCAAGTTCTCCTCCTCCCCCAAGCTCTCTTACATCCCCAAGCTCTCTTATTCCCCCATGCTCTCTTACTCCCCCAAGCTCTCTTACTCCCCAAAGCTCTCTTACTCCCCCAAGCTCTCTTTCTCCACCAAGCTCTCTTACTCCCCCAAGCTGTCTTACTCCCCCAAGCTCTCCTACTCTGCCAAGTTCTCCTTCTCCCTCAAGCTCTCCTGCACCCGCAAGCGATCGTACTCCCACAAGCTCTCCATTCCCACAAGCTCACCTGTTCCCCAAGCTCTCCTACTCCCCCAATTTATCTTACTCCCCCAAGCTCAATTCTCCCCCAAGCTCTCTTCCTCCCTCCAGCTCTGCTACTCGCCCAAGGTCTCCTACTCCCCCAAGCTCCCCTACTCCCCAAGCTCTCCTACTCCCCAAGCTCTCTTACACCCGCAAGCTCTCTTACTCCCCCAAGCTCTCTTACTCCCTCAAGCTCTCTTACTCCCCCAAGCTCTCTTACTTCCCAAGCTCTCTTACTCCCCCAAGCTCTCCTACTCTGCCAATTTCTCCTACTCCCCCAAGGTCCGCGACTCCCCCAAGCTCTCCTACTACCCCAAAATCTCCGACACCCCAAAGCTCTCCTACTCAGCCAAGCTCTCCTACTCCCCCAAGCTCTCTTTCTCCCCCAAGCTTTCTTCGTCCCCCAAGCTCTCTTACTCCCCTAATCTCTCTTACTCGCCCAAGCTTTCCCACTCCCACAAGATCTACTTAACCCCCAAGCTCGCCTACTTCCCCAAGCTCTCATACAGCCCAAGCTCTCTTACTCCCCTAATCTATCTTACTCCCCCAAGCTCTTCTACTCGCCCAAGCTCTTCTACTCCCCCAAGCTCTCCTACTCCCCCAAGCTCTCCTACTCCCCCAAGATCTCCTACTCCCCCAAGCTCTCCTACTCCCCAAGCTCTCCTACTCCCCCAAGCTCTCTTACTCCCCCAAGCTCTCTAACTCCCCCAAACTCTCCTACTCTGCCAAGTTCTCCTCCTCCCCCAAGCTCTCTTACATCCCTAAGCTCTCTTACTCCCCCAAGCTCTCTTACTCCCTCAAGCTCTCTTACTCGCCCAAGCTTTCCCACTCCCACAAGATCTACTTAACCCCCAAGCTCGCCTACTTCCCCAAGCTCTCATACAGCCCAAGCTCTCTTACTCCCCCAAGCTTTCTTCGTCCCCCAAGCTCTCTTACTCCCCTAATCTCTCTTACTCCCCCAAGCTCTCTAACTCCCCCAAGCTCTCCTACTCTGCCAAGTTCTCCTCCTCCCCCAAGCTCTCTTACATCCCTAAGCTCTCTTACTCCCCCAAGCTCTCTTACTCCCTCAAACGCTCTTACTCGCCCAAGCTTTCCCACTCCCACAAGATCTACTTAACCCCCAAGCTCGCCTACTTCCCCAAGCTCTCATACAGCCCAAGATCTCTTACTCCCCCAAGCTTTCTTCGTCCCCCAAGCTCTCTTACTCCCCTAATCTCTCTTACTCGCCCAAGCTTTCCCACTCCCACAAGATCTACTTAACCCCCAAGCTCGCCTACTTCCGCAAGCTTTCATACAGCCCAAATTCTCTTACTCCCCAAGCTCTCTTACTCCCCCAAGCTCAATTACTCCTCCAAGCTCTCCTACTCTGCCAAATTCTCCTACTCCCCCAAGCTCTCCTTCTCCTCCAAGCTCTCCTACTCCCCCAAGCGCTCCTACTGCCCCAAGCTCTCTTACTCCCCCAAGATCTTCTACTCCCCCAAGCTCTCCTACTCGCCCAAGCTCTTCTACTCCCCCAATCTCTCCTACTCCCCCAAGCTCTCCTACTCCCCCAAGATCTTCTACTCCCCCAAGCTCTCCTACTCCCCCAAGCTCTCCTACTCCCCCAAGCTCTCTTACTCCCCCAAGCTCTCTAACTCCCCCAAGATCTCCTACTCTGCCAAGTTCTCCTCCTCCCCCAAGCTCTCTTACATCCCTAAGCTCTCTTACTCCCCCAAGCTCTCTTACTCCCTCAAGCTCTCTTACTCCCCCAAGCTCTCTTTCTCCCCCAAGATCTCTTACTCCCCCAAGCTCTCCTCTCCCTCAAGCTCTCTTACTCCCCCAAGCTCTCTTACTTCATTAGATCTCTTACTCCCCCAAGCTCTCCTATCCTGCCAAGTTCTCCTACTCCCCCAAGGTCCGCGACTCCCGCAAGCTCTCCTACTACCCCAAGCTCTCCCACTCCCCCAAGCTCTCTTACTCCCCCAAGCGCTCTTACTCCCCAAGCTCTCTAACTCCCCCAAGATCTCCTACTCTGCCAAGTTCTCCTCCTCCCCCATGCTCTCTTACTCCCCCAAGTTCTCTTACTCCCTCAAGCTCTCTTACTCCCCCAAGCTCTCTTACTTCCCAAGCTCTCTTACTCCCCCAAGCTCTCCTACTCTGCCAAGTTCTCCTACTCCCCCAAGGTCCGCGACTCACCCAAGCTCTCCTACTACCCCAAGCTCTCTCACTCCCCCAAGGTCTCTTACTCCCCCAAGCTCTCTTACTGCCCCAAGCTCTCTTACTCACCCAAGCTCTCCTACTGTGCCAATTTCTCCTACTCTCCCAAGCTCCCCGAATCCCCAAGTTCTCCTACTCCCCCAAGCTCCCCTACTCCCCCAAGGTCTCCTACTCCCCCAAGCTCTCGTATTCCCCCAAGCTCTCTTACTCCCCAAGCTCTCTTACTCCCCCAAGCCATCCTACTCCCCCAAGCTCTCCTACTCCCCCAAGCTCTCTTACTCCCCCAAGCTCTCTTACTCCCCCAAGCTCTCTAACTCCCCCAAGCTCTCCTACTCTGCCAAGTTCTCCTCCTCCCCCAAGCTCTCTTACATCCCCAAGCTCTCTTATTCCCCCAAGCTCTCTTACTCCCCCATGCTCTCTTATTCCCCCAAGCTATCTTACTCCCCCAAGCTCTCTTACTCGCCAAAGCTCTCTTACTCCCCCAAGCTCTCTTTCTCCACCAAGCTCTCTTACTCCCCCAAGCTCTCTTAATCCCCCAAGCTCTCCTACTCTGCCAAGATCTCCTTCTCCCTCAAGATCTCCTACACCCGCAAGCGCTCGTACTCCCACAAGCTCTCCATTCCCACAAGCTCACCTGTTCCACAAGCTCTCCTACTCCCCCAAGTTATCTTACTCCCCCAAGCTCAATTCTCCCCCAAGCTCTCTTCCTCTCTCCAGCTCTCCTACTCGCCCAAGGTCTCCTACTCCCCCAAGGTCCACGACTCCCCCAAGCTTTCCTACTACCCCAAAATCTCCGACACCCCAAAGCTCTCCTACTCAGCCAAGCTCTCCTACTCCCCCAAGCTCTCTTTCTCCCCCAAGCTTTCTTCGTCCCCCAAGCTCTCTTATTCCCCTAATCTCTCTTACTCGCCCAAGCTTTCCCACTCCCACAAGATCTACTTAACCCCCAAGCTCGCCTACTTCGCCAGGCTCTCATACAGCCCAAGCTCTCTTACTCCCCAAGCTCTCTTACTCCCCCAAGCTCAATTACTCCTCCAAGCTCTCCTACTCTGCCAAATTCTCCTACTCCCCCAAGCTCTCCTTCTCCTCCAAACTCTCCTACTCCCCCAAGCGCTCCTACTGCCCCAAGCTCTCAAACTCCCCTAATCTATCTTCCTCCCCCAAGCTCTTTTACTCGCCCAAGCTCTTCTACTCGCCCAAGCTCTTCTACTCCCCCAAGCTCTCCTACTCCCCCAAGCTCTCCTACTCCCCCAAGATCTCCTACTCGCCCAAGCTCTCCTACTCCCCCAATCTCTCCTACTCCCCCAAGCTCTCTTACTCCCTCAAGCTCTCTAACTCCCCCAAGCTCTCCTACTCTGCCAAGTTCTCCTCCTCCCCCAAGCTCTCTTACATCCCTAAGCTCTCTTACTCCCCCAAGCTCTCTTACTCCCTCAAGCTCTCTTACTCCCCCAAGCTCTCTTTCTCCCACAAGATCTCTTACTCCCCCAAGCTCTCTTACTCCCTCAAGCTCTCTTACTCCCCAAGCTCTCTTACTTCCCCAGCTCTCTTACTCCCCCAAGCTCTCCTACTCTGCCAAGTTCTCCTACTCCCCCAAGGTCCGCGACTCCCGCAAGCTCTCCTACTACCCCAAGCTCTCCCACTCCCCCAAGCTCTCTTACTCCCCCAAGGGCTCTTACTCCCCCAAGCTCTCTAAATCCCCCAAGCTCTCCTACTCTGCCAAGTTCTCCTCCTCCCCCATGCTCTCTTACTCCCCCAAGCGCTCTTACTCCCCCAAGCTCTCTAACTCCCCCAAGCTCTCCTACTCTGCCAATTCTCCTCCTCCCCCATGCTCTCTTACTCCCCCAAGCTCTCTTACTCCCCCAAGCTCTCTTACTCCCCCAAGCTCTCCTACTGTGCCAATTTCTCCTACTCTCCCAAGCTCCCCGAATCCCCAAGTTCTCCTACTCCCCCAAGCTCCCCTACTCCCCCAAGCTCTCCTACTCCCCCAAGCTCTTGTATTCCCCCAAGCTCTCTTACTCCCCAAGCTCTATTACTCCCCCAAGCTCAATTACTCCTCCAAGCTCTCCTACTCTGCCAAATTCTCCTACTCCCCCAATCTCTCCTTCTCCTCCAAGCTCTCCTAATCCCCCAAGCGCTCCTACTGCCCCAAGATCTCCTACTCCCCCAAGCTCTCTTACTCCCCTAAGCTCTCTTACTCTCCCAAGCTCTCCTACTCCCCCAAGCTCTCCTACTCCCCCAAGCTCTCTTACTCCGCCAAGCTCTCTTACTCCCCCAAGATCTCTTACTCCCCCAAGCTCTCTAACTCCCCCAAGCTCTCCTACTCTGCCATTTTCTCCTCCACCCCAAGCTCTCTTACTCCCCCAAGCTCTCTTACTCCCCCAAGCTCTCTAACTCCCCCAAGCTCTCCTACTCTGCCAAGTTCTCCTCCTCCACCTAGCTCTCTTACATCCCCAAGCTCTCTTACTCCCCCAAACTCTCTTAATCCCCCAAGCTCTCTTACTCCCCCAAGCTCTCTTTCTCCCCCAAGCTCTCTTACTCCCTCAAGCTCTCTTACTCCCCCAAGCTCTCTTACTCCCCCGAGCTCTCCTACTCTGCCAAGTTCTCCTACTCCCCCAAGGTCCGCGACTCCCCCAAGCTCTCCTACTCTGCCAAGTTCTCCTCCTCCACCTAGCTCTCTTACATCCCCAAGCTCTCTTACTCCCCCAAGCTCTCTTACTCCCCCACGCTCTCTTACTCGCCCAAGCTCTCTTTCTCCCCCAAGCTCTCTTACTCCCTCAAGCTCTCTTACTCCCCCAAGCTCTCTTACTTCGCAAGCTCTCTTACTCCCCCGAGCTCTCCTAATCTGCCAAGTTCTCCTACTCCCCCAAGGTCCGCGACTCCCCCAAGCTCTCCTACTACCCAAGCTCTCCCACACCCCAAGCTCTCCTACTCCCCCAAGCTCTTCTACTCCCCCAAGCTCTCCCACTCCCCCAAACTCTATTACTCCCCCAAGCTCTCTTACTACCCCAAGCTCTCTTACTCCCCCAAGCTCTCCTACTGTACCAATTTCTCCTACTCTCCCAAGCTCCCCGAATCCCCAAGTTCTCCTACTCCCCCAAGCTCCCCTACTCCCCCAAGCTCTCCTACTCCCCCAAGCTCTTGTATTCCCCCACGCTCTCTTACTCGCCCAAGCTCTCTTTCTCCCCCAAGTTCTCTTACTCCCTCAAGCTCTCTTACTCCCCCAAGCTCTCTTACTTCCCAAGCTCTCTTACTCCCCCAAGCTCTCCTACTCTGCCAAGTTCTCCTACTCCCCCAAGGTCCGCGACTCCCCCAAGCTCTCCTACTACCCCAAGCTCTCCCACTCCCCCAAGGTCTCTTACTCCCCCAAGCTCTCTTACTGCCCCAAGCTCTCTTACTCTCCCAAGCTCTCCTACTGTGCCAATTTCTCCTACTCTCCCAAGCTCCCCGAATCCCCAAGTTCTCCTACTCCCCCAAGCTCCCCTACTCCCCCAAAGTCTCCTACTCCCCCAAGCTCTCGTATTCCCCCAAACTCTCTTACTCCCCAACTCTCTTACTCCCCCAAGCCATCCTACTCCCCCAAGCTCTCCTACTCCCCCAAGCTCTCTTACTCCCCCAAGCTCTCTTACTCCCCCAAGCTCTCTAACTCCCCCAAGGTCTCCTACTCTGCCAAGTTTTCCTCCTTCGCCAAGCTCTCTTACATATCCAAGCTCTCTTACTCCTCCAAGCTCTCCTACTGCCCCAAGCTCTCTGACTCCCCCAAGCTATCCTACTCCCCCAAGCCCTCCTACTCCCCCAAGCTCTCCTACTCCCCCAAGCTCTCTTACTCCCCCAAGCTCTCTTACTCCCCCAAGCTCTCTAACTCCCCCAAGCTCTCCTACTCTGCCAAGTTCTCCTCCTCCCCCAAGCTCTCTTACATCCCCAAGCTCTCTTATTCCCCCAAGCTCTCTTACTCCCCCATGCTCTCTTATTCCTCCAATCTCTCTTACTCCCCCAAGCTCTCTCACTCGCCAAAGCTCTCTTACTCCCCCAAGCTCTCTTTCTCCACCAAGCTCTCTTACTCCCCAAGCTCTCTTACTCCCCCAAGCTCTCCTACTCTGCCAAGATCTCCTTCTCCCTCAAGATCTCCTACACCCGCAAGCGCTCGTACTCCCACAAGCTCTCCATTCCCACAAGCTCACCTGTTCCCCAAGCTCTCCTACTCCCCCAAGTTATCTTACTCCCCCAAGCTCAATTCTCCCCCAAGCTCTCTTCCTCTCTCCAGCTCTCCTACTCGCCCAAGGTCTCCTACTCCCCCAAGCTCCCCTACTCCCCAAGCTCTCCTACTCCCCAAGCTCTCTTACACCCGCAAGCTCTCTTACTCCCCCAAGCTCTCTTACTCCCTCAAGCTCTCTTACACCACCAAGCTCTCTTACTTCCCAAGCTCTCTTACTCCCCCAAGCTCCCCTACTCTGCCAAGTTCTCCTACTCCCCCAAGGTCCGCGACTCCCCCAAGCTCTCCTACTATCCCAAAATCTCCGACACCCCAAAGCTCTCCTACTCAGCCAAGCTCTCCTACTCCCCCAAGCTCTCTTTCTCCCCCAAGCTTTCTTCGTCCCCCAAGCTCTCTTATTCCCCTAATCTCTCTTACTCGCCCAAGCTTTGCCACTCCCAAAAGATCTACTTAACCCCCAAGCTCGCTTACTTCGCCAAGCTCTCATACAGCCCAAGCTCTCTTACTCCCCAAGCTCTCTTACTCCCCCAAGCTCAATTACTCCTCCAAGCTCTCCTACTCTGCCAAATTCTCCTACTCCCCCAAGCTCTCCTTCTCCTCCAAACTCTCCTACTCCCCCAAGCGCTCCTACTGCCCCAAGCTCTCTTACTCCCCTAATCTATCTTACTCCCCCAAGCTCTTTTACTCGCCCAAGCTCTTCTACTCGCCCAAGCTCTTCTACTCCCCCAAGCTCTCCTACTCCCCCAAGCTCTCCTACTCCCCCAAGATCTCCTACTCCCCCAAGCTCTCCTACTCCCCCAATCTCTCCTACTCCCACAAGCTCTCTTACTCCCTCAAGCTCTCTAACTCCCCCAAGCTCTCCTACTCTGCCAAGTTCTCCTCCTCCCCCAAGCTCTCTTACATCCCTAAGCTCTCTTACTCCCCCAAGCTCTCTTACTCCCTCAAGCTCTCTTACTCCCCCAAGCTCTCTTTCTCCCCCAAGATATCTTACTCCCCCAAGCTCTCTTACTCCCTCAAGCTCTCTTACTCCCCAAGCTCTCTTACTTCCCAAGCTCTCTTACTCCCCCAAGCTCTCCTACTCTGCCAAGTTCTCCTACTCCCCCAAGGTCCGCGACTCCCGCAAGCTCTCCTACTACCCCAAGCTCTCTAACTCCCCCAAGCTCTCCTACTCTGCCAAGTTCTCCTCCTCCCCCATGCTCTCTTACTCCCCCAAGCGCTCTTACTCCCCCAAGCTCTCTAACTCCCCCAAGCTCTCCTACTCTGCCAATTCTCCTCCTCACCCATGCTTTCTTACTCCCCCAAGCTCTCTTACTCCCCCAACCTCTCTTACTCCCCCAAGCTCTCCTACTGTGCCAATTTCTCCTACTCTCCCAAGCTCCCCGAATCCCCAAATTCTCCTACTCCCCCAAGCTCCCCTACTCCCCCAAGCTCTCCTACTCCCCCAAGCTCTTGTATTCCCCCAAGCTCTCTTACTCCCCAAGCTCTCTTACTCCCCCAAGCTCAATTACTCCTCTAAGCTCTCCTACTCTGCCAAATTCTCCTACTCCCCCAATCTCTCCTTCTCCTCCAAGCTCTCCTAATCCCCCAAGCGCTCCTACTGCCCCAAGATCTCCTACTCCCCCAAGCTCTCTTGCTCCCCTAAGCTCTCTTACTCTCCCAAGCTCTCCTACTCCCCCATGCTCTCCTACTCCCCCAAGCTCTCTTACTCCCCCAAGCTCTCTTACTCCCCCAAGACCTCTTACTCCCCCAAGCTCTCTAACTCCCCCAAGCTCTCCTACTCTGCCATTTTCTCCTCCAACCCAAGCTCTCTTACTCCCCCAAGCTCTCTTACTCCCCCAAGCTCTCTAACTCCCCCAAGCTCTCCTACTCTGCCAAGTTCTCCTCCTCCACCTAGCTCTCTTACATCCCCAAGCTCTCTTACTCCCCCAAACTCTCTTAATCCCCCAAGCTCTCTTACTCCCCCAAGCTCTCTTTCTCCCCCAAGCTCTCTTACTCCCTCAAGCTCTCTTACTCCCCCAAACTCTCTTACTCCCCCGTGCTCTCCTACTCTTCCAAGTTCTCCTACTCCCCCAAGGTCCGCGACTCCCCCAAGCTCTCCTACTCTGCCAAGTTCTGCTCCTCCACCTAGCTCTCTTACATCCCCAAGCTCTCTTACTCCCCCAAGCTCTCTTACTCCCCCACGCTCTCTTACTCGCCCAAGCTCTCTTTCTCCCCCAAGCTCTCTTACTCCCTCAAGCTCTCTTACTCCCCCAAGCTCTCTTACTTCGCAAGCTCTCTTACTCCCCCGAGCTCTCCTAATCTGCCAAGTTCTCCTACTCCCCCAAGGTCCGCGACTCCCCCAACCTCTCCTACTACCCAAGCTCTCCCACACCCCAAGCTCTCCTACTCCCCCAAGCTCCTCCTACTCCCCCAAGCTCTCCCACTCCCCGAAACTCTCTTACTCCCCCAAGCTCTCCTACTGTACCAATTTCTCCTACTCTCCCAAGCTCCCCGAATCCCCAAGTTCTCCTACTCCCCCAAGCTCCCCTACTCCCCCAAGCTCTCCTACTCCCCCAAGCTCTTGTATTCCCCCAAGCTCTCTTACTCCCCAATCTCTCTTACTCCCCCAAGCTCAATTACTCCTCCAAGCTCTCCTATTCTGCCAAATTCTCCTACTCGCTCAATCTCTCCTTCTCCTCCAAGCTCTCCTACTCCCCCAAGCGCTCCTACTGCCCCAAGATCTCCTACTCCCCCAAGCTCTCTTACTCCCCTAAGCTCTCTTACGCCCCCAAGCTCTCCTACTCGCCCAAGCTCTCCTACTCCCCCAAGCTCTCTTACTCCCCCAAGCTCTCTTACTCCCCCAAGCTCTCTTACTCCCCCAAGCTCTCTTACTCCCCCAAGCTCTCTTACTCCCCCAAGCTCTCTAACTCCCCCAAGCTCTCCTACTCTGCCAAGTTCTCCTCCTCCCCCAAGCTCTCTTACTCCCCCAAGCTCTCTTACTCCCCCAAGCTCTCTAACTCCCCCAAGCTCTCCTACTCTGCCAAGTTCTCCTCCTCCACCAAGCTCTCTTACATCCCCAAGCTCTCTAACTCCCCCAAGCTCTCTTACTCCCCCAAGCTCTCTTACTCCCCCAAGCTCTCTTTCTCCCCCAAGCTCTCTTACTCCCTCAAGCTCTCTTACTCCCCCAAGCTCTCTTACTCTCCCAAGCTCTTCTACTGTGCCAATTTCTCCTACTCTCGCAAGCTCCCCGAATCCCCAAGTTCTCCTACTCCCCCAAGCTCCCCTACTCCCCCAAGCTCTCCTACTATCCCAAGCTCTCGTATTCCCCCAAGCTCTCTTACTCCCCAAGTTCTCTTACTCCCCCAAGCTCAATTACTCCTCCAAGCTCTCCTACTCCCCCAAGCTCTCCTACTCCCCCAAGCTCTCTTACTCCCCCAAGCTCTCTTACTCCCCCAAGCTCTCTAATTCCCCCAAGCTCTCCTACTCTGCCAAGTTCTCCTCCTCCCCCAAGCTCTCTTACATCCCCAAGCTCTCTTACTGCCCCAAGCTCTCTTACTCCCCCATGCTCTCTTACTCCCCAAAGCTCTCTTACTCCCCCAAGCTCTCTTACTCTCCCAAGCTCTCCGACTGTGCCAATTTATCCTACTCTCCCAAGCTCCCCGAATCCCCAAGTTCTCCTACTCCCCCAAGCTCCCCTACTCCCCCATCTCTCCTACTCTCCCAAGCTCTCGTATTCCCCCAAGCTCTCTTACTCCCCAAGTTCTCTTTCTCCCCCAAGCTCAATTACTCCCCCAAGCTCTCCTTCTCTTCCAAGCTCTCCTACTCCCCCAAGCGCTCCTACTGCCGCAAGATCTCCTACTCCCCCAAGCTCTCTTACTCCCCCAAGCTCTCTTACTCGCCCAAGCTCTCTAACTCCCCCAAGCTCTCCTACTCTGCCAAGTTCTCCTCCTCCCCCAAGCTCTCTTACGTCCCTAAGCTCTTTTACTCCCCCAAGCTCTCTTACTCCCCCAAGCTCTCTTACACCCCCAAGCTCTCTTTCTCCCCCAAGCTCTCTTACTCCCTCAAGCTCTCTTACTCCCCCAAGCTCTCTTACTTCCCAAGCTCTCTTACTACCCCAAGCTCTCCTACTCTGCCAAGTTCTCCTACTCCCCCAAAGTCCGCGACTCCCCCAAGCTCTCGCACTATCCCAAGCTCTCCCACTCCCCCAAGGTCTCTTACTCCCCCAAGCTCTCATACTCCCCCAAGCTCTCTTACTCTCCCAACCTCTCCTACTGTGCCAATTACTCCTACTCTCCCAAGCTCCCCGAATCCCCAAGTTCTCCTACTCCCCCAAGCTCCCCTACTCCCCCAAGCTCTCCTATTCCCCCAAGCTCTCGTATTCCCCCAAGCTCTCTTACTCCCCAAGCTCCCTTACTCCCCCAAGCTCAATTACTCCTCCAAGCTCTCCTACTCTGCCAATTTCTCCTACTCCCCCAAGCTCTCCTTCTCCTCCAAGCTCTCCTACTCCCCCAAGCGCTCCTACTGCCCCAAGATCTCCTACTCCCCCAAGCTCTCTTACTCCCCTAAGCTCTCTTACTCCCCCAAGCTCTCCTACTCGCCCAAGCTCTCCTATTCCCCCAAGCCCTACTACTCCCCCAAGCTCTCCTACTCCCCCAAGCTCTCTTACTCCACCAAGCTCTCTTACTCCCCCAAGCTCTCTAACTCCCCCATGCTCTCCTACTCTGCCAAATTCTCCTCCTCCCCCAAGCTCTCTTACATTCCCAAGCTCTCTTACTCCCCCAAGCTCTCTTACTCCCCCAAGCTCCCCTACTCCCCCAAGCGCTCCTACTCCCCCAAGCTCTCGTATTCCCCCAAGCTCTCTTACACCCCAAGCTCTCTTACTCCCCCCAAGCTCACTAACTCCCCCAAGCTCTCCTACTCTGCCAAGTTCTCCTCCTCCCCCAAGCTCTCTTACATCCCTAAGCTCTCTTACTCCCCCAAGCTCTCTTACTCCCCCAAGCTCTCCACTCCCCCAAGTTCTCTTACTCCCTCAAGCTCTCTTACTCCCCCAAGCTCTCTTACTTCCCAAGCTCTCTTACTCCCCCAAGCTCTCCTACTCTGCAAAGTTCTCCTACTCCACCAAGGTCCGCGACTCCCCCAAGCTCTCCTACTACCCCAAGCTCTCCCACTCCCCCAAGCTCTCTTACTCCCCCAAGCTCTCTTACTCCCCCAAGCTCTATTACTCTCCCAAGCTCTCCTACTGTGCCAATTTATCCTACTCTCCCAAGCTCCCGGAATCCCCAAGTTCTCCTATTCCCCAAGCTCCCCTACTCCCCCAAGGTCTCCCACTCCCCCAAGCACTCGTATTCCCCCAAGCTCTCTTACGCCCCAAGCTCTCTTACTCCCCCAAGCCATCCTACTCCCCCAAGCTTTCCTACTTCCCCAAGCTCTCTTACTCCCCCAAGCTCTCTTACTCCCCCAAGCTCTCTAACTCCCCCAAGCTCTCCTACTCTGCCAAGTTCTCCTCCTCCTCCAAGCTCTCTTACATCTCCAAGCTCTCTTACTCCTCCAAGCTCTCCTACTGCCCCAAGCTCTCTGACTCCCCCAAGCTATCCTACTCCCCCAAGCCCTCCTACTCCTCCAAGCTCTCCTACTCCCCCAAGCTCTCTTACTCCCCCAAGCTCTCTTACTCCCCCAAGCTCTCTAACTCCCCCAAGCTCTCCTACTCTGCCAAGTTCTCCTCCGCCCCCAAGCTCTCTTACATCCCCAAGCTCTCTTATTCCCCCAAGCTCTCTTACTCCCCCAAGCTCTCTTACTCCCCAAAGCTCTCTTACTCCCCCAAGCTCTCTTTCTCCACCAAACTCTCTTACTCCCCCAAGCTCTCTTACTCCCCCAAGCTCTCCTACTCCCCCAAGCGCTCCTACTGCCCCAAGATCTCCTACTCCCCCAAGCTCTCTTACTCCCCTAAGCTCTCTTACTCCCCCAAGCTCTCCTACTCGCCCAAGCTCTCCTATTCCCCCAAGCCCTCCTACTCCCCCAAGCTCTCCTACTCCCCCAAGCTCTCTTACTCCACCAAACTCTCTTACACCCCAAGCTCTCTTACTCCCCAAGCTCTCTTTCTCCCCCAAGTTCTCTTACTCCCTCAAGCTCTCTTACTCCCCCAAGCTCTCTTACTTCCCAAGCTTTCTTACTCCCCCAAGCTCTCCTACTCTGCCAAGTTCTCCTACTCCCCCAAGGTCCGCGCCTCCCCCAAGCTCTCCTACTACCCCAAGCTCTCCCAATCCCCCAAGCTCTCTTACGTCCCTAAGCTCTCTTACGCCTCCAAGCTCTCTTACTCCCCCAAGCTCTCTTACTCGCCCAAGCTCTCTTTCTCCCCCAAGCTCTCTTACTCCCTCAAGCTCTCTTACTCCCCCAAGCTCTCTTACTTCCCAAGCTCTCTTACTACCCCAAGCTCTCCTACTCTGCCAATTTCTCCTACTCCCCCAAGGTCCGCGACTCCCCCAAGCTCTCGCACTACCCCAAGCTCTCCCACTCCCCCAAGGTCTCTTACTCCCCCAAGCTCTCTTACTCCCCCAAGCTCTCTGACTCTCCCAAGCTCTCCTACTGTGCAAATTACTCCTACTCTCCCAAGCTCCCCGAATCCCCAAGTTCTCCTACTCCCCCAAGCTCCCCTACTCCCCCAAGCTCTCCTATTCCCCCAAGCTCTCGTATTCCCCCAAGCTCTCTTACTCCCCAAGCTCTCTTACTCCCCCAAGCTCAATTACTCCTCCAAGCTCTCCTACTCTGCAAATTTATCCGACTCCCCCAAGCTCTCCTTCTCCTCCAAGCTCTCCTACTCCCCCAAGCGCTCCTACTGCCCCAAGATCTCCTACTCCCCCAAGCTCTCTTACTCCCCTAAGCTCACTCCCCCAAGCTCTCCTACTCGCCCAAGCTCTCCTATTCCCCCAAGCCCTCCTACTCCCCCAAGCTCTCCTACTCCCACAAGCTCTCGTACTCCACCAAGCTCTCTTACTCCCCCAAGCTCTCTAACTCCCCCATGCTCTCCTACTCTGCCAAGTTCTCCTCCTCCCCCAAGCTCTCTTACATTCCCAAGCTCTCTTACTCCCCCAAGCTCTCTTACTCCCCCAAGCTCCCCTACTCCCCCAAGCGCTCCTACTCCCCCAAGCTCTCGTATTCCCCCAAACTCTCTTACACCCCAAGCTCTCTTACTCCCCCCAAGCTCTCTAACTCCCCCAAGCTCTCCTACTCTGCCAAGTTCTCCTCCTCCCCCAAGCTCTCTTACATCCCTGAGCTCTCTTACCCCCCCAAGCTCTCTTACTCCCCCAAGCTCTCTACTCCCCCAAGTTCTCTTACTCCCTCAAGCTCTCTTACTCCCCCAAGCTCTCTTACTTCCCAAGCTCTCTTACTCCCCCAAGCTCTCCTACTCTGCAAAGTTCTCCTACCCCCCACGGTCCGCGACTCCCCCAAGCTCTCCTACTACCCCAAGCTCTCCCACTCCCCCAAGCTTTCTTACTCCCCCAAGCTCTCTTACTCCCCCAAGCTCTATTACTCTCCCAAGCTCTCCTACTGTGCCAATTTATCCTACTCTCCCAAGCTCCCCGAATCCCCAAGCTCTCTTACTCCCCCAAGCTCTCTTACTTCCCAAGCTTTCTTACTCCCCCAAGCTCTCCTACTCTGCCAAGTTCTCCTACAACCCCAAGGTCCGCGCCTCCACCAAGCTCTCCTACTACCCCAAGCTCTCCCACTCCCCCAAGGTCTCTTACTCCCCCAAGCTCTCTTACTCCCCCAAGCTCTCTTACTCTCCCAAGCTCTCCTACTGTGCCAATTTCTCCTACTCTCCCAAGCTCCCCGAATCCCCAAGTTCTCCTACTCCCCCAAGCTCCCCTACTCCCCCAAGGTCTCCTACTCTGCCAAATTCTCCTCCTCCCCAAAGCTCTCTTACATCTCCAAGCTCTCTTACTCCTCCAAGCTCTCCTACTGCCCCAAGCTCTCTGACTCCCCAAAGCTATCCTACTCCCCCAAGCCCTCCTACTCCCCCAAGCTCTCCTACTCCCCCAAGCTCTCTTACTCCCCAAGCTCTCTTACTCCCCAAAGCTCTCTTACTCCCCCAAGCTCTCTTTCTCCACCAAGCTCTCTTACTCCCCCAAGCTCTCTTACTCCCCCAAGCTCTCCGACTCTGCCAAGTTCTCCTTCTCCCTCAAGCTCTCCTACACCCGCAAGCGCTCGTACTCCCACAAGCTCTCCATTCCCACAAGCTCACCTGTTCACCAAGCTCTCCTACTCCCCCAAGTTATCTTACTCCCCCACGCTCAATTCTCCCCCAAGCTCTCTTCGTCCCTCCAGCTCTCCGACTCGCCCAAGGTCTCCTACTCCCCCAAGCTCCCCTACTCCCCAAGCTCTCCTACTCCCCAAGCTCTCTTACACCGCAATCTCTCTTACTCCCCCAAGCTCTCTTACTCCCTCAAGCTCTCTTACTCCCCCAAGCTCTCTTACTTCCCAAGCTCTCTTAATCCCCCAAGCTCTCCTACTCTGCCAAGTTCTCCTACTCCCCCAAGGTCCGCGACTCCCCCAAGCTCTCCTACTACCTCAAAATCTCCTACACCCCAAAGCTCTCCTACTCACCCAAACTCTCCTACTCCCCCAAGCTCTCTTTCTCCCCCAAGCTTTATTCGTCCCCCAAGCTCTCTTACTCCCCTAATCTCTCTTACTCGCCCAAGCTTTCCCACTCCCACAAGATCTACTTAACCCCCAAGCTCGCCTACTTCCCCAAGCTCTCATACAGCCCAAGCTCTCTTACTCCCAAGCTCTCTTACTCCCCCAAGCTCAATTACTCCTCCAAGCTCTCCTACTCTGCCAAATTCTCCTACTCCCCCAAGCTCTCCTTCTCCTCCAAGCTCTCCTACTCCCCCAAGCGCTCCTACTGCCCCAAGATCTCCTACTCCTCCAAGCTCTCTTACTCCCCTAATCTATCTTACTCCCTCAAGCTCTTCTACTCGCCCAAGCTCTCCTACTCCCCCAAGCTCTCCTACTCCCCCAAGCTCTCCTACTCCCCCAAGATCTCCTACTCCCCCAAGCTCTCCTACTCCCCCATGCTCTCCTACTCCCCCAAGTTCTCTTACTCCCCCAAGCTCTCTAACTTCCCCAAGCTCTCTTACTCCCTCAAGCTCTGTTACTCCCCCAAGCTCTCTTTCTCACCCAAGATCTCTTACTCCCCCAAGCTATTTTACTCCCTCAAGCTCTCTTACTCCCCCAAGCTCTCTTACTTCCCAAGCTCTCTTACTCCCCCAAGCTCTCCTACTCTGCCAAGTTCTCCTACTCCCCCAAGGTCCGCGACACCCGCAAGCTCTCCTACTACCCCAAGCTAACCCACTCCCCCAAGCCCTCTTACTCCCCCAAGCGCTCTTACTCCCCAAAGCTCTCTAACTCCCCCAAGCTCTCCTACTCTGCCAAGTTCTCCTCCTCCCCCATGCTCTCTTACTCCCCCAAGCGCTCTTACTCCCCCAAGCTCTCAAACTCCCCCAAGCTCTCCTACTCTGCCAAGTTCTCCTCCTCCCCCATGCTCTCTTACTCCCCCAAGCTCTCTTACTCCCCCAAGCTCTCTTACTCCCCCAAGCTCTCTTACTCCCACAAGCTCTCCTACTGTGCCAATTTCTCCTACTCTCCCAAGCTCCCCGATTCCCCAAGATCTCCTACTCCCCCAAGCTCCCCTACTCCCCCAAGCTCTCCTACTCCCCCAAGCTCTTGTATTCCCCCAAGCTTTCTTACTCCCCAAGCTCTCTTACTCCCCCAAGTTCAATTACTCCTCCAAGCTCTCCTACTCTGCCAAATTCTCCTACTCCCCCAATCTCTCCTTCTCCTCCAAGCTCTCCTACTCCCCCTAGCGCGCCTACTGCTCCAAGATCTCCTACTCCCCCAAGCTCTCTTACTCCCCTAAGCTCTCTTACTCTCCCAAGATCTCCTACTCCCCCAAGCTCTCCTACTCCCCAAAGCTCTCTTACTACCCCAAGCTCTCTTACTCCCCCAAGATCTCTTACTCCCCCAAGCTCTCTAACTCCGCCAAGCTCTCCTACTCTGCCACGTTATCCTCCTCCCCCAAGCTCTTTTACTCCCCCAAGCTCTCTTACTCCCCCAAGCTCTCTAATTCCCCCAAGCTCTCCTACTCTGCCAAGTTCTCCTCCTCCACCTAGCTCTCTTACATCCCCAAGCTCTCTTACTCCCCCAAGCTCTCTAACTCCCCGAAGCTCTCTTACTCCCCCAAGCTCTCTTTCTCCCCCAAGCTCTCTTACTGCCTCAAGCTCTCTTACTCCCCCAAGCTCTCTTACTCCCCCGAGCTCTCCTACTCTGCCAAGTTCTCCTACTCCCCCAAGGTCCGCGACTCCCCCAAGCTCTCCTACTCTGCCAAGTTCTCCTCCTCCACCGAGCTCTCTTGCATCCCCAAGCACTCTTACTCCCCCAAGCTCTCTTACTCCCCCAAGCTCTCTTACTCCCCCAAGTTCTCTTTCTCCCTCAAGCTCTCTTACTCCCTCAAGCTCTCTTACTCCCCCAAGCTCTCTTACTTCCCAAGCTCTCTTACTCCCCCGAGCTCTCCTAAACTGCCAAGTTCTCCTACTCCCCCAAGGTGCGCGACTCCCCCAAGCTCTCCTACTACCCAAGCTCTCCCACACCCCAAGCTCTCCTACTCCCCCAAGCTCTCCTACTCCCCCAAGCTCTCCCACTCCCCCAAACTCTCTTATTCCCCCAAGCCCTCTTACTCCCCCAAGCTCTCTTACTCCCCCAAGCTCTCCTACTGTGCCAATTTCTCCAACTCTCCAAAGCTCCCCGAATACCCAAGTTCTCCTACTCCCCCAAGCACCCCTACTCCCCCAAGCTCTCCTACTCCCCCAAGCTCTCGTATTCCCCAAAGCTCTCTTACTCCCCAAGCTCTCTTACTCCCCCAAGCTCAATTACTCCTCCAAGCTCTCCTATTCTGCCAAATTCTCCTACTCCCCCAATCTCTCCTTCTCCTCCAAGCTCTCCTACTCCCCCAAGCGCTCCTACTGCCCCAAGATCTCCTACACCCCAAAGCTCTCTTACTCCCCTAAGCTCTCTTACTCCCCCAAGCTCTCCTACTCGCCCAAGCTCTCCTACTCCCCCAAGCTCTCCTACTCCCCCAAGCTCTCCTACTCCCCCAAGCACCCTTACTCCCCCAAGCTCTCTTACTCCCCCAAGCTCTCTTACTCCCCCAAGCTCTCTTACTCCCCCAAGCTCTCTTACTCCCCCAAACTCTCTTTTTCCCCCAAGCTCTCTTACTCCCTCAAGCTCTCTTACTCCCCCAAGCTCTCTAACTCCCCCAAGCTCTCCTACTCTGCCACGTTCTCCTCCTCCCCAACCTCTCTTACTCCCCCAAGCTCTCTTTCTCCCCCAAGCTCTCTAACTCCCCCAAGCTCTCCTACTCTGCGAAGTTCCCCTCCTCCAACTAGCTCTCTTACATCCCCAAGCTCTCTTACTCCCCCAAGCTCTCTTACTCCCCCAAGCTCTCTTACTCCCCCAAAATCTCCTACACCCCAAAGCTCTCCTACTCACCCAAGCTCTCCTACTCCCCCATGCTCTCTTTCTCCCCCAAGCTTTCTTCGTCCCCCAAGCTCTCTTACTCCCCTAATCTCTCTTACTCGCCCAAGCTTTCCCACTCCCACAACATCTACTTAACCCCCAAGTTCGCCTACTTCCCCAAGCTCTCATACAGCCCAAGCTCTCTTACTCCCCAAGCTCGCTTACTCCCCCAAGCTCAATTACTCCTCCAAGCTCTCCTACTCTGCCAAATTCACCTACTCCCCCAAGCTCTCCTTCTCCTCCAAGCTCTTCTACTCCCCCAAGCGCCCCTACTGCCCCAAGATCTCCTACTCCCCCAAGCTCTCTTACTCCCCTAATCTATCTTACTCCCCCAAGCTCTTCTGCTCGCCCAAGCTCTCCTACTCCCCCAAGCTCTCCTACTCCCCCAAGCTCTCCTACTCCCCCAAGCTCTCCTACTCCACCAAGCTCTCTTACTCCCCCAAGCTCTCTAACTCCCCCAAGCTCTCCTACTCTGCCAAGTTCTCCTCCTCCCCCAAGCTCTCTTACACCCCTAAGCTCTCTTACTCCCCCAAGCTCTCTTACTCCCTCAAGCTCTCTTACTCCCCCAAGCTCTCTTTCTCCCCCAAGATCTCTTACTCCCCCAAGCTCCTTACTCCCTCAAGCTCTCTTACTCCCCCAAGCTCTCTTACTTCCCAAGCTCTCTTACTCCCCCAAGCTCTCCTACTCTGCCAAGTTCTCCTACTCACCCAAGGTCCGCGACTCCCGCAAGCTCTCCTACTTCCCCAAGCTCTCCCACTCCCCCAAGCTCTCTTACTCCCCCAAGCGCTCTTACTCCCCCAAGCTCTCTAACTCCCCCAAGCTCTCCTACTCTGCCATGTTCTCCTCCTCCCCCATGCTCTCTTACTTCCCCAAGCTCTCTTACTCCCCCAAGCTCTCTAACACCCCCAAGCTCTCCTACTCTGTCAAGTTCTCCTCCTCCACCTATCTCTCTTACATCCCCAAGCTCTCTTAATCCCCCAAGCTCTCTTACTCCCCCAAGCTCTCTTACTCCCCCAAGCTCTCTTTCTCCCCTAAGCTCTCTTACTCCCTCAAGCTCTCTTACTCCCCGAAGATATCTTCCTCCCCCAAGCTCTCTTACTCCCTCAAGCTCTCTTACTCCCCCAAGCTCTCTTACTTCCCAAGCTCTCTTACTCCCCCAAGCTCTCATACTCTGCCAAGTTCTCCTAATCCCCCAAGGTCCGCGACTCCCGCAAGCTCTCCTACTACCCCAAGCTCTCCCACTCCCCCAAGCTCTCTTACTCCCCCAAGCGCTCTTACTCCCCCAAGCTCTCTAACTCCCCCAAGCTCTCCTACTGTGCCAATTTCTCCTACTCTCCCAAGCTCCCCGAATCCCCAAGTTCTCCTACTCCCCCAAGCTCCTCTACTCCCCCAAGCTCTCCTACTCCCACAAGCTCTTGTATTCCCCCAAGCTCTCTTACTCCCCAAGCTCTCTTACTCCCCCAAGCTCAATTACTCCTCCAAGCTCTCCTACTCTGCCAAATTCTCCTACTCCCCCAATCTCTCCTTCTCCTCCAAGCTCTCCTAATCCCCCAAGCGCTCCTACTGCCCCAAGATCTCCTACTCCCCCAAGCTCTCTTACTCCCCTAAGCTCTCTTACTCTCCCAAGCTCTCCTACTCCCCCAAGCTCTCCTACTCCCCCAAGCTCTCTTACTCCCCCAAGCTCTCTTACTCCCCCAAGATCTCTTACTCCCCCAAGCTCTCTAACTCCCCCAAGCTCTCCTACTCTGCCACGTTCTCCTCCTCCCCCAAGCTCTCTTACTCCCCCAAGCTCTCTTACTCCCCCAAGCTCTCTAAATCCCCCAAGCTCTCCTACTCTGCCAAGTTCTCCTCCTCCACCTAGCTCTCTTACATCCCCAAGCTCTCTTACTCCCCCAAGCTCTCTTACTCCCCCAAGCTCTCTTACTCCCCCAAGCTCTCTTTCTCCCCCAAGCTCTCTTACTCCCTCAAGCTCTCTTACTCCCCCAAGCTCTCTTACTCCCCCGAGCTCTCCTACTCTGCCAAGTTCTCCCACTCCCCCAAGGTCCGCGACTCCCCCAAGCTCTCCTACTCTGCCAAGTTCTCCTCCTCCACCTAGCCTTCTTACATCCCCAAGCTCTCTTACTCCCCCAAGCTCTCTTACTCCCCCACGCTCTCTTACTCGCCCAAGCTCTCTTTCTCCCCCAAGCTCTCTTACTCCCTCAAGCTCTCTTACTCCCCCAAGCTCTCTTACTTCCCAAGCTCTCTTACTCACCCAAGCTCTCCTAATCTGCCAAGTTCTCCTACTCCCCCAAGGTCCGCGACACACCCAAGCTCTCCTACTACCCAAGCACTCCCACACCCCAAGCTCTTCTACTCCCCCAAGCTCTACTACTCCCCCAAGCTCTACTACTCCCCCAAGCTCTCCCACTCCCACAAACTCTATTACTCCCCCAAGCTCTCTTACTCCCCCAAGCTCTCTTACTCCCCCAAGCTCTCCTACTCTGCCAATTTCTCCTACTCTCCCAAGCTCCCCGAATCCCCAAGTTCTCCTACTCCCCCAAGCTCCCCTACTCCCCCAAGCTCTCCTACTCCCCCAAGCTCTCGTATTCCCCCAAGCCCTCTTACTCCCCAAGCGCTCTTACTCCCCCAAGCTCAATTACTCCTCCAAGCTCTCCTATTCTGCCAAATTCTCCGACTCGCCCAATCTCTCCTTCTCCTCCAAGCTCTCCTACTCCCCCAAGCGCTCCTACTGCCCCAAGATCTCCTACTCCCCCAAGCTCTCTTACTCCCCTAAGCTCTCTTACTCCTCCAAGCTCTCCTACTCGCCCAAGCTCTCCTACTCCCACAAGCTCTCCTACTCCCCCAAGCTCTCTTACTCCCCCAAGCTCTCTTACTCCCCCAAGCTCTCTTACTCCCCCAAGCTCTCTTACTCCCCCAAGCTCTCTAACTCCCCCAAGCTCTCCTACTCTGCCAAGTTCTCCTCCTCCCCCCAAGCTCTCTTACTCCCCCAAGCTCTCCTACTCTGCCAAGTTCTCCTACTCCCGCAAGGTCCGCGACTCCCGCAAGCTCTCCTACTACCCCAAGCTCTCCCACTCCCCCAAGCTCTCTTACTCCCCCAAGCGCTCTTACTCCCCCAAGCTCTCTGACTCCCCCAAGCTCTCCTACTCTGCCAAGTTCTCCTCCTCCCCCATGGTCTCTTACTCCCCCAAGCGCTCTTCCTCCCCCAAGCTCTCTAACTCCCCCAAGCTCTCCTACTCTGCCAAGTTCTCCTCCTCCCCCATGCTCTCTTACTCCCCCAAGCTCTCTTACTCCCCCAAGCTCTCTTACTCCCCCAAGCTCTCCTACTGTGCCAATTTCTCCTGCTCTCCCAAGCTCCCCGAATCCCCAAGTTCTCCTACTCCCCCAAGCTCCCATACTCCCCCAAGCTCTCCTACTCCCCCAAGCTCTTGTATTCGCCCAAGCTCTCTTACTCCCCAAGCTCTCTTACTCCCCCAAGCTCAATTACTCCTCCAAGCTCTCCTACTCTGCCAAATTCTCCTACTCCCCCAATCTCTCCTTCTCCTCCAAGCTCTCCTACTCCCCCAAGCGCTCCTACAGCCCCAAGATCTCCTACTCCCCCAAGCTCTCTTACTCCCCTAAGCTCTCTTACTCCTCCAAGCTCTCCTACTCGCTCAAGCTCTCCTACTCCCACAAGCTCTCCTACTCCCCCAAGCTCTCCTACTCCCCCAAGCTCTCTTACTCCCCCAAGCTCTCTTACTCCCCCAAGCTCCCTTACTCCCCCAAGCTCTCTAACTCCCCCAAGCTCTCCTACTCTGCCAAGTTCTCCTCCTCCCCCAAGCTCTCTTACTCCCCCAAGCTCTCTTACTCCCCCAAGCTCTCTAACTCCCCCAAGCTCTCCTACTCTGCCAAGTTCTCCTACTCCCGCAAGGTCCGCGACTCCCGCAAGCTCTCCTACTACCCCAAGCTCTCCCACTCCCCCAAGCTCTCTTACTCCCCCAAGCGCTCTTACTCCCCCAAGCTCTCTAACTCCCCCAAGCTCTCCTACTCTGCCAAGTTCTCCTCCTTCCCCATGCTCTCTTACTCCCCCAAGCGCTCTTCCTCCCCCAAGATCTCTAACTCCCCCAAGTTCTCCTACTCTGCCAAGTTCTCCTCCTCCCCCATGCTCTCTTACTCCCCCAAGCTCTCTTACTCCCCCAAGCTCTCTTACTCCCCCAAGCTCTCCTACTGTGCCAATTTCTCCTACTCTCCCAAGCTCCCCGAATCCCCAAGTTCTCCTACTCCCCCAAGCTCCCCTACTCCCCCAAGCTCTCCTACTCCCCCAAGCTCTTGTATTCCCCCAAGCTCTCTTACTCCCCAAGCTCTCTTACTCCCCCAAGCTCAATTACTCCTCCAAGCTCTCCTACTCTGCCAAATTGTCCTACTCCCCCAATCTCTCCTTCTCCTCCAAGCTCTCCTACTCCCCCAAGCGCTCCGACTGCCCCAATATCTCCTACTCCCCCAAGCTCTCTTACTCCCCTAAGCTCTCTTACTCTAACATGCTCTCCTACTCCCCCAAGCTCTCCTACTCCCCCTAGCTCTCTTACTCCCCCAAGCTCTCTTACTCCCCCAAGATCTCTTACTCCCCCAAGCTCTCTAACTCCCCCAAGCTCTCCTACTCTGCCACGTTTTCCTCCTCCCCCAAGCTCTCTTACTCCCCCAAGCTCTCTTACTCCCCCAAGCTCTCTAACTCCCCCAAGCTCTCCTACTCAGCCAAGTTCTCCTCCTCCACCTAGCTCTCTTACATCCCCAAGCTCTCTTACTCCCCCAAGCTCTCTTAATCCCCCAAGCTCTCTTACTCCCCCAAGCTCTCTTTCTCCCCCAAGCTCTCTAACTTCCTCAAGCTCTCTTACTCCCCCAAGCTCTCTTACTCCCCCGAGCTCTCCTACTCTGCCAAGTTTTCCTACTCCCCCAAGGTCCGCGACTCCCCCAAGCTCTCCTACTCTGCCAAGTTCTACTCCTCCACCTAGCTCTCTTACATCCCCAAGCTCTCTTACTCCCCCAAGCTCTCTTACTCCCCCACGCTCTCTTACTCGCCCAAGCTCTCTTTCTCCCCCAAGCTCTCTTACTCCCTCAAGCTCTCTCACTCCCCCAAGCTCTCTTACTTCCCAAACTCTCTTACTCCCCCAAGCTCTCCTAATCTGCCAAGTTCTCCTACTCCCCCAAGGTCAGCGACTCCCCCAAGCTCTCCTACTACCCAAGCTCTCCCACACCCCAAGCTCTTCTACTCCCCCAAGCTCTCCTACTCCCCCAAGCTCTCCCACTCCCCCAAACTCTATTACTCCCCCAAGCTCTCTTACTCCCCCAAGCTCTCTTACTCCCCCAAGCTCTCCTACTGTGCCAATATCTCCTACTCTCCCAAGCTCCCCGAATCCCCAAGTTCTCCTACTCCCCCAAACTCCCCTACTCCCCCAAGCTCTCCTACTCCCCCAAGCTCTCGTATTCCCCCAAGCTCTCTTACTCCCCAAGCTCTCTTACTCCCCCAAGTTCAATTACTCCTCCAAGCTCTCCTATTCTGCCAAATTCTCCTACTCGCCCAATCTCTCCTTCTCCTCCAAGCTCTCCTACTCCCCCAAGCGCTCCTACTGCCCCAAGATCTCCTACTCCCCCAAGCTCTCTTACTCCCCTAAGCTATCTTACTCCCCCAGGCTCTCCTACTCGCCCAAGCTCTCCTACTCCCCCAAGCTCTCCTACTCCCCCAAGCTCTCCTACTCCCCCAAGCTCTCTTACTCCCCCAAGCTCTCTTACTCCCCCAAGCTCTCTTACTCCCCCAAGCTCTCTAACTCCCCCAAGCTCTCCTACTCTGCCAAGTTCTCCTCCTCCCCCAAGCTCTCTTACTCCCCCAAGCTCTCTTACTCCCCCAAGCTCTCTAACTCCCCCAAGCTCTCCTACTCTGCCAAGTTCTCCCCAAGCTCTCTTACTCCCCCAAGCTCTCTTACTCCCCCAAGCTCTCTTACTCCCCCAAGCTCTCTTTCTCCCCCAAGCTCTCTTACTCCCTCAAGCTCTATTACTCCCCCAAGCTCTCTTACTCTCCCAAGCTCTCCTACTGTGCCAATTTCTCCTACTCTCCCAAGCTCCCTGAATCCCCAAGTTCTCCTACTCCCCCAAGCTCCCCTACTCCCCCAAGCTCTCCTACTATCCCAAGCTCTCGTATTCCCCAAAGCTCTCTTACACCCCAAGTTCTCTTACTCCCCCATGCTCAATTACTCCTCCAAGCTCTCCTACTCTGCCAAGTTCTCCTACTCCCCCAAGCTCTCCTACTCCCCCAAGCTCTCTTTCTCCCCCAAGCTCTCTTACTCCCCAAAGCTCTCCTATTCCCCCAAGCTCCACTACTCCCCCAAGCTCTCCTACTCTCCCAAGCTCTCGTATTCCCCCAAGCTCTCTTACTCCCCAAGTTCTCTTACTCCCCCAAGCTCCACTACTCCCCCAAGCTCTCCTACTCTCCCAAGCTCTCGTATTCCCCCAAGCTCTCTTACTCCCCAAGTTCTCTTACTCCCCCAAGCTCAATTACTCCTCCAAGCTCTCCTATTCTGCCAAATTCTCCTACTCGCCCAATCTCTCCTTCTCCTCCAAGCTCTCCTACTCCCCCAAGCGCTCCTACTGCCCCAAGATCTCCTACTCCCCCAAGCTCTCTTACTCCCCTAAGCTCCCTTACTCCCCCAAGCTCTCCTACTCGCCCAAGCTCTCCTACTCCCCCAAGCTCTCCCACTCCCCCAAGCTCTCCTACTCCCCCAAGCTCTATTACTCCCCCAAGCTCTCTAACTCCCCCAAGCTCTCCTACTCTGCCATGTTCTCCTCCTCCCCCAAGCTCTCTTACTCCCCCAAGCTCTCTTACTCCCCCAAGCTCTCTAACCCCCCCAAGCTCTCCTACTCTGCCAAGTTCTCCTCCTCCACCTAGCTCTCTTACATCCCCAAGCTCTCCTACTCCCCCAAGCGCTCCTACTGCCCCAAGATCTCCTACTCCCCCAAGCTCTCTTACTCGCCCAAGCTCTCTTTCTCCCCCAAGCTCTCTTACTCCCTCCAGCTCTCTTAATCCCCCAAGCTCTCTTACTTCCCAAACTCTCTTACTCCCCCAAGCTCTCCTAATCTGCCAAGTTCTCCTACTCCCCCAAGGTCAGCGACTCCCCCAAGCTCTCCTACTACCCAAGCTCTCCCACACCCCAAGCTCTTCTACTCCCCCAAGCTCTCCTACTCCCCCATGCTCTCCCACTCCCCCAAACTCTATTACTCCCCCAAGCTCTCTTACTCCCCCAAGCTCTTTTACTCCCCCAAGCTCTCCTACTGTGCCAATTTCTCCTACTCTCCCAAGCTCCCCGAATCCCCAAGTTCTCCTACTCCCCCAAAACCCCCCTACTCCCCCAAGCTCTCCTACTCCCCCAAGCTCTCGTATTCCCTCAAGCTCTCTTACTCCCCAAGCTCCCTTACTCCCCCAAGCTCAATTACTCCTCCAAGCTCTCCTACTCTGCCAATTTCTCCTACTCCCCCAAGCTCTCCTTCTCCTCCAAGCTCTCCTACTCCCCCAAGCGCTCCTACTGCCCCAAGATCTCCTACCCCCCCAAGCTCTCTTACTCCCCTAAGCTCTCTTACTCCCCCAAGCTCTCCTACTCGCCCGAGCTCTCCTCCTCCCCCAAGCTCTCTTACTCCCCCAAGCTCTCTTACTCCCCCAAGCTCTCTAACCCCCCCAAGCTCTCCTACTCTGCCAAGTTCTCCACCTCCACCTAGCTCTCTTACATCCCCAAGCTCTCTTACTCCCCCAAGCTCTCTTACTCCCCCAAGCTCTCTTACTCCCCCAATCTCTCTTTCTCCCCCAAGCTCTCTTACTCCCTCAAGCTCTCTTACTCCCCCAAGCTCTCTTACTCTCCCAAGCTCTCCTACTGTGACAATTTCTCCTACTCTCCCAAGCTCCCCGAATCCCCAAGTTCTCCTACTCCCCCAAGCTCCACTACTCCCCCAAGCTCTCCTACTATCCCAAGCTCTCGTATTCCCCCAAGCTCTCTTACTCCCCAAGTTCTCTTACTCCCCCATGCTCAATTACTCCTCCAAGCTCTCCTACTCTGCCAATTCTCCTACTCCCCCAAGCTCTCCTTCTCCTCCAAGCTCTCCTACTCCCCCAAGCCCTCCTACTCCCCCAAGCTCTCCTACTCCCCCAAGCTCTCTTACTCCCCCAAGCTCTCTTACTCCCGCAAGCTCTCTAACTCCCCCAAGCTCTCCTACTCTGCCAAGTTCTCCTCCTCCCCCAAGCTCTCTTACATCCCCAAGCTCTCTTACTCCCCCAAGCTCTCTTACTCCCCCAAGCTCTCTTACTCCCCAAAGCTCTCTTACTCCCCCAAGCTCTCTTACTCTCCCAAGCTCTCCGACTGTGCCAATTTCTCCTGCTCTCCCAAGCTCCCCGAATCCCCAAGTTCTCCTACTCCCCCAAGCTCCCCTACTCCCCCAAGCTCTCCTACTCTCCCAAGCTCTCGTATTCCCCCAAGCTCTCTTACTCCCCAAGTTCTCTTACTCCCCCAAGCTCAATTACTCCCCCAAGCTCTCCTTCTCTTCCAAGCTCTCCTACTCCCCCAAGCGCTCCTACTGCCCCAAGCTCTCTAACTCCCCCAAGCTCTCCTACTCTGCCAAGTTCTCCTCCTCCCCCAAGCTCTCTTACGTCCCTAAGCTCTCTTACTCCCCCAAGCTCTCTTACTCCCCCAAGCTCTCTTTCTCCCCAAAGATCTCCCACTCCCCCAAGGTCTCTTACTCCCCCAAGCTCTCGTATTCCCCCAAGCTCTCTTACACCCCATGCTCTCTTACTCCCTCAAGCTCTCTTACTCCCCCAAGCTCTCTTACTTCCCAAGCTCTCTTACTCCCCCAAGCTCTCCTACTCTGCCAAGTTCTCCTACTCCCCCAAGGTCCGCGACTCCCCCAAGCTCTACTACTACCCCAAGCTCTCCCACTCCCCCAAGGTCTCTTACTCCCCCAAGCTCTCTTACTCGCCCAAGCTCTATTATTCTCCCAAGCTCCCCTACTCTGCCAATTTATCCTACTCTCCCAAGCTCCCCGAATCCCCAAGTTCTCCTACTTCCCCAAGCTCCCCTACTCCCCCAAGGTCTCCTACTCCCCCAAGCTCTCGTATTCCCCCAAGCTCTCTTACTCCCCAAGCTCTCTTACTCCCCCAAGCCATCCTACTCCCCCGAGCTCTCCTACTCCCCCAAGCTCTCTTACTCCCCCAAGCTCTCTTACTCCCCCAAGCTCTCTAACTCCCCCAAGCTCTCCTACTCTGCCAAGTTCTCCTCCTCCCCCAAGCTCTCTTACATCTCCAAGCTCTCTTACTCCTCCAAGCTCTCCTACTGCCCCAAGCTCTCTGACTCCCCCAAGCTATCCTACTCCCCCAAGCCCTCCTACTCCCCCAAGCTCTCCTACTCCCCCAAGCTCTCTTAGTCCCCCAAGCTCTCTTACTCCCCCAAGCTCTCTTACTCCCCTAAGCTCTCTTACTCCCCCAAGCTCTCCTACTCGCCCAAGCTCTCCTATTCCCCCAAGCCCTCCTACTCCCCCAAGCTCTCCTACTCCCCCAAGCTCTCTTACTCCACCAAGCTCTCTTACGCCCCCAAGCTCTCTAACTCCCCCAAGCTCTCCTACTCTGCCAAATTCTCCTCCTCCCCCATGCTCTCTTACATTCCCAAGCTCTCTTACTCCCCCAAGCTCTCTTACTCCCCCAAGCTCGCTTACTCCCCAAAGCTCTCTTACTCCCCCAACATCTCCTACTCTCACAAGCTCCCTGAATCCCCAAGTTCTCCTACTCCCCCAAGCTCCCCTACTCCCCCAAGCTCTCTTACTCCCCCAAGCTCTCTTACTCCCCCAAGCTCTCCTATTGTGCCAATTTCTCCTACTCTCCCAAGCTCCCCGAATCCCCAAGTTCTCCTACTCCCCGAAGCTCCCCTATTCCCCCAAGCACTCCTACTCCCCCAAGCTCTTGTATTCCCCCAAGCTCTCTTACTCCCCAAGCTCTCTTACTCACCCAATCTCAATTACTCCTCCAAGCTCTCCTACTCTGCCAAATTCTCCTACTCCCCCAATCTCTCCTTCTCCTCCAAGCTCTCCTACTCACCCAAGCGCTCCTACTGCACCAAGATCTCCTACTCCCCCAAGCTCTCTTACTCCCCTCAGCTCTCTTACTCTCCCATGCTCTCCTACTCCCCCAAGCTCCCCTACTCCCCCAAGCTCTCCTACTCCCCCAAGCTCTCGTATTCCCCCAAGCTCTCTTGCACCCCAAGCTCTCTTACTCCCCCAATCTCTCTTTCTCCCCCAAGTTC
Source organism: Pristiophorus japonicus (assembly GCF_044704955.1). Lineage (NCBI taxonomy): Eukaryota > Metazoa > Chordata > Chondrichthyes > Pristiophoridae > Pristiophorus > Pristiophorus japonicus. Next base: position 552,515 of record NW_027251579.1, on the reverse strand, counting down.
TCTTACTCCCTCAAGCTCTCTTACTCCCCCAAGCTCTCTTACTCCCGCAAGCTCTCCAACTCCCCCAAGCTCTCCTACCCTGCCATGTTCTCCTCCTCCCCCAAGCTCTCTTACATCCCCAAGCTCTCTTACTCCCCCAAGCTCTCTTACTCCCCCAAGCTCTCTTACTCCCCAAAGCTCTCTTACTCCCCCAAGCTCTCTTACTCTCCCAAGCTCTCCGACTGTGCCAATTTCTCCTGCTCCGCCAAGCTCCCCGAATCCCCAAGTTCTCCTACTCCCCCAAGCTCCACTACTCCCCCAAGCTCTCCCACTCTCCCAAGCTCTCGTATTCCCCCAAGCTCTCTTACTCCCCAAGTTGTCTTACTCCCCCAAGCTCAATTACTCCCCCAAGCTCTCCTTCTCTTCCAAGCTCTCCTACTCCCCCAAGCGCTCCTACTGCCCCAAGATCTCTTACTCCCCCAAGCTCTCTTACTCCCCCAAGCTCTCTTACTCGCCCAAGCTCTCTAACTCGCCCAAGCTCTCCTACTCTGCCAAGTTCTCCTCCTCCCCCAAGCTCTCTTACGTCCCTAAGCACTCTTACTCCCCCAAGCTCTCTTACTCCCCCAAGCTCTCTTTCTCCCCCAAGCTCTCCCACTCCCCCAAGGTATCTCACTCCCCCAAGCTCTCTTACTCCCCCAAGCTCTCTTACTCTCCCAAGCTCTCCTACTGTGCCAATTTCTCCTACTCTCCCAAGCTCCCCGAATCCCCAAGGTCTCCTACTCCCCCAAGCTCCCCTACTCCCACAAGCTCTCCTATTCCCCCAAGCTCTCGTATTCCCCCAAACTCTCCTACTCCCCAAGCTCTCTTACTCCCCCAAGCTCAATTACTCCTCCAAGCTCTCCTACTCTGCCAATTTCTCCTACTCCCCCAAGGTCTCCTTCTCCTCCAAGCTCTCCTACGCCCCCAAGCGCTCCTACTGCCCCAAGATCTCCTACTCCCCCAAGCTCTCTTACTCGCCCAAGCTCTCTTTCTCCCCCAAGCTCTCTTACTCCCACAAGCTCTCTTACTCCCCCAAGCTCTCTTACTTCCCAAACTCTCTTACTCCCGCAAGCTCTCCTAATCTGCCAAGTTCTCCCACTCCCCCAAGGTCAGCGACTCCCCCAAGCTCTCCTACTACCCAAGCTCTCCCACACCCCAAGCTCTTCTACTCCCCCAAGCTCTCCTACTCCCCCAAGCTCTCCCACTCCCCAAAACTCTATTACTCCCCCAAGCTCTCTTACTCCCCCAAGCTCTCTTACTCCCCCAAGCTCTCCTACTGTGCCAATTTCTGCTACTCTCCCAAGCTCCCCGAATCCCCAAGTTCTCCTACTCCCCCAAACTCCCCTACTCCCCAAGCTCTCCTACTCCCCCAAGCTCTCGTATTCCCCCAAGCTCTCTTACTCCCCAAGCTCTCTTACTCCCCCAAGCTCAATTACTCCTCCAAGCTCTCCTATTCTGCCAAATTCTCCTACTCGCCCAATCTCTCCTTCTCCTCCAAGCTCTCCTACTCCCCCAAGCGCTCCTACTGCCCCAAGATCTCCTACTCCCCCAAGCTCTCTTACTCCCCTAAGCTCTCTTACTCCCCCAAGCTCTCCTACTCGCCCAAGCTTTCCTCCTCCCCCAAGCTCTCCTACTCCCCCAAGCTCTCCTACTCCCCCAAGCTCTCTTACTCCCCCAAGCTCTCTTACTCCCCCAAGCTCTCTTACTCCCCCATGCTCTCTAACTCCCCCAAGCTCTCCTACTCTGCCATGTTCTCCTCCTCCCACAAGCTCTCTTACTCCCCCAAGCTCTCTTACTCCCCCAAGCTCTCTAACCCCCCAAGCTCCCCTACTCTGCCAAGTTCTCCTCGTCCACCTAGCTCTCTTACATCCCCAAGCTCTCTTACTCCCCCAATCTCTCTTACTCCCCCAAGCTCTCTTACTCCCCCAAGCTCTCTTTCTCCCCCAAGCTCTCTTACTCCCTCAAGCTCTCTTACTCCCCCAAGCTCTCTTACTCTCCCAAGCTCTCCTACTGTGACAATTTCTCCTACTCTCCCAAGCTCCCCGAATCCCCAAGTTCTCCTACTCCCCCAAGCTCCACTACTCCCCCAAGCTCTCCTACTATCCCAAGCTCTCGTATTCCCCCAAGCTCTCTTACTCCCCAAGTTCTCTTACTCCCCCATGCTCAATTACTCCTCCAAGCTCTCCTACTCTGCCAATTCTCCTACTCCCCCAAGCTCTCCTTCTCCTCCAAGCTCTCCTACTCCCCCAAGCCCTCCTACTCCCCCAAGCTCTCCTACTCCCCCAAGCTCTCTTACTCCCCCAAGCTCTCTTACTCCCGCAAGCTCTCTAACTCCCCCAAGCTCTCCTACTCTGCCAAGTTCTCCTCCTCCCCCAAGCTCTCTTACATCCCCAAGCTCTCTTACACCCCCAAGCTCTCTTACTCCCCCAAGCTCTCTTACTCCCCAAAGCTCTCTTACTCCCCCAAGCTCTCTTACTCTCCCAAGCTCTCCGACTGTGCCAATTTCTCCTGCTCTCCCAAGCTCCCCGAATCCCCAAGTTCTCCTACTCCCCCAAGCTCCCCTACTCCCCCAAGCTCTCCTACTCTCCCAAGCTCTCGTATTCCCCCAAGCTCTCTTACTCCCCAAGTTCTCTTACTCCCCCAAGCTCAATTACTCCCCCAAGCTCTCCTTCTCTTCCAAGCTCTCCTACTCCCCCAAGCGCTCCTACTGCCCCAAGCTCTCTAACTCCCCCAAGCTCTCCTACTCTGCCAAGTTCTCCTCCTCCCCCAAGCTCTCTTACGTCCCTAAGCTCTCTTACTCCCCCAAGCTCTCTTACTCCCCCAAGCTCTCTTTCTCCCCAAAGATCTCCCACTCCCCCAAGGTCTCTTACTCCCCCAAGCTCTCGTATTCCCCCAAGCTCTCTTACACCCCATGCTCTCTTACTCCCTCAAGCTCTCTTACTCCCCCAAGCTCTCTTACTTCCCAAGCTCTCTTACTCCCCCAAGCTCTCCTACTCTGCCATGTTCTCCTACTCCCCCAAGGTCCGCGACTCCCCCAAGCTCTACTACTACCCCAAGCTCTCCCACTCCCCCAAGGTGTCTTACTCCCCCAAGCTCTCTTACTCGCCCAAGCTCTATTATTCTCCCAAGCTCCCCTACTCTGCCAATTTATCCTACTCTCCCAAGCTCCCCGAATCCCCAAGTTCTCCTACTTCCCCAAGCTCCCCTACTCCCCCAAGGTCTCCTACTCCCCCAAGCTCTCGTATTCCCCCAAGCTCTCTTACTCCCCAAGCTCTCTTACTCCCCCAAGCCATCCTACTCCCCCGAGCTCTCCTACTCCCCCAAGCTCTCTTACTCCCCCAAGCTCTCTTACTCCCCCAAGCTCTCTAACTCCCCCAAGCTCTCCTACTCTGCCAAGTTCTCCTCCTCCACCAAGCTCTCTTACATCTCCAAGCTCTCTTACTCCTCCAAGCTCTCCTACTGCCCCAAGCTCTCTGACTCCCCCAAGCTATCCTACTCCCCCAAGCCCTCCTACTCCCCCAAGCTCTCCTACTCCCCCAAGCTCTCTTAGTCCCCCAAGCTCTCTTACTCCCCCAAGCTCTCTTACTCCCCTAAGCTCTCTTACTCCCCCAAGCTCTCCTACTCGCCCAAGCTCTCCTATTCCCCCAAGCCCTCCTACTCCCCCAAGCTCTCCTACTCCCCCAAGCTCTCTTACTCCCCCAAGCTCGCTTACTCCCCAAAGCTCTCTTACTCCCCCAACATCTCCTACTCTCACAAGCTCCCTGAATCCCCAAGTTCTCCTACTCCCCCAAGCTCCCCTACTCCCCCAAGCTCTCTTACTCCCCCAAGCTCTCTTACTCCCCCAAGCTCTCCTATTGTGCCAATTTCTCCTACTCTCCCAAGCTCCCCGTATCCCCAAGTTCTCCTACTCCCCGAAGCTCCCCTATTCCCCCAAGCACTCCTACTCCCCCAAGCTCTTGTATTCCCCCAAGCTCTCTTACTCCCCAAGCTCTCTTACTCACCCAATCTCAATTACTCCTCCAAGCTCTCCTACTCTGCCAAATTCTCCTACTCCCCCAATCTCTCCTTCTCCTCCAAGCTCTCCTACTCACCCAAGCGCTCCTACTGCCCCAAGATCTCCTACTCCCCCAAGCTCTCTTACTCCCCTAAGCTCTCTTACTCTCCCATGCTCTCCTACTCCTCCAAGCTCCCCTACTCCCCCAAGCTCTCCTACTCCCCCAAGCTCTCGTATTCCCCCAAGCTCTCTTGCACCCCAAGCTCTCTTACTCCCCCAAGCTCTCTTTCTCCCCCAAGTTCTCTTACTCCCTCAAGCTCTCTTACTCCCCCAAGCTCTCTTACTCCCGCAAGCTCTCCAACTCCCCCAAGCTCTCCTACCCTGCCATGTTCTCCTCCTCCCCCAAGCTCTCTTACATCCCCAAGCTCTCTTACTCCCCCAAGCTCTCTTACTCCCCCAAGCTCTCTTACTCCCCAAGGCTCTCTTACTCCCCCAAGCTCTCTTACTCTCCCAAGCTCTCCGACTGTGCCAATTTCTCCTGCTCCGCCAAGCTCCCCGAATCCCCAAGTTCTCCTACTCCCCCAAGCTCCACTACTCCCCCAAGCTCTCTTACTCCCCCAAGCTCTCTTACTCCCCCAAGCTCTCTTTCTCCCCCAAGCTCCCTTACTCCCTCAAGCTCTCTTACTCCCCCAAGCTCTCTTACTCTCCCAAGCTCTCCTACTGTGACAATTTCTCCTACTCTCCCAAGCTCCCCGAATCCCCAAGTTCTCCTACTCCCCCAAGCTCCACTACTCCCCCAAGCTCGCCTGCTATCCCAAGCTCTCGTATTCCCCCAAGCTCTCTTACTCCCCAAGTTCTCTTACTCCCCCATGCTCAATTACTCCTCCAAGCTCTCCTACTCTGCCAAGTTCTCCTACTCCCCCAAGCTCTCCTTCTCCTCCAAGCTCTCTTACTCCCGCAAGCTCTCTAACTCCCCCAAGCTCTCCTACTCTGCCAAGTTCTCCTCCTCCCCCAAGCTCTCTTACATCCCCAAGCTCTCTTACTCCCCCAAGCTCTCTTACTCCCCCAAGCTCTCTTACTCCCCAAAGCTCTCTTACTCCCCCAAGCTCTCTTACTCTCCCAAGCTCTCCGACTGTGCCAATTTCTCCTGCTCTCCCAAGCTCCCCGAATCCCCAAGTTCTCCTACTCCCCCAAGCTCCCCTACTCCCCCAAGCTCTCCTACTCTCCCAAGCTCTCGTATTCCCCCAAGCTCTCTTACTCCCCAAGTTCTCTTACTCCCCCAAGCTCAATTACTCCCCCAAGCTCTCCTTCTCTTCCAAGCTCTCCTACTCCCCCAAGCGCTCCTACTGCCCCAAGATCTCTTACTCCCCCAAGCTCTCTTACTCCCCCAAGCTCTCTTACTCGCCCAAGCTCTCTAACTCCCCCAAGCTCTCCTACTCTGCCAAGTTCTCCTCCTCCCCCAAGCTCTCTTACGTCCCTAAGCTCTCTTACTCCCCCAAGCTCTCTTACTCCCCCAAGCTCTCTTTCTCCCCCAAGCTCTCCCACTCCCCCAAGGTCTCTTACTCCGCCAAGCTCTCTTACTCCCCCAAGCTCTCTTACTCTCCCAAGCTCTCCTGCTGTGCCAATTTCTCCTACTCTCCCAAGCTCCCCGAATCCCCAAGTTCTCCTACTCCCCCAAGCTCCCCTACTCCCACAAGCTCTCCTGTTCCCCCAAGCTCTCGTATTCCCCCAAACTCTCTTACTCCCCAAGCTCTCTTACTCCCCCAAGCTCAATTACTCCTCCAAGCTCTCCTACTCTGCCAATTTCTCCTACTCCCCCAAGCTCTCCTTCTCCTCCAAGCTCTCCTACTCCCCCAAGCGCTCCTACTGCCCCAAGATCTCCTACTCCCCCAAGCTCTCTTACTCCACCAAGCTCTCTTACTCCCCCAAGCTCTCTAACTCCCCCAAGCTCTCCTACTCTGCCAAGTTCTCCTCCTCCCCCAAGCTCTCTTACATCCCCAAGCTCTCTTACTCCCCCAAGCTCTCTTACTCCCCCAAGCTCTCTTACTCCCCAAAGCTCTCTTACTCCCCCAAGCTCTCTTACTCTCCCAAACTCTCCGACTGTGCCAATTTCTCCTGCTCTGCCAAGCTCCCCGAATCCCCAAGTTCTCCTACTCCCCCAAGCTCCACTACTCCCCCAAGCTCTCCTACTCTCCCAAGCTCTCGTATTCCCCCAAGCTCTCTTACTCCCCAAGTTGTCTTACTCCCCCAAGCTCTCTTACTCGCCCAAGCTCTCTTTCTACCCCAAGCTCTCTTACTCCCTCAAGCTCTCTTACTCCCCCAAGCTCTCTTACTTCCCAAACTCTCTTACTCCCCCAAGCTCTCCTAATCTGCCAAGTTCTCTGACTCCCCCAAGGTCAGCGACTCCCCCAAGCTCTCCTACTACCCAAGCTCTCCCACACCCCAAGCTCTTCTACTCCCCCAAGCTCTCCTACTCCCCCAAGCTCTCCCACTCCCCCAAACTCTATTACTCCCCCAAGCTCTCTTACTCCCCCAAGCTCTCTTACTCCCCCAAGCTCTCCTGCTGTGCCAATTTCTCCTACTCTCCCAAGCTCCCCGAATCCCCAAGTTCTCCTACTCCCCCAAACTCCCCTACTCCCCCAAGCTCTCCTACTCCCCCAAGCTCTCGTATTCCCCCAAGCTCTCTTACTCCCCAAGCTCTCTTACTCCCCCAAGCTCAATTACTCCTCCAAGCTCTCCTATTCTGCCAAATTCTCCTACTCGCCCAATCTCTCCTTCTCCTCCAAGCTCTCCTACTCCCCCAAGCGCTCCTACTGCCCCAAGATCTCCTACTCCCCCAAGCTCTCTTACTCCCCTAAGCTCTCTTACTCCCCCAAGCTCTCCTACTCGCCCAAGCTCTCCTACTCCCCCAAGCTCTCCTACTCCCCCAAGCTCTCCTACTCCCCCAAGCTCTCTTACTCCCCCAAGCTCTCTTACTCCCCCAAGCTCTCTTACTCCCCCAAGCTCTCCAACTCCCCCAAGCTCTCCTACTCTGCCATGTTCTCCTCCTCCCCCAAGCTCTCTTACTCCCCCAAGCTCTCTTACTCCCCCAAGCTCTCTAACCCCCCCAAGCTCTCCTACTCTGCCAAGTTCTCCTCCTCCACCTAGCTCTCTTACATCCCCAAGCTCTCTTACTCCCCCAAGCTCTCTTACTCCCCCAAGCTCTCTTACTCCCCCAAGCTCTCTTTCTCCCCCAAGCTCTCTTACACCCTCAAGCTCTCTTACTCCCCCAAGCTCTCTTACTCTCCCAAGCTCTCCTACTGTGACAATTTCTCCTACTCTCCCAAGCTCCCCGAATCCCCAAGTTCTCCTACTCCCCCAAGCTCCACTACTCCCCCAAGCTCTCCTACTATCCCAAGCTCTCGTATTCCCCCAAGCTCTCTTACTCCCCAAGTTCTCTTACTCCCCCATGCTCAATTACTCCTCCAAGCTCTCCTACTCTGCCAAGTTCTCCTACTCCCCCAAGCTCTCCTTCTCCTCCAAGCTCTCCTACTCCCCCAAGCCCTCCTACTCCCCCAAGCTCTCCTACTCCCCAAGCTCTTTTACTCCCCCAAGCTCTCTCACTCCCGCAAGCTCTCTAACTCCCCCAAGCTCTCCTACTCTGCCAAGTTCTCCTCCTCCCCCAAGCTTTCTTACATCCCCAAGCTCTCTTACTCCCCCAAGCTCTCTTACTCCCCCAAGCTCTCTTACTCCCCAAAGCTCTCTTACTCCCCCAAGCTCTCTTACTCTCCTAAGCTCTCCGACTGTGCCAATTTCTCCTGCTCTCCCAAGCTCCCCGAATCCCCAAGTTCTCCTACTCCCCCAAGCTCCCCTACTCCCCCAAGCTCTCCTACTCTCCCAAGCTCTCGTATTCCCCCAAGCTCTCTTACTCCCCAAGTTCTCTTACTCCCCCAAGCTCTCTTACTCCCCCAAGCTCTCCTTCTCTTCCAAGCTCTCCTACTCCCCCAAGCGCTCCTACTGCCCCAAGATCTCTTACTCCCCCAAGCTCTCTTACTCCCCCAAGCTCTCTTACTCGCCCAAGCTCTCTAACTCCCCCAAGCTCTCCTACTCTGCCAAGTTCTCCTCCTCCCCCAAGCTCTCTTACGTCCCTAAGCTCTCTTACTCCCCCAAGCTCTCTTACTCCGCCAAGCTCTCTTTCTCCCCCAAGCTCTCCCACTCCCCCAAGGTCTCTTACTCCCCCAAGCTCTCTTACTCCCCCAAGCTCTCTTACTCTCCCAAGCTCTCCTACTGTGCCAATTTCTCCTACTCTCCCAAGCTCCCCGAATCCCCAAGTTCTCCTACTCCCCCAAGCTCCCCTACTCCCACAAGCTCTCCTATTCCCCCAAGCTCTCGTATTCCCCCAAACTCTCTTACTCCCCAAGCTCTCTTACTCCCCCAAGCTCAATTACTCCTCCAAGCTCTCCTACTCTGCCAATTTCTCCTACTCCCCCAAGCTCTCCTTCTCCTCCAAGCTCTCCTACTCCCCCAAGCGCTCCTACTGCTCCAAGATCTCCTACTCCCCCAAGCTCTCTTACTCCACCAAGCTCTCTTACTCCCCCAAGCTCTCTAACACCCACAAGCTCTCCTACTCTGCCAAGTTCTCCTCCTCCCCCAAGCTCTCTCACATTCCCAAGCTCTCTTACTCCCCCAAGCTCTCTTACTCCCCCACGCTCCCCTACTCCCCCAAGCGCTCCTACTCCCCCAAGCTCTCGTATTCCCCCAAGCTCTCTTACACCCCATGCTCTCTTACTCCCTCAAGCTCTCTTACTCCCCCAAGCTCTCTTACTTCCCAAGCTCTCTTACTCCCCCAAGCTCTCCTACTCTGCCAAGTTCTGCTACTCCCCCAAGGTCCGCGACTCCCCCAAGCTCTACTACTACCCCAAGCTCTCCCACTCCCCCAAGGTCTCTTACTCCCCCAAGCTCTCTTACTCGCCCAAGCTCTATTACTCTCCCAAGCTCCCCTACTGTGCCAATTTATCCTACTCTCCCAAGCTCCCCGAATCCCCAAGTTCTCCTACTCCCCCAAGCTCCCCTACTCCCCCAAGGTCTCCTACTCCCCCAAGCTCTCGTATTCCCCCAAGCTCTCTTACTCCCCAAGCTCTCTTACTCCCCCAAGCCATCCTACTCCCCCAAGCTCTCCTACTCCCCCAAGCTCTCATACTCCCCCAAGCTCTCTTACTCCCCCAAGCTCTCTAACTCTCCCAAGCTCTCCTACTCTGCCAAGTTCTCCTCCTCCCCCAAGCTCTCTTACATCTCCAAGCTCTCTTACTCCTCCAAGCTCTCCTACTGCCCCAAGCTCTCTGACTCCCCCAAGCTATCCTACTCCCCCAAGCCCTCCTACTCCCCCAAGCTCTTCTACTCCCCCAAGCTCTCTTAGTCCACAAGCTCTCTTACTCCCCCAAGCTCTCTTACTCCCCTAAGCTCTCTTACTCCCCCAAGCTCTCCTACTCGCCCAAGCTCTCCTATTCCCCCAAGCCCTCCTACTCCCCCAAGCTCTCCTACTCCCCCAAGCTCTCTTACTCCACGAAGCTCTCTTACGCCCCCAAGCTCTCTAACTCCCCCAAGCTCTCCTACTCTGCCAAGTTCTCCTCCTCCCCCAAGCTCTCTTACATTCCCAAGCTCTCTTACTCCCCCAAGCTCGCTTACTCCCCAAAGCTCTCTTACTCCCCCAACTACTCTTACTCCCCCAAGCTCTCTTACTCTCCCAAGCTCTCCGACTGTGCCAATTTCTCCTACTCTCCCAAGCTCCCCGAATCCCCAAGTTCTCCTACTCCCGCAAGCTCCCCTACACCCCCAAGCTCTCCTACTCCCCCAAGCTCTCGTATTCCCCCAAGCTCTCTTACTCGCCCAAGCTCTCTAACTCCCCCAAGCTCTCCTACTCTGCCAAGTTCTCCTCCTCCCCCAAGCTCTCTTACGTCCCTAAGCTCTCTTACTCCCCCAAGCTCTCTTACTCCCCCAAGCTCTCTTTCTCCCCCAAGCACTCCCACTCCCCCAAGCTCTCTTACTCCCCCAAGCTCTCTTACTCTCCCAAGCTCCCCTACTGTGCCAATTTCTAATACTCTCCCAAGCTCCCCGAATCCCCAAGGTCTCCTACTCCGCCAAGCTCCCCTACTCCCACAAGCTCTCCTATTCCCCCAAGCTCTCGTATTCCCCCAAACTCTCCTACTCCCCAAGCTCTCTTACTCCCCCAAGCTCAATTACTCCTCCAAGCTCTCCTACTCTGCCAATTTCTCCTACTCCCCCAATATCTCCTTCTCCTCCAAGCTCTCCTACTCCCCCAAGCGCTCCTACTGCCCCAAGATCTCCTACTCCCCCAAGCTATCTTACTCGCACAAGCTCTCTTTCTCCCCCAAGATCCCTTACTCCCTCAAGCTCTCTTACTCCCCCAAGCTCTCTTACTTCCCAAACTCTCTTACTCCCCCAAGCTCTCCTAATCTGCCAAGTTCTCCTAATCCCCCAAGGTCAGCGACTCCCCCAAGCTCTCCTACTACCCAAGTTCTCCCACACCCCAAGCTCTTCTACTCCCCCAAGCTCTCCTACTCCCCCAAGCTCTCCCACTCCCCCAAACTCTATTACTCCCCCAAGCTCTCTTACTCCCCCAAGCTTTCTTACTCCCCCAAGCTCTCCTACTGTGCCAATTCCTCCTACTCTCCCAAGCTCCCCGAATCCCCAAGTTCTCCTACTCCCCCAAACTCCCCTACTCCCCCAAGCTCTCCTACTCACCCAAGCTCTCGTATTCCCCCAAGCTCTCTTACTCCCCAAGCTCTCTTACTCCCCCAAGCTCAATTACTCCTCCAAGCTCTCCTATTCTGCCAAATTCTCCTACTCGCCCAATCTCTCCTTCTCCTCCAAGCTCTCCTACTCCCCCAAGCGCTCCTACTGCCCCAAGATCTCCTACTCCCCCAAGCTCTCTTACTCCCCTAAGCTCTCTTACTCCCCCAAGCTCTCCTACTCGCCCAAGCTCTCCTACTCCCCCAAGCTCTCCTACTCCCCCAAGCTCTCCTACTCCCCCAAGCTCTCTTACGCCCCCAAGCTTTCTTACTCCCCCAAGCTCTCCTACTCTGCCATGTTCTCCTCCTCCCCCAAGCTCTCTTACTCCCCCAAGCTCTCTTACTCCCCCAAGCTCTCTAACTCCCCCAAGCTCTCCTACTCTGCCAAGTTCTCCTCCTCCACCTAGCTCTCTTACATCCCCAAGCTCTCTTACTCCCCCAAGCTCTCTTACTGCCCCAAGCTCTCTTACTCCCCCAAGCTCTCTTACTCCGCCAAGCTCTCTAACTCCCCCAAGCTCTCCTACTCTGCCATGTTCTCCTCCTCCCCCAAGCTCTCTTACTCCCCCAAGCTCTCTTACTCCCCCAAGCTCTCAAACTCCCCCAAGCTCTCCTACTCTGCCAAGTTCTCCTCCTCCACCTAGCTCTCTTACATCCCCAAGCTCTCTTACTCCCCCAAGCTCTCTTACTCCCCCAAGCTCTCTTACTCCCCCAAGCTCTCTTTCTCCCCCAAGCTCTCTTACTCCCTCAAGCTCTCTTACTCCCCCAAGCTCTCTTACTCTCCCAAGCTCTCCTACTGTGCCAATTTCTCCTACCCTCCCAAGCTCCCCGAATCCCCAAGTTCTCCTACTCCCCCAAGCTCCCCTACTCCCCCAAGCTCTCCTACTATCCCAAGCTCTCGTATTCCCCCAAGCTCTCTTCCTCCCCAAGTTCTCTTACTCCCCCATGCTCAATTACTCCTCCAAGCTCTCCTACTCTGCCAAGTTCTCCTACTCCCCCAAGCTCTCCTTCTCCTCCAAGCTCTCCTACTCCCCCAAGCCCTCCTACTCCCCCAAGCTCTCCTACTCCCCCAAGCTCTCTTACTCCCCCAAGCTCTCTTACTCCCGCAAGCTCTCTAACTCCCCCAAGCTCTCCTACTCTGCCAAGTTCTCCTCCTCCCCCAAGCTCTCTTACGTCCCTAAGCAGTCTTACTCCCCCAAGCTCTCTTACTCCCCCAAGCTCTCTTTCTCCCCCAAGCTCTCCCACTCCCCCAAGGTCTCTTACTCGCCCAAGCTCTCTTTCTCCCCAAAGCTCTCTTACTCCCTCAAGCTCTCTTACTCCCCCAAGCTCTCTTACTTCCCAAACTCTCTTACTCTCCCAAGCTCTCCTAATCTGCCAAGTTCTCCTACTCCCCCAAGGTCAGCGACTCCCCCAAGCTCTCCTACTACCCAAGCTCTCCCACACCCCAAGCTCTTCTACTCTCCCAAGCTCTCCTACTCCCCCAAGCTCTCCCACTCCCCCAAACTCTATTACTCCCCCAAGCTCTCTTACTCCCCCAAGCTCTCTTACTCCCCCAAGCTCTCCTACTGTGCCAATTTCTGCTACTCTCCCAAGCTCTCCGAATCCCCAAGTTCTCCTACTCCCCCAAACTCCCCTACTCCCCCAAGCTCTCCTACTCCCCCAAGCTCTCTTACTCCCCCAAGCTCTCTTACTCCCCCAAGCTCTCTTACTCCCCCAAGCTCTCTAACTCCCCCAAGCTCTCCTACTCTGCCATGTTCTCCTCCTCCCCCAAGCTCTCTCACTCCCCCAAGCTCTCTTACTCCCCCAAGCTCTCTAACCCCCGCAAGCTCCCCTACTCTGCCAAGTTCTCCTCCTCCACCTAGCTCTCTTACATCCCCAAGCTCTCTTACTCCCCCAAGCTCTCTTACTCCCCCAAGCTCTCTTACTCCCCCAAGCTCTCTTTCTCCCCCAAGCTCTCTTACTCCCTCAAGCTCTCTTACTCCCCCAAGCTCTCTTACTCTCCCAAGCTCTCCTACTGTGACAATTTCTCCTACTCTCCCAAGCTCCCCGAATCCCCAAGTTCTCCTACTCCCCCAAGCTCCACTACTCCCCCAAGCTCTCCTACTATCCCAAGCTCTCGTATTCCCCCAAGCTCTCTTACTCCCCAAGTTCTCTTACTCCCCCATGCTCAATTACTCCTCCAAGCTCTCCTACTCTGCCAAGTTCTCCTACTCCCCCAAGCTCTCCTTCTCCTCCAAGCTCTCTTATTCCCGCAAGCTCTCTAACTCCCCCAAGCTCTCCTACTCTGCCAAGTTCTCCTCCTCCCCCAAGCTCTCTTACATCCCCAAGCTCTCTTACTCCCCCAAGCTCTCTTACTCCCCCAAGCTCTCTTACTCCCCAAAGCTCTCTTACTCCCCCAAGCTCTCTTACTCTCCCAAGCTCTCCGACTGTGCCAATTTCTCCTGCTCTCCCAAGCTCCCCGAATCCCCAAGTTCTCCTACTCCCCCAAGCTCCCCTACTCCCCCAAGCTCTCCTACTCTCCCAAGCTCTCGTATTCCCCCAAGCTCTCTTACTCCCCAAGTTCTCTTACTCCCCCAAGCTCAATTACTCCCCCAAGCTCTCCTTCTCTTCCAAGCTCTCCTACTCCCCCAAGCGCTCCTACTGCCCCAAGATCTCTTACTCCCCCAAGCTCTCTTACTCCCCCAAGCTCTCTTATTCGCCCAAGCTCTCTAACTCCCCCAAGCTCTCCTACTCTGCCAAGTTCTCCTCCTCCCCCAAGCTCTCTTACGTCCCTAAGCTCTCTTACTCCCCCAAGCTCTCTTACTCCCCCAAGCTCTCTTTCTCCCCCAAGCTCTCCCACTCCCCCAAGGTCTCTTACTCCGCCAAGCTCTCTTACTCCCCCAAGCTCTCTTACTCTCCCAAGCTCTCCTGCTGTGCCAATTTCCCCTACTCTCCCAAGCTCCCCGAATCCCCAAGTTCTCCTACTCCCCCAAGCTCCCCTACTCCCACAAGCTCTCCTATTCCCCCAAGCTCTCGTATTCCCCCAAACTCTCTTACTCCCCAAGCTCTCTTACTCCCCCAAGCTCAATTACTCCTCCAAGCTCTCCTACTCTGCCAATTTCTCCTACTCCCCCAAGCTCTCCTTCTCCTCCAAGCTCTCCTACTCCCCCAAGCGCTCCTACTGCCCCAAGATCTCCTACTCCCCCAAGCTCTCTTACTCCACCAAGCTCTCTTACTCCCCCAAGCTCTCTAACTCCCCCAAGCTCTCCTACTCTGCCAAGTTCTCCTCCTCCCCCAAGCTCTCTTACATCCCCAAGCTCTCTTACTCCCCCAAGCTCTCTTACTCCCCCAAGCTCTCTTACTCCCCAAAGCTCTCTTACTCCCCCAAGCTCTCTTACTCTCCCAAGCTCTCCGACTGTGCCAATTTCTCCTGCTCTGCCAAGCTCCCCGAATCCCCATGTTCTCCTACTCCCCCAAGCTCCACTACTCCCCCAAGCTCTCCTACTCTCCCAAGCTCTCGTATTCCCCCAAGCTCTCTTACTCCCCAAGTTGTCTTACTCCCCCAAGCTCAATTACTCCCCCAAGCTCTCCTTCTCTTCCAAGCTCTCCTACTCCCCCAAGCGCTCCTACTGCCCCAAGATCTCTTACTCCCCCAAGCTCTCTTACTCCCCCAAGCACTCTTACTCGCCCAAGCTCTCTAACTCCCCCAAGCTCTCCTACTCTGCCAAGTTCTCCTCCTCCCCCAAGCTCTCTTACGTCCCTAAGCTCTCTTACTCCCCCAAGCTCTCTTACTCCCCCAAGCTCTCTTTCTCCCCCAAGCGCTCCCACTCCCCCAAGGTCTCTTACTCCCCCATGCTCTCGTACTCCCCCAAGCTCTCTTACTCTCCCAAGCTCTCCTACTGTGCCAATTTCTCCTACTCTCCCAAGCTCCCCGAATCCCCAAGGTCTCCTACTCCCCCAAGCTCCCCTACTCCCACAAGCTCTCCTATTCCCCCAAGCTCTCGTATTCCCCCAAACTCTCCTACTCCCCAAGCTCTCTTACTCCCCCAAGCTCAATTACTTCTCCAAGCTCTACTACTCTGCCAATTTCTCCTACTCCCCCAAGCTCTCCTTCTCCTCCAAGCTCTCCTACTCCCCCAAGCGCTCCTACTGCCCCAAGATCTCCTACTCCCCCAAGCTCTCTTACTCGCCCAAGCTCTCTTTCTACCCCAAGCTCTCTTACTCCCTCAAGCTCTCTTACTCCCCCAAGCTCTCTTACTTCCCAAACTCTCTTACTCCCCCAAGCTCTCCTAATCTGCCAAGTTCTCCTACTCCCCCAAGGTCAGCGACTCCCCCAAGCTCTCCTCCTACCCAAGCTCTCCCACACCCCAAGCTCTTCTACTCCCCCAAGCTCTCATACTCCCCCAAGCTCTCCCACTCCCCCAAACTCTATTACTCCCCCAAGCTCTCTTACTCCCCCAAGCTCTCTTACTCCCCCAAGCTCTCCTACTGTGCCAATTTCTCCTACTCTCCCAAGCTCCCCGAATCCCCAAGTTCTCCTACTCCCCCAAACTCCCCTACTCCCCCAAGCTCTCCTACTCCCCCAAGCTCTCGTATTCCCCCAAGCTCTCTTACTCCCAAGCTCTCTTACTCCCCCAAGCTCAATTACTCCTCCAAGCTCTCCTATTCTGCCAAATTCTCCTACTCGCCCAATCTCTCCATCTCCTCCAAGCTCTCCTACTCCCCCAAGCGCTCCTACTGCCCCAAGATCTCCTACTCCCCCAAGCTCTCTTACTCCCCTAAGCTCTCTTACTCCCCCAAGCTCTCCTACTCGCCCAAGCTCTCCTACTCCCCCAAGCTCTCCTACTCCCCCAAGCTCTCCTACTCCCCCAAGCTCTCTTACGCCCCCAAGCTCTCTTACTCCCCCAAGCTCTCTAACTCCCCCAAGCTCTCCTACTCTGCCTTGTTCTCCTCCTCCCCCAAGCTCTCTTACTCCCCCAAGCTCTCTTATTCCCCAAGCTCTCTAACTCCCCCAAGCTCTCCTACTCTGCCAAGTTCTCCTCCTCCACCTAGCTCACTTACATCCCCAAGCTCTCTTACTCCCCCAAGCTCTCTTACTCCCCCAAGCTCTCTTACTCCCCCAAGCTCTCTTACTCCCCCAAGCTCTCTAACTCCCCCAAGCTCTCCTACTCTGCCATGTTCTCCTCCTCCCCCAAGCTCTCTTACTCCCCCAAGCTCTCTTACTCCCCCAAGCTCTCTAACTCCCCCAAGCTCTCCTACTCTGCCAAGTTCTCCTCCTCCACCTAGCTCTCTTACATCCCCAAGCTCTCTTACTCCCCCAAGCTCTCTTACTCCCCCAAGCTCTCTTACTCCCCCAAGCTCTCTTTCTCCCCCAAGCTCTCTTACTCCCTCAAGCTCTCTTACTCCCCCAAGCTCTCTTACTCTCCCAAGCTCTCCTACTGTGCCAATTTCTCCTACTCTCCCAAGCTCCCCGAATCCCCAAGTTCTCCTACTCCCCCAAGCTCCCCTACTCCCCCAAGCTGTCCTACTATCCCAAGCTCTCGTATTCCCCCAAGCTCTCTTCCTCCCCAAGTTCTCTTACTCCCCCATGCTCAATTACTCCTCCAAGCTCTCCTACTCTGCCAAGTTCTCCTACTCCCCCAAGCTCTCCTTCTCCTCCAAGCTCTCCTACTCCCCCAAGCCCTCCTACTCCCCCAAGCTCTCCTACTCCCCCAAGCTCTCTTACTCCCCCAAGCTCTCTTACTCCCGCAAGCTCTCTAACTCCCCCAAGCTCTCCTACTCTGCCAAGTACTCCTCCTCCCCCAAGCTCTCTTACATCCCCAAGCTTTCTTACTCCCCCAAGCTCTCTTACTCCCCCAAGCTCTCTTACTCCCCAAAGCTCTCTTACTCCCCCAAGCTCTCTTACTCTCCCAAGCTCTCCGAATGTGCCAATTTCTCCTGCTCTCCCAAGCTCCCCGAATCCCCAAGTTCTCCTACTCGCCCAAGCTCCCCTACTCCCCCAAGCTCTCCTACTCTCCCAAGCTCTCGTATTCCCCCAAGCACTCTGACTCCCCAAGTTCTCTTACTCTCCCAAGCTCAATTACTCCCCCAAGCTCTCCTTCTCTTCCAAGCTCTCCTACTCCCCCAAGCGCTCCTACTGCCCCAAGATCTCTTACTCCCCCAAGCTCTCTTACTCCCCCAAGCTCTCTTTCTCCCCCAAGCTCTCCCACTCCCCCAAGGTCTCTTACTCCCCCAAGCTCTCTTACTCCCCCAAGCTCTCTTACTCTCCCAAGCTCTCCTACTGTGCCAATTTCTCCTACTCCCCCAAGCTCTCCTACTGCCCCAAGCTCTCTGACTCCCCCAAGCTATCCTACTCCCCCAAGCCCTCCTACTCCCCCAAGCTCTCCTACTCCCCCAAGCTCTCTTACTCCCCCAAGCTCTCTTACTCCCCCAAGCTCTCTTACTCCCCTAAGCTCTCTTACTCCCCCAAGCTCTCCTACTCGCCCAAGCTCTCCTATTCCCCCAAGCCCTCCTACTCCCCCAAGCTCTCCTACTCACCCAAGCTCTATTACTCCACCAAGCTCTCTTACGCCCCCAAGCTCTCTAACTCCCCCAAGCTCTCCTACTCTGCCAAGTTCTCCTCCTCCCCCAAGCTCTCTTACATTCCCAAGCTCTCTTACTCCCCCAAGCTCTCTTACTCCCCCAAGCTCGCTTACTCCCCAAAGCTCTCTTACACCCCCAACATCTCTTACTCCCCCAAGCTCTCTTACTCTCCCAAGCTCTCCGACTGTGCCAATTTCTCCTACTCTCCCAAGCTCCCCGAATCCCCAAGTTCTCCTACTCCCGAAAGCTCCCCTACTCCCCCAAGCTCTCCTACTCCCCCAAGCTCTCGTATTCCCCTAAGCTCTCTTACACCCCAAGCTCTCTTACTCCCCCAAGCTCTCTTTCTCCCCCAAGTTCTCTTACTCCCTCAAGCTCTCTTACTCCCCCAAGCTCTCTTACTTCCCAAGCTTTCTTACTCCCCCAAGCTCTCCTACTCTGCCAAGTTTTCCTACTCCCCCAAGGTCCGCGACTCCCCCAAGCTCTCCTACTACCCCAAGCTCTCAGACTCCCCCAAGGTCTCTTACTCCCCCAAGCTCTCTTACTCCCCCAAGCTCTCTTACTCTCCCAAGCTCTCCTACTGTGCCAATTTCTCCTACTCTCCCAAGCTCCCCGAATCCCCAAGTTCTCCTACTCCCCCAAGCTCCCCTACTCCCCCAAGGTCTCCTACTCCCCTAAGCTCTCCTACTCCCCCAAGCTCTCTTACTCCCCCAAGCTCTCTTACTCCCCCAAGCTCTCTAACTCCCCCAAGCTCTCCTACTCTGACAAGTTCTCCTCCTCCCCCAAGCTCTCTTACATCTCCAAGCTCTCTTACTCCTCCAAGCTCTCCTACTGCCCCAAGCTCTCTGACTCCCCCAAGCTATCCTACTCCCCCAAGCCCTCCTACTCCCCCAAGCTCTCCTACTCCCCCAAGCTCTCTTACTCCCCCAAGCTCTCTTACTCCCCAAAGCTCTCTTATTCCCCCAAGCTCTCTTTCTCCACCAAGCTCTCTTACTCCCCCAAGCTTCTTACTCCCCCAAGCTCTCCTACTCTGCCAAGTTCTCCTTCTCCCTCAAGCTCTCCTACACCCGCAAGCGCACGTACTCCCACAAGCTCTCCATTCCCACAAGCTCACCTGTTCCCCAAGCTCTCCTACTCCCCCAAGTTATCTTACTCCCCCACGCTCAATTCTCCCCCAAGCTCTCTTCGTCCCTCCAGCTCTCCGACTCGCCCAAGGTCTCCTACTCCCCCAAGCTCCCCTACTCCCCAAGCTCTCCTACTCCCCAAGCTCTCTTACACCGCAAGCTCTCTTACTCCCCCAAGCTCTCTTACTCCCTCAAGATCTCTTACTCCCCCAAGCTCTCTTACTTCCCAAGCTCTCTTACTCCCCCAAGCTCTCCTACTCTGCCAAGTTCTCCTTCTCCCCCAAGGTCCGCGACTCCCCCAAGCTCTCCTACTACCCAAAATCTCCTACACGCCAAAGCTCTCCTACTCACCCAAGCTCTCCTACTCCCCAAGCTCTCTTTCTCCCCCAAGCTTTCTTCCTCCCCCAAGCTCTCTTACTCCCCTAATCTCTCTTACTCGCCCAAGCTTTCCCACTCCCACAAGATCTACTTAACCCCCAAGCTCGCCTACTTCCCCAAGCTCTCATACAGCCCAAGCTCTCTTACTCCCCAAGCTCTCTTACTCCTCCCCCAAGCTCAATTACTCCCCCAAGCTCTCCTACTCTGCCAAATTATCCTACTCCCCCAAGCTCTCCTTCTCCTCCAAGCTCTCCTACTCCCCCAAGCGCTCCTACTCCCCTAATCTATCTTACTCCCCCAAGCTCTTCTACTCGCCCAAGCTCTCCTACTCCCCCAAGCTCTCCTACTCCCCCAAGCTCTCCTACTCCCCCAAGATCTCCTACTCCCCCAAGCTCTCCTACTCCGCCAAGCTCTCCTACTCCCCCAAGCGCTCTTACTCCCCGAAGCTCTCTAACTCCCCCAAGCTCTCCTACTCTGCCAAGTTCTCCTCCTCCCCCAAGCTCTCTTACTCCCCCAAGCTCTCTTACTCCCCAAAGCTCTCCTACTGTGCCAATTTCTCCTACTCTCCCAAGCTCCCCGAATCCCCAAGTTCTCCTACTCCCCCAAGCTCCCCTACTTCCCCAAGCTCTCCTACTACCCCAAGCTCTTGTATGCCCCCAAGCTCTCTTACTCCCCAAGCTCTCTTACTCCCCCAAGCTCAATTACTCCTCCAAGCTCCCCTACTCTGCCAAATTCTCCTACTCCCCCAATCTCTCCTTCTCCTCCAAGCTCTCCTACTCCCCCTAGCGCTCCTACTGCCCCAAGATCTCCTACTCCCCCAAGCTCTCTTACTCCCCTAAGCTCTCTTACTCTCCCAAGCTCTCCTACTCGCCCAAGCTCTCCTACTCCCCCAAGATCTCCTACTCCCCCAAGCTCTCCTACTCCCCCAAGCTCTCTTACTCCCCCAAGCTCTCTTACTCCCCCAAGATCTCTTACTCCCCCAAGCTCTCTAACTCCCCCAAGCTCTCCTACTCTGCCACGTTCTCCTCCTCCCCCAAGCTCTCTTACTCCCCCAAGCTCTCTTACTCCCCCAAGCTCTCTAACTCCCCCAAGCTCTCCTACTCTGCCACGTTCTCCTCCTCCACCTAGCTCTCTTACATCCCCAAGCTCTCTTACTCCCCCAAGCTCTCTAACTCCCCCAAGCTCTCTTACTCCTTCAAGCTCTCTTTCTCCCCCAAGCTCTCTTACTGCCTCAAGCTCTCTTACTCCCACAATCTCTCTTACTCCCCCGAGCTCTCCTACTCTGCCAAGTTCTCCTACTCCCCCAAGGTCCACGACTCCCCCAAGCTCTCCTACTCTGCCAAGTTCTCCTCCTCCACCTAGCTCTCTTACATCCCCAAGCACTCTTACTCCCCCAAGCTCTCTTACTCCCCCAAGCTCTCTTACTCCCCCAAGCTCTCTTTCTCCCCCAAGCTCTCTTACTCCCTCATGCTCTCTTACTCCCCCGAGCTCTCTTACTTCCCAAGCTCTCTTACTCCCCCGAGCTCTCCTAAACTGCCAAGTTCTCCTACTCCCCCAAGGTCCGCGACTCCCCCAAGCTCTCCTACTACCCAAGCTCTCCCACACCCCAAGCTCTCCTACTCCCCCAAGCTCTCCTACTCCCCCAAGCTCTCCCACTCCCCCAAACTCTCTTACGCCCCAAGCTCTCTTACTCCCCAAATCTCTCTTTTACCCCAAGCTCTCCTACTGTGCCAATTTCTCCTAATCTCCAAAGCACCCCGAATACCCAAGTTTTCCTACTCCCCCAAGCTCCCCTACTCCCCCAAGAACTCCTTCTCCCCCAAGCTCTCGTATTCCCCCAAGCTCTCTTACTCCCCAAGCTCTCTTACTCCCCCAAGCTCAATTACTCCTCCAAGCTCTCCTATTCTGCCAAATGCTCCCACTCCCCCAATCTCTCCTTCTCCTTCAAGCTCTCCTACTCCCCCAAGCGCTCCTGCTGCCCCAAGATCTCCTACTCCCCCAAGCTCTCTTACTCCCCTAAGCTCTCTTACTCCCCCAAGCTCTCCTACTCGCCCAAGCTCTCCTACTCCCCCAAGCTCTCCTACTCCCCCAAGCTCTCCTACTCCCCCAAGCTACCTTACTCCCCCAAGCTCTCTTACTCCCCCAAGCTCTCTTACTCCCCCAAGCTCTCTAACTCCCCCAAGCTCTCCTACTCTGCCAAGTTGTCCTCCTCCCCCAAGCTCTCTTACTCCCCCAAGCTCTCTTACTCTCCCAAGCATTCTAGCTCCCCCAAGCTCTCCTACTCTGCCAAGATCTCCTCCTCCACCTCGCTCTCTTACATCCCCAAGCTCTCTTACACCCCCAACCTCTCTTACTCCCCCAAGCTCTCCTACTCCCCCAAGCTCTCCTACTCCCCCAAGATCTCCTACTCCCCCAAGCTCTCCTACTCACCCAAGCTCTCCTACTCCCCCAAGCTCTCTTACTCCCCCAAGCTCTCTAACTTCCCCTTGCTCTCCTACTCTGCCAAGTTCTCCTCCTCCCCCAAGCTCTCTTACATCCCTAAGCTCTCTTACTCCCTCAAGCTCTCTTACTCCCTCAAGCTCTCTTACTCCCCCAAGCTCTCTTTCTCCCCCAAGATCTCTTACTCCCCCAAGCTCTCTTACTCCCTCAAGCTCTCTTACTCCCCCAAGCTCTCTTACTTCCCAAGCTCTCTTACTCCTACAAGCTCTCCTACTCTGCCAAGTTCTCCTACTCCCCCAAGGTCCGCGACACCCGCAAGCTCTCCTACTACCCCAAGCTCTCCCACTCCCCCAAGCTCTCTTACTCCCCCAAGCGCTCTTACTCCCCGAAGCTCTCTAACTCCCCCAAGCTCTCCTACTCTGCCAAGTTCTCCTCCTCCCCCATGCTCTCTTACTCCCCCAAGCGCTCTTACTCCCCCAAGCTCTCTAACTCCTCCAAGCTCTCCTACTCTGCCAAGTTCTCCTCCTCCCCCATGCTCTCTTACTCCCCCAAGCTCTCTTACTCCCCCAAGCTCTCTTACTCCCCCAAGCTCTCTTACTCCCCCAAGCTCTCCTACTGTGCCAATTTCTCCTACTCTCCCAAGCTCCCCGAATCCCCAAGTTCTCCTACTCCCCCAAGCTCCCCTACTCCCCCAAGCTCTCCTACTCCCCCAAGCTCTTGTATTCCCCCAAGCTCTCTTACTCCCCAAGCTCTCTTACTCCCCCAAGCTCAATTACTCCTCCAAGCTCCCCTACTCTGCCAAATTCTCCTACTCCCCCAATCTCTCCTTCTCCTCCAAGCTCTCCTACTCCCCCTAGCGCTCCTACTGCCCCAAGATCTCCTGCTCCCCCAAGCTCTCTTACTCCCCTAAGCTCTCTTACTCTCCCAAGCTCTCCTACTCGCCCAAGCTCTCCTACTCCCCCAAGATCTCCTACTCCCCCAAGCTCTCCTACTCCCCCAAGCTCTCTTACTCCCCCAAGCTCTCTTCCTCCCCCAAGATCTCTTACTCCCCCAAGCTCTCTAACTCCCCCAAGCTCTCCTACTCTGCCACGTTCTCCTCCTCCCCCAAGCTCTCTTACTCCCCCAAGCTCTCTTACTCCCCCAAGCTCTCTAACTTCCCCAAGCTCTCCTACTCTGCCAAGTTCTCCTCCTCCACCTAGCTCTCTTAAATCCCCAAGCTCTCTTACTCCCCCAAGCTCTCTAACTCCCCCAAGCTCTCTTACTCCCCCAAGCTCTCTTTCTCCCCCAAGCTCTCTTACTGCCTCAAGCTCTCTTACTCCCCCAAGCTCTCTTACTCCCCCTAGCTCTCCTACTCTGCCAAGTTCTCCTACTCCCCCAAGGTCCACGACTCCCCCAAGCTCTCCTACTCTGCCAAGTTCTCCTCCTCCACCTAGCTCTCTTACATCCCCAAGCACTCTTACTCCCCCAAGATCTCTTACTCCCCCAAGCTCTCTTACTCCCCCAAGCACTCTTTCTCCCCCAAGCTCTCTTACTCCCTCAAGCTCTCTTACTCCCCCGAGCTGTCTTACTTCCCAAGCTCTCTTACTCCCCCGAGCTCTCCTAAACTGCCAAGTTCTCCTACTCCCCCAAGGTCCGCGACTCCCCCAAGCTCTCCTACTACCCAAGCTCTCCCACATCCCAAGCTCTCCTACTCCCCCAAGCTCTCCTACTTCCCCAAGCTCTCCCATTCCCCCAAACTCTCTTGCTCCCCCAAGCTCTCTTACTCCCCAAATCTCTCTTTTCCCCCAAGCTCTCCTACTGTGCCAATTTCTCCTACTCTCCAAAGCTCCCCGAATACCCAAGTTTTCCTACTCCCCCAAGCTCCCCTACTCCCCCAAGCACTCCTACTCCCCCAAGCTCTCGTATTCCCCCAAGCTCTCTTACTCCCCAAGCTCTCTTACTCCCCCAAGCTCAATTACTCCTCCAAGCTCTCCTATTCTGCCAAATTCTCCTACTCCCCCAATCTCTCCTTCTACTTCAAGCTCTCCTACTCCCCCAAGCGCTCCTACTGCCCCAAGATCTCCTACTCCCCCAAGCTCTCTTACTCCCCTAAGCTCTCTTACTCCCCCAAGCTCTCCTACTCGCCCAAGCTCTCCTACTCCCCCAAGCTCTCCTACTCCCCCAAGCTCTCCTACTCCCCCAAGCTCCCTTACTCCCCCAAGCTCTCTTACTCCCCCAAGCTCTCTTACTCCCCCAAGCTCTCTAACTCCCCCAAGCTCTCCTACTCTGCCAAGTTCTCCTCCTCCCCCCAGCTCTCTTACTCCCCCAAGCTCTCTTACTCTCCCAAGCATTCTAGCTCCCCCAAGCTCTCCTACTCTGCCAAGATCTCCTCCTCCACCTCGCTCTCTTACATCCCCAAGCTCTCTTACTCCTCCAAGCTCTCTTACTCCCCCAAGCTCTCCTACTCCCCCAAGGTCTCCTACTCCCCCAAGATCTCCTACTCCCCAAAGCTCTCCTACTCCCCCAAGCTCTCCTACTCCCCCAAGCTCTCTTACTCCCCCAAGCTCTCTAACTTCCCCTAGCTCTTATACTCTGCCAAGTTCTCCTCCTCCCCCAAGCTCTCTTACATCACTAAGCTCTCTTACTCCCCCAAGCTCTCTTACTCCCTCAAGCTCTCTTACTCCCCCAAGCTCTCTTTCTCCCCCAAGATCTCTTACTCCCCCAAGCTCTCTTACTCCCTCAAGCTCTCTTACTCCCCCAAGCTCTCTTACTTCCCAAGCTCTCTTACTCCCCCAAGCTCTCCTACTCTGCCAAGTTCTCCTACTCCCCCAAGGTCCGCGACACCCGCAAGCTCTCCTACTATCCCAAGCTCTCCCACTCCCCCAAGCTCTCTTACTCCCCCAAGCGCTCTTACTCCCCGAATCTCTCTAACTCCCCCAAGCTCTCCTACTCTGCCAAGTTCTCCTCCTCCCCCATGCTCTCTTACGCCCCCAAGCGCTCTTACTCCCCCAAGCTCTCTAACTCCCCCAAGCTCTCCTACTCTGCCAAGTTCTCCTCCTCCCCCATGCTCTCTTACTCCCCCAAGCTCTCTTACTCCCCCAAGCTCTCTAACTCATCCAAGCTCTCTTACTCCCCCAAGCTCTCCTACTGTGCCAATTTCTCCTACTCTCCCAAGCTCCCCGAATCCCCAAGTTCACCTACTCCCCCAAGCTCCCCTACTCCCCCAAGCTCTCCTACTGCCCCAAGATCTCCTACTCCCCCAAGCTCTCTTACTCCCCTAAGCTCTCTTACTCTCCCAAGCTCTCCTACTCGCCCAAGCTCTCCTACTCCCCTAAGATATCCTACTCCCCCAAGCTCTCCTACTCCCCCAAGCTCTCTTACTCCCCCAAGCTCTCTTACTCCCCCAAGATCTCTTACTCCCCCAAGCTCTCTAACTCCCCCAAGCTCTCCTACTCTGCCACGTTCTCCTCCTCCCCCAAGCTCTCTTACTCCCCCAAGCTCTCTTACTCCCCCAAGCTCTCTAACTCCCCCAAGCTCTCCTACTCTGTCAAGTTCTCCACCTCCACCTAGCTCTCTTACATCCCCAAGCTCTCTTACTCCCCCAAATCTCTCTTTTCCCCCAAGCTCTCCTACTGTGCCAATTTCTCCTACTCTCCAAAGCTCCCCGAATACCCAAGTTTTCCTACTCCCCCAAGCTCCCCTACTCCCCCAAGCACTCCTACTCCCCCAAGCTCTCGTATTCCCCCAAGCTCTCTTACTCCCCAAGCTCTCTTACTCCCCCAAGCTCAATTACTCCTCCAAGCTCTCCTATTCTGCCAAATTCTCCTACTCCCCCAATCTCTCCTTCTCCTTCAAGCTCTCCTACTCCCCCAAGCGCTCCTACTGCCCCAAGATCTCCTACTCCCCCAAGCTCTCATACTCCCCTAAGCTCTCTTACTCCCCCAAGCTCTCCTACTCGCCCAAGCTCTCCTACTCCCCCAAGCTCTCCTACTCCCCCAAGCTCTCCTACTCCCCAAGCTCCCTTACTCCCCCAAGCTCTCTTACTCCCCCAAGCTCTCTTACTCCCCCAAGCTCTCTAACTCCCCCAAGCTCTCCTACTCTGCCAAGTTCTCCTCCTCCCCCCAGCTCTCTTACTCCCCCAAGCTCTCTTACTCTCCCAAGCATTCTAGCTCCCCCAAGCTCTCCTACTCTGCCAAGATCTCCTCCTCCACCTCGCTCTCTTACATCCCCAAGCTCTCTTACTCCTCCAAGCTCTCTTACTCCCCCAAGCTCTCCTACTCCCCCAAGGTCTCCTACTCCCCCAAGATCTCCTACTCCCCAAAGCTCTCCTACTCCCCCAAGCTCTCCTACTCCCCCAAGCTCTCTTACTCCCCCAAGCTCTCTAACTTCCCCTAGCTCTCCTACTCTGCCAAGTTCTCCTCCTCCCCCAAGCTCTCTTACATCACTAAGCTCTCTTACTCCCCCAAGCTCTCTTACTCCCTCAAGCTCTCTTACTCCCCCAAGCTCTCTTTCTCCCCCAAGATCTCTTACTCCCCCAAGCTCTCTTACTCCCTCAAGCTCTCTTACTCCCCCAAGCTCTCTTACTTCCCAAGCTCTCTTACTCCCCCAAGCTCTCCTACTCTGCCAAGTTCTCCTACTCCCCCAAGGTCCGCGACACCCGCAAGCTCTCCTACTATCCCAAGCTCTCCCACTCCCCCAAGCTCTCTTACTCCCCCAAGCGCTCTTACTCCCCGAATCTCTCTAACTCCCCCAAGCTCTCCTACTCTGCCAAGTTCTCCTCCTCCCCCATGCTCTCTTACGCCCCCAAGCGCTCTTACTCCCCCAAGCTCTCTAACTCCCCCAAGCTCTCCTACTCTGCCAAGTTCTCCTCCTCCCCCATGCTCTCTTACTCCCCCAAGCTCTCTTACTCCCCCAAGCTCTCTTACTCCCCCAAGCTCTCCTACTGTGCCAATTTCTCCTACTCTCCCAAGCTCCCCGAATCCCCAAGTTCACCTACTCCCCCAAGCTCCCCTACTCCCCCAAGCTCTCCTACTGCCCCAAGATCTCCTACTCCCCCAAGCTCTCTTACTCCCCTAAGCTCTCTTACTCTCCCAAGCTCTCCTACTCGCCCAAGCTCTCCTACTCCCCTAAGATATCCTACTCCCCCAAGCTCTCCTACTCCCCCAAGCTCTCTTACTCCCCCAAGCTCTCTTACTCCCCCAAGATCTCTTACTCCCCCAAGCTCTCTAACTCCCCCAAGCTCTCCTACTCTGCCACGTTCTCCTCCTCCCCCAAGCTCTCTTGCTCCCCCAAGCTCTCTTACTCCCCCAAGCTCTCTAACTCCCCCAAGCTCTCCTACTCTGTCAAGTTCTCCTCCTCCACCTAGCTCTCTTACATCCCCAAGCTCTCTTACTCCCCCAAGCTCTCTAACTCCCTCAAGCTCTCTTACTCCCCCAAGCTCTCTTTCTCCCCCAAGCTCTCTTACTGCCTCAAGCTCTCTTACTCTCCCAAGCTCTCTTACTCCCCCGAGCTCTCCTACTCTGCCAAGTTCTCCTCCTCCACCTAGCTCTCTTACATCCCCAAGCACTCTTACTACCCCAAGCTCTCTTACTCCCCCAAGCTCTCTTACTCCCCCAAGCTCTCTTTCTCCCCCAAGCTCTCTTACTCCCTCAAGCTCTCTTACTCCCCCGAGCTCTCTTACTTCCCAAGCTCTCTTACTCCCCCGATCTCTCCTAAACTGCCAAGTTCTCCTACTCCCCCAAGGTCCGCGACTCCCCCAAGCTCTCCTACTACCCAAGCTCTCCCACACCCCAAGCTCTCCTACTCCCCCAAGCTCTCCTACTCCCCCAAGCTCTCCCACTCCCCCAAACTCTCTTACTCCCCCAAGCTCTCTTACTCCCCCAAGCTCTCCTTTCCCCCAAGCTCTCCTACTGTGCCAATTTCTCCTACTCTCCAAAGCTCCCCGAATACCCAAGTTTTCCTACTCCCCCAAGCTCCCCTACTCCTCCAAGTCTCCTACTCCCCCAAGCTCTCGTATTCCCCCAAGCTCTCTTACTCCCCAAGCTCTCTTACTCCCCCAAGCTCAATTACTCCTCCAAACTCTCCTATTCTGCCAAATTCTCCTACTCCCCCAATCTCTCCTTCTCCTCCAAGCTCTCCTACTCCCCCAAGCACTCTTACTACCCCAAGCTCTCTTACTCCCCCAAGCTCTCTTACTCCCCCAAGCTCTCTTTCTCCCCCAAGCTCTCTTACTCCCTCAAGCTCTCTTACTCCCCCGAGCTCTCTTACTTCCCAAGCTCTCTTACTCCCCCGATCTCTCCTAAACTGCCAAGTTCTCCTACTCCCCCAAGGTCCGCGACTCCCCCAAGCTCTCCTACTACCCAAGCTCTCCCACACCCCAAGCTCTCCTACTCCCCCAAGCTCTCCTACTCCCCCAAGCTCTCCCACTCCCCCAAACTCTCTTACTCCCCCAAGCTCTCGTACTCCCCCAAGCTCTCCTTTCCCCCAAGCTCTCCTACTGTGCCAATTTCTCCTACTCTCCAAAGCTCCCCGAATACCCAAGTTTTCCTACTCCCCCAAGCTCCCCTACTCCTCCAAGTCTCCTACTCCCCCAAGCTCTCGTATTCCGCCAAGCTCTCTTACTCCCCAAGCTCTCTTACTCCCCCAAGCTCAATTACTCCTCCAAACTCTCCTATTCTGCCAAATTCTCCTACTCCCCCAATCTCTCCTTCTCCTCCAAGCTCTCCTACTCCCCCAAGCGCTCCTACTGCCCCAAGATCTCCTACTCCCCCAAGCTCTCTTACTCCCCGAAGCACTCTTATTCCCCCAAGCTCTCCTTCTCGCCCAAGCTCTCCTACTCCCCCAAGCTCTCCTACTCCCCCAAGCTCTCCTACTCCCCCAAGCTCCCTTACTCCCCAAAGCTCTCTTACTCCCCCAAGCTTTTCTTACTCCCCCAAGCTCTCTAACTCCCCCAAGCTCTCCTACTCTGCCAAGTTCTCCTCCTCCCCCAAGCTCTCTTACTCCCCCAAGCTCTCTTACTCTCCCAAGCACTCTAGCTCCCCCAAGCTCTCCTACTCTGCCAAGATCTCCTCCTCCACCTCGCTCTCTTACATCCCCAAGCTCTCTTACTCCCCCAAGCTCTCTTACTCCCCCAAGCTCTCTTTCTCCCCCAAGCTCTCTTACTCCCCCAAGCTCTCTTACTCCCCCAAGCTCTCTAACTCCCCCAAGCTCTCCTACTCTGTCAAGTTCTCCTCCTCCACCTAGCTCTCTTACATCCCCAAGCTCTCTTACTCCCCTAAATCTCTCTTTTCCCCCAAGCTCTCCTACTGTGCCAATTTCTCCTACTCTCCAAAGCTCCCCGAATACCCAAGTTTTCCTACTCCCCCAAGCTCCCCTACTCCCCCAAGCACTCCTACTCCCCCAAGCTCTCGTATTCCCCCAAGCTCTCTTACTCCCCAAGCTCTCTTACTCCCCCAAGCTCAATTACTCCTCCAAGCTCTCCTATTCTGCCAAATTCTCCTACTCCCCCAATCTCTCCTTCTCCTTCAAGCTCTCCTACTCCCCCAAGCGCTCCTACTGCCCCAAGATCTCCTACTCCCCCAAGCTCTCTTACTCCCCTAAGCTCTCTTACTCCCCCAAGCTCTCCTACTCGCCCAAGCTCTCCTACTCCCCCAAGCTCTCCTACTCCCCCAAGCTCTCCTACTCCCCAAGCTCCCTTACTCCCCCAAGCTCTCTTACTCCCCCAAGCTCTCTTACTCCCCCAAGCTCTCTAACTCCCCCAAGCTCTCCTACTCTGCCAAGTTCTCCTCCTCCCCCCAGCTCTCTTACTCCCCCAAGCTCTCTTACTCTCCCAAGCATTCTAGCTCCCCCAAGCTCTCCTACTCTGCCAAGATCTCCTCCTCCACCTCGCTCTCTTACATCCCCAAGCTCTCTTACTCCTCCAAGCTCTCTTACTCCCCCAAGCTCTCCTACTCCCCCAAGGTCTCCTACTCCCCCAAGATCTCCTACTCCCCAAAGCTCTCCTACTCCCCCAAGCTCTCCTACTCCCCCAAGCTCTCTTACTCCCCCAAGCTCTCTAACTTCCCCTAGCTCTCCTACTCTGCCAAGTTCTCCTCCTCCCCCAAGCTCTCTTACATCACTAAGCTCTCTTACTCCCCCAAGCTCTCTTACTCCCTCAAGCTCTCTTACTCCCCCAAGCTCTCTATCTCCCCCAAGATCTCTTACTCCCCCAAGCTCTCTTACTCCCTCAAGCTCTCTTACTCCCCCAAGCTCTCTTACTTCCCAAGCTCTCTTACTCCCCCAAGCTCTCCTACTCTGCCAAGTTCTCCTACTCCCCCAAGGTCCGCGACACCCGCAAGCTCTCCTACTATCCCAAGCTCTCCCACTCCCCCAAGCTCTCTTACTCCCCCAAGCGCTCTTACTCCCCGAATCTCTCTAACTCCCCCAAGCTCTCCTACTCTGCCAAGTTCTCCTCCTCCCCCATGCTCTCTTACGCCCCCAAGCGCTCTTACTCCCCCAAGCTCTCTAACTCCCCCAAGCTCTCCTACTCTGCCAAGTTCTCCTCCTCCCCCATGCTCTCTTACTCCCCCAAGCTCTCTTACTCCCCCAAGCTCTCTTACTCCCCCAAGCTCTCCTACTGTGCCAATTTCTCCTACTCTCCCAAGCTCCCCGAATCCCCAAGTTCACCTACTCCCCCAAGCTCCCCTACTCCCCCAAGCTCTCCTACTGCCCCAAGATCTCCTACTCCCCCAAGCTCTCTTACTCCCCTAAGCTCTCTTACTCTCCCAAGCTCTCCTACTCGCCCAAGCTCTCCTACTCCCCTAAGATATCCTACTCCCCCAAGCTCTCCTACTCCCCCAAGCTCTCTTACTCCCCCAAGCTCTCTTACTCCCCCAAGATCTCTTACTCCCCCAAGCTCTCTAACTCCCCCAAGCTCTCCTACTCTGCCACGTTCTCCTCCTCCCCCAAGCTCTCTTGCTCCCCCAAGCTCTCTTACTCCCCCAAGCTCTCTAACTCCCCCAAGCTCTCCTACTCTGTCAAGTTCTCCTCCTCCACCTAGCTCTCTTACATCCCCAAGCTCTCTTACTCCCCCAAGCTCTCTAACTCCCTCAAGCTCTCTTACTCCCCCAAGCTCTCTTTCTCCCCCAAGCTCTCTTACTGCCTCAAGCTCTCTTACTCCCCCAAGCTCTCTTACTCCCCCGAGCTCTCCTACTCTGCCAAGTTCTCCTCCTCCACCTAGCTCTCTTACATCCCCAAGCACTCTTACTACCCCAAGCTCTCTTACTCCCCCAAGCTCTCTTACTCCCCCAAGCTCTCTTTCTCCCCCAAGCTCTCTTACTCCCTCAAGCTCTCTTACTCCCCCGAGCTCTCTTACTTCCCAAGCTCTCTTACTCCCCCGATCTCTCCTAAACTGCCAAGTTCTCCTACTCCCCCAAGGTCCGCGACTCCCCCAAGCTCTCCTACTACCCAAGCTCTCCCACACCCCAAGCTCTCCTACTCCCCCAAGCTCTCCTACTCCCCCAAGCTCTCCCACTCCCCCAAACTCTCTTACTCCCCCAAGCTCTCTTACTCCCCCAAGCTCTCCTTTCCCCCAAGCTCTCCTACTGTGCCAATTTCTCCTACTCTCCAAAGCTCCCCGAATACCCAAGTTTTCCTACTCCCCCAAGCTCCCCTACTCCTCCAAGTCTCCTACTCCCCCAAGCTCTCGTATTCCCCCAAGCTCTCTTACTCCCCAAGCTCTCTTACTCCCCCAAGCTCAATTACTCCTCCAAACTCTCCTATTCTGCCAAATTCTCCTACTCCCCCAATCTCTCCTTCTCCTCCAAGCTCTCCTACTCCCCCAAGCACTCTTACTACCCCAAGCTCTCTTACTCCCCCAAGCTCTCTTACTCCCCCAAGCTCTCTTTCTCCCCCAAGCTCTCTTACTCCCTCAAGCTCTCTTACTCCCCCGAGCTCTCTTACTTCCCAAGCTCTCTTACTCCCCCGATCTCTCCTAAACTGCCAAGTTCTCCTACTCCCCCAAGGTCCGCGACTCCCCCAAGCTCTCCTACTACCCAAGCTCTCCCACACCCCAAGCTCTCCTACTCCCCCAAGCTCTCCTACTCCCCCAAGCTCTCCCACTCCCCCAAACTCTCTTACTCCCCCAAGCTCTCGTACTCCCCCAAGCTCTCCTTTCCCCCAAGCTCTCCTACTGTGCCAATTTCTCCTACTCTCCAAAGCTCCCCGAATACCCAAGTTTTCCTACTCCCCCAAGCTCCCCTACTCCTCCAAGTCTCCTACTCCCCCAAGCTCTCGTATTCCGCCAAGCTCTCTTACTCCCCAAGCTCTCTTACTCCCCCAAGCTCAATTACTCCTCCAAACTCTCCTATTCTGCCAAATTCTCCTACTCCCCCAATCTCTCCTTCTCCTCCAAGCTCTCCTACTCCCCCAAGCGCTCCTACTGCCCCAAGATCTCCTACTCCCCCAAGCTCTCTTACTCCCCGAAGCACTCTTATTCCCCCAAGCTCTCCTTCTCGCCCAAGCTCTCCTACTCCCCCAAGCTCTCCTACTCCCCCAAGCTCTCCTACTCCCCCAAGCTCCCTTACTCCCCAAAGCTCTCTTACTCCCCCAAGCTTTTCTTACTCCCCCAAGCTCTTTAACTCCCCCAAGCTCTCCTCCTCTGCCAAGTTCTCCTCCTCCCCCAAGCTCTCTTACTCCCCCAAGCTCTCTTACTCTCCCAAGCACTCTAGCTCCCCCAAGCTCTCCTACTCTGCCAAGATCTCCTCCTCCACCTCGCTCTCTTACATCCCCAAGCTCTCTTACTCCCCCAAGCTCTCTTACTCCCCCAAGCTCTCTTTCTCCCCCAAGCTCTCTTACTCCCCCAAGCTCTCTTACTCACCCAAGCTCTCTTTCTCCCCCAAGCTCTCTTACTCCCTCAAGCTCTCTTACTCCCCCGAGCTCTCTTACTTCCCAAGCTCTCTTACTCCCCCGAGCACTCCTAAACTGCCAAGTTCTCCTACTCCCCCAAGGTCCGCGACTCCCCCAAGCTCTCCTACGACCCAAGCTCTCCCACTTCCCCAAGCTCTCTTACTCCCCCAAGCTCTCTTTCTCCCCCAAGCTCTCTAACTCCCCCAAGCTTTCCTACTCTGCGAAGTTCCCCTCCTCCAACTAGCTCTCTTACATACCCAAGCTCTCTTACTCCCCCAAGCTCTCTTACTCCCCCAAGCTCTCTTACTCCCCCAAAATCTCCTACACCCCAAAGCTCTCCTACTCACCCAAGCTCTCCTACTCCCCCAAGCTCTCTTTCTCCCCCAAGATTTCTTCGTCCCCCAAGCTCTCTTACTCCCCTCATCTCTCTTACTCGCCCAAGCTTTCCCACTCCCACAACATCTACTTAACCCCCAAGCTCGACTACTTCCCCAAGCTCTCATACAGCCCAAGCTCTCTTACTCCCCAAGCTCGCTTACTCCCCCAAGCTCAATTACTCCTCCAAGCTCTCCTACTCTGCCAAATTCTCCTACTCCCCCAAGCTCTCCTTCTCCTCCTAGCTCTTCTACCCCCCCAAGCGCTCCTACTGCTCCAAGATCTCCTACTCCCACAAGCTCTCTTACTCCCCTAATCTATCTTACTCCCCCAAGCTCTTCTACTCGCCCAAGCTCTCCTACTCCCCCAAGCTCTCCTACTCCCCCAAACTCTCCTTCTCCCCCAAGATCTCCTACTCCCCCAAGCTCTCCTACTCCCCCAAGCTCTCCTACTCCACCAAGCTCTCTTACTCCCCCAAGCTCTCTTACTCCCCCAAGCTCTCTTACTTCCCAAGCTCTCTTACTCCCCCACGCTCTCCTACTCTGCCAAGTTCTACTACTCACCCAAGGTCCGCGACTCCCGCAAGCTCTCCTACTTCCCCAAGCTCTCCCACTCCCCCAAGCTCTCTTACTCACCCAAGCGCTCTTACTCCCCCAAGCTCTCTAACTCCCCCAAGATCTCCTACTCTGCCAAGTTCTCCTCCTCCCCCATGCTCTCTTACTCCCCCAAGCTCTCTTACTCCCCCAAGCTCTCTAACTCCCCCAAGCTCTCCTACTCTGTCAAGTTCTCCTCCTCCACCTAGCTCTCTTACATCCCCAAGCTCTCTTACTCCCCCAAGCTGTCTTACTCCCCCAAGCTCTCTTACTCCCCCAAGCTCTCTTTCTCCCCTAAGCTCTCTTACTCCCTCAAGCTCTCTTACTCCCCCAAGCTCTCTTATTTCCCAAGCTCTCTTACTCCCCCGAGCTCTCCTAATCTGCCAAGTTCTCCTACTCCCCCAAGGTCCGCGACTCCCCCAAGCTCTCCTACTACCCCAAGCTATCTTATTCCCCCAAGCTCTCCTACTCCCCCAAGCTCTCCCACTCCCCCAAACTCTCTTACTCCCCCAAGCTCTCTTACTCCCCCAAGCTCTCTTACTCCCCCAAGCTCTCTTACTCCCCCAAGCTCTCCTACTGTGCCAATTTCTCCTACTCTCCCAAGCTCCCCGAATCCCCAAGTTCTCCCACTCCCCCTATCTCCCCTACTCCCCCAAGCTCTCCTACTCCTCCAAGCTCTTGTATTCCCCCAAGCTCTCTTACTCCCCAAGCTCTCTTACTCCCCCAAGCTCAATTAATCCTCCAAGCTCTCCTACTCTGCCAAATTCTCCTACTCCCCCAATCTCTCCTTCTCCTCCAAGCTCTCCTACTCCCCCAAGCGCTCCTACTGCCCCAAGATCTCCTACTCCCCCAAGCTCTCTTACTCCCCTAAGCTATCTTACTCTCCCATGCTCTCCTACTCGCCCAAGCTCTCCTACTCCGCCAAGCTCTCCTACTCCCCCAAGCTCTCCTACTCCCCCAAGCTCACTTACTCCCCCAAGCTCTCTTACTCCCCCAAGATCTCTTACTCCCCCAAGCTCTCTAACTCCCCCAAGCTCTCCTACTCTGCCACGTTCTCCTCCTCCCCCAAGCTCACTTACTCCCCCAAGCTCTCTTACTCCCCCAAGCTCTCCTACTCTGCCAAGTTCTCCTCCTCCACCGAGCTCTCTTACATCCCCAAGCTCTCTTACTCCCCCAAGCTCTCTTACTCCCCCAAGTTCTCTTACTCCCCCAAGCTCTCTTTCTCCAGAAGCTCTGTTACTCCCTCAAGCTCTCTTACTCCCTCAAGCTCTCTTACTCCCCCGAGCTCTCCTACTCTGCCAAGTTCTCCTACTCCCCCAAGGTCCGCGACTCCCCCAAGCTCTCCTACTCTGCCAAGTTCTCCTCCTCCACCTAGCTCTCTAACATCCCCAAGCTCTCTTACTCCCCCAAGCTCTCTTACTCCCCCAAGCTCTCTTACTCCCCCAAGCTCTCTTTCTCCCCCAAGCTTTCTTATTCCCTCAAGCTCTCTTACTCCCCCAAGCTCTCTTACTTCCCAAGTTCTCTTACTTCCCCGAGCTCTCCTAATCTGCCAAGTTCTCCTACTCCCCCAAGGTCCGCGACTCCCACAAGCTCTCCTACTACCCCAAGCTCCCCCACACCCCAAGCTCTCTACTCCCCCAAGCTCTCCTACGCCCCCAAGCTCTCCCACTCCCTCAAACTCTCTTACTCCCCCAAGCTCTCTTACTCCCCCAAGCTCTCTTACTCCCCCAAGCTCTCCTACTGTGCCAATTTCTCCTACTCTCCCAAGCTCCCCGAATCCCCAAGTTCTCCTACTCCCCCAAGCTCCCCTACTCCCCCAAGCTCTCCTACTCCGCCAACCTCTCGTATTCCCCCAAGCTCTCTTACTCCCCAAGCTCTCTTACTCCCCTAAGCTCAATTACTACTCCAAGCTCTCAAATTCTGCCAAATTCTCCTACTCCCCCAATCTCTCCTTCTCCTCCAAGCTCTCCTACTCCCCCAAGCGCTGCTACTGCCCCAAGCTCTCCTACTCGCCCAAGCTCTCCTACTCCCCCAAGCTCTCCTACTCCCCCAACTCTCCTACTCCCCCAAGCTCTCTTACTCCCCCAAGCTCTCTTACTCCCCCAAGCTCTCTAACTCCCAAAAGCTCTCCTACTCTGCCAAGTTCTC
The DNA here is from genome assembly GCF_044704955.1 of Pristiophorus japonicus. Taxonomy (NCBI): domain Eukaryota; kingdom Metazoa; phylum Chordata; class Chondrichthyes; family Pristiophoridae; genus Pristiophorus; species Pristiophorus japonicus. Next base: position 517,240 of record NW_027251579.1, on the reverse strand, counting down.
CTCCTCCCCCAAGCTCTCTTACTCCCCCAAGCTCTCTTACTCCCCCAAGCTCTCCTACTCTGCCAAGTTCTCCTCCTCCACCTAGCTCTCTTACATCCCCATGCTCTCTTACTCCCCCAAGCTCTCTTACTCCCTCAAGCTCTCTTACTCCCCCAAGCTCTCTTTCTCCACCAAGCTGTCTTACACCCTCAAGCTCTCTTACTCCCCCAAGCACCCTAACTCCACCAAGCTCTCCTACTCTGCCACGTTCTCCTCCTCCCCCAAGCTCTCTTACTCCCCCAAGCTCTCTAACCCCCCCAAGCTCTCCTACTCTGCCAAGTTCTCCTCCTCCACCTAGCTCTCTTACATCCCCAAGCTCTCTTACTCCCCCAAGCTCTCTTACTCCCCCAAGCTCTCTTACTCCCCCAAGCTCTCTTTCTCCCCCAAGCTCTCTTACACCCTCAAGCTCTCTTACTCCCCCAAGCTCTCTTACTCTCCCAAGCTCTCCTACTGTGCCAATTTCTCCTACTCTCCCAAGCTCCCCGAATCCCCAAGTTCTCCTACTCCCCCAAGCTCCACTACTCCCCCAAGCTCTCCTACTATCCCAAGCTCTCGTATTCCCCCAAGCTCTCTTACTCCCCAAGTTCTCTTACTCCCCCATGCTCAATTACTCCTCCAAGCTCTCCTACTCTGCCAAGTTCTCCTACTCCCCCAAGCTCTCCTTCTCCTCCAAGCTCTCCTACTCCCCCAAGCCCTCCTACTCCCCCAAGCTCTCCTACTCCCCAAGCTCTTTTACTCCCCCAAGCTCTCTTACTCCCGCAAGCTCTCTAACTCCCCCAAGCTCTCCTACTCTGCCAAGTTCTCCTCCTCCCCCAAGCTCTCTTACATCCCCAAGCTCTCTTACTCCCCCAAGCTCTCTTACTCCCCCAAGCTCTCTTACTCCCCAAAGCTCTCTTACTCCCCCAAGCTCTCTTACTCTCCCATGCTCTCCGACTGTGCCAATTTCTCCTGCTCTCCCAAGCTCCCCGAATCCCCAAGTTCTCCTACTCCCCCAAGCTCCCCTACTCCCCCAAGCTCTCCTACTCTCCCAAGCTCTCGTATTCCCCCAAGCTCTCTTACTCCCCAAGTTCTCTTACTCCCCCAAGCTCAATTACTCCCCCAAGCTCTCCTTCTCTTCCGAGCTCTCCTACTCCCCCAAGCGCTCCTACTGCCCCAAGATCTCTTACTCCCCCAAGCTCTCTTACTCCCCCAAGCTCTCTTACTCGCCCAAGCTCTCTAACTCCCCCAAGCTCTCCTACTCTGCCAAGTTCTCCTCCTCCCCCAAGCTCTCTTACGTCCCTAAGCTCTCTTACTCCCCCAAGCTCTCTTACTCCCCCAAGCTCTCTTTCTCCCCCAAGCTCTCCCACACCCCAAGGTCTCTTACTCCCCCAAGCTCTCTTACTCCCCCAAGCTCTCTTACTCTCCCAAGCTCTCCTACTGTGCCAATTTCTCCTACTCTCCCAAGCTCCCCGAATCCCCAAGTTCTCCTACTCCCCCAAGCTCCCCTGCTCCCACAAGCTCTCCTATTCCCCCAAGCTCTCGTATTCCCCCAAACTCTCTTACTCCCCAAGCTCTCTTACTCCCCCAAGCTCAATTACTCCTCCAAGCTCTCCTACTCTGCCAATTTCTCCTACTCCCCCAAGCTCTCCTTCTCCTCCAAGCTCTCCTATTCCCCCAAGCTCTCTTACTCCACCAAGCTCTCTTACTCCCCCAAGCTCTCTAACACCCCCAAGCTCTCCTACTCTGCCAAGTTCTCCTCCTCCCCCAAGCTCTCTCACATTCCCAAGCTCTCTTACTCCCCCAAGCTCTCTTACTCCCCCACGCTCCCCTACTCCCCCAAGCGCTCCTACTCCCCCAAGCTCTCGTATTCCCCCAAGCTCTCTTACACCCCATGCTCTCTTACTCCCTCAAGCTCTCTTACTCCCCCAAGCTCTCTTACTTCCCAAGCTCTCTTACTCCCCCAAGCTCTCCTACTCTGCCAAGTTCTCCTACTCCCCCAAGGTCCGCGACTCCCCCAATCTCTACTACTACCCCAAGCTCTCCCACTCCCCCAAGGTCTCTTACTCCCCCAAGCTCTCTTACTCGCCCAAGCTCTATTACTCTCCCAAGCTCCCCTACTGTGCCAATTTATCCTACTCTCCCAAGCTCCCCGAATCCCCAAGTTCTCCTACTCCCCCAAGCTCCCCTACTCCCCCAAGGTCTCCTACTCCCCCAAGCTCTCGTATTCCCCCAAGCTCTCTTACTCCCCAAGCTCTCTTACTCCCCCAATCCATCCTACTCCCCCAAGCTCTCCTACTCCCCCAAGCTCTCTTACTCCCCCAAGCTCTCTTACTCCCCCAAGCTCTCTAACTCCCCCAAGCTCTCCTACTCTGCCAAGTTCTCCTCCTCCCCCAAGCTCTCTTACATCTCCAAGCTCTCTTACTCCTCCAAGCTCTCCTACTGCACCAAGCTCTCTGACTCCCCCAAGCTATCCTACTCCCCCAAGCCCTCCTACTCCCCCAAGCTCTCCTACTCCCCCAAGCTCTCTTAGTCCACAAGCTCTCTTACTCCCCCAAGCTCTCTTACTCCCCTAAGCTCTCTTACTCCCCCAAGCTCTCCTACTCGCCCAAGCTCTCCTATTCCCCCAAGCCCTCCTACTCCCCCAAGCTCTCCTACTCCCCCAAGCTCTCTTACTCCACCAAGCTCTCTTACGCCCCCAAGCTCTCTAACTCCCCCAAGCTCTCCTACTCTGCCAAGTTCTCCTCCTCCCCCAAGCTCTCTTACATTCCCAAGCTCTCTTACTCCCCCAAGCTCGCTTACTCCCCAAAGCTCTCTTAATCCCCCAACATCTCTTACTCCCCCAAGCTCTCTTACTCTCCCAAGCTCTCCGACTGTGCCAATTTCTCCTACTCTCCCAAGCTCCCCGAATCCCCAAGTTCTCCTACTCCCGCAAGCTCCCCTACTCCCCCAAGCTAGCCTACTCCCCCAAGCTCTCGTATTCCCCCAAGCTCTCTTACTCCCCCAAGCTCTCTTACTCCCCCAAGCTCTCTTACTCCCCAAAGCTCTCTTACTCCCCCAAGCTCTCTTACTCTCCCAAGCTCTCCGACTGTGCCAATTTCTCCTGCTCTGCCAAGCTCCCCGAATCCCCAAGTTCTCCTACTCCCCCAAGCTCCACTACTCCCCCAAGCTCTCCTACTCTCCCAAGCTCTCGTATTCCCCCAAGCTCTCTTACTCCCCAAGTTGTCTTACTCCCCCAAGCTAAATTACTCCCCCAAGCACTCCTTCTCTTCCAAGCTCTCCTACTCCCCCAAGCGCTCCTACTGCCCCAAGATCTCTTACTCCCCCAAGCTCTCTTACTCCCCCAAGCTCTCTTACTCGCCCAAGCTCTCTAACTCCCCCAAGCTCTCCTACTCTGCCAAGTTCTCCTCCTCCCCCAAGCTCTCTTACGTCCCTAAGCTCTCTTACTCCCCCAAGCTCTCTTACTCCCCCAAGCTCTCTTTCTCCCCCAAGCTCTCCCACTCCCCCAAGGTCTCTTACTCCCCCAAGCTCTCTTACTCCCCCAAGCTCTCTTACTCTCCCAAGCTCCCCTTCTGTGCCAATTTCTAATACTCTCCCAAGCTCCCCGAATCCCCAAGGTCTCCTACTCCCCCAAGCTCCCCTACTCCCACAAGCTCTCCTATTCCCCCAAACTCTCGTATTCCCCCAAACTCTCCTACTCCCCAAGCTCTCTTACTCCCCCAAGCTCAATTACTCCTCCAAGCTCTCCTACTCTGCCAATTTCTCCTACTCCCCCAAGCTCTCCTTCTCCTCCAAGCTCTCCTACTCCCCCAAGCGCTCCTACTGCCCCAAGATCTCCTACTCCCCCAAGCTCTCTTACTCGCCCAAGTTCTCTTTCTCCCCCAAGCTCCCTTACTCCCTCAAGCTCTCTTACTCCCCCAAGCTCTCTTACTTCCGAAACTCTCTTACTCCCCCAAGCTCTCCTAATCTGCCAAGTTCTCCTACTCCCCCAAGGTCAGCGACTCCCCCAAGCTCTCCTACTACCCAAGTTCTCCCACACCCCAAGCTCTTCTACTCCCCCAAGCTCTCCTACTCCCCCAAGCTCTCCCACTCCCCCAAACTCTATTACTCCCCCAAGCTCTCTTACTCCCCCAAGCTCTCTTACTCCCCCAAGCTCTCCTACTGTGCCAATTTCTCCTACTCTCCCAAGCTCCACGAATCCCCAAGTTCTCCTACTCCCCCAAACTCCCCTACTCCCCCAAGCTCTCCTACTCCCCCAAGCTCTCGTATTCCCCCAAGCTCTCTTACTCCCCAAGCTCTCTTACTCCCCCAAGCTCAATTACTCCTCCAAGCTCTGCTATTCTGCCAAATTCTCCTACTCGCCCAATCTCTCCTTCTCCTCCAAGCTCTCCTACTCCCCCAAGCGCTCCTACTGCCCCAAGATCTCCTACTCCCCCAAGCTCTCTTACTCCCCTAAGCTCTCTTACTCCCCCAAGCTCTCCTACTCGCCCAAGCTCTCCTACTCCCCCAAGCTCTCCTACTCCCCCAAGCTCTCCTACTCCCCCAAGCTCTCTTACGCCCCCAAGCACTCTTACTCCCCCAAGCTCTCTAACTCCCCCAAGCTCTCCTACTCTGCCATGTTCTCCTCCTCCCCCAAGCTCTCTTACTCCCCCAAGCTCTCTTACTCCCCCAAGCTCTCTAACTCCCCCAAGCTCTCCTACTCTGCCAAGTTCTCCTCCTCCACCTAGCTCTCTTACATCCCCAAGCTCTCTTACTCCCCCAAGCTCTCTTACTCCCCCAAGCTCTCTAACTCCCCCAAGTTCTCCTACTCTGCCATGTTCTCCTCCTCCCCCAAGCTCTCTTACTCCCCCAAGCTCTCTTACTCCCCCAAGCTCTCTAACTCCCCCAAGCTCTCCTGCTCTGCCAAGTTCTCCTCCTCCACCTAGCTCTCTTACATCCCCAAGCTCTCTTACTCCCCCAAGCTCTCTTACTCCCCCAAGCTCTCTTACTCCCCCAAGCTCTCTTTCTCCCCCAAGCTCTCTTACTCCCTCAAGCTCTCTTACTCCCCCAAGCTCTCTTACTCTCCCAAGTTCTCCTACTGTGCCAATTTCTCCTACTCTCCCAAGCTCCCCGAATCCCCAAGTTCTCCTACTCCCCCAAGCTCCCCTACTCCCCCAAGCTCTCCTACTATCCCAAGCTCTCGTATTCCCCCAAGCTCTCTTCCTCCCCAAGTTCTCTTACTCCCCCATGCTCAATTACTCCTCCAAGCTCTCCTACTCTGCCAAGTTCTCCTACTCCCCCAAGCTCTCCTTCTCCTCCAAGCTCTCCTACTCCCCCAAGCCCTCCTACTCCCCCAAGCTCTCCTACTCCCCCAAGCTCTCTTACTCCCCCAAGCTCTCTTACTCCCGCAAGCTCTCTAACTCCCCCAAGCTCTCCTACTCTGCCAAGTACTCCTCCTCCCCCAAGCTCTCTTACATCCCCAAGCTCTCTTACTCCCCCAAGCAATCTTACTCCCCCAAGCTCTCTTACTCCCCAAAGCTCTCTTACTCCCCCAAGCTCTCTTACTCTCCCAAGCTCTCCGACTGTGCCAATTTCTCCTGCTCTCCCAAGCTCCCCGAATCCCCAAGTTCTCCTACTCCCCCAAGCTCCCCTACTCCCCCAAGCTCTCCTACTCTCCCAAGCTCTCGTATTCCCCCAAGCACTCTTACTCCCCAAGTTCTCTTACTCTCCCAAGCTCAATTACTCCCCCAAGCTCTCCTTCTCTTCCAAGCTCTCCTACTCCCCCAAGCGCTCCTACTGCCCCAAGATCTCTTACTCCCCGAAGCTCTCTTACTCCCCCAAGCTCTCTTTCTCCCCCAAGCTCTCCCACTCCCCCAAGGTCTCTTACTCCCCCAAGCTCTCTTACTCCCCCAAGCTCTCTTACTCTCCCAAGCTCTCCTACTGTGCCAATTTCTCCTACTCCCCCAAGCTCTCCTACTGCCTCAAGCTCTCTGACTCCCCCAAGCTATCCTACTCCCCCAAGCCCTCCTACTCCCCCAAGCTCTCCTACTCCCCCAAGCTCTCTTACTCCCCCAAGCTCTCTTACTCCCCCAAGCTCTCTTACTCCCCTAAGCTCTCTTACTCCCCCAAGCTCTCCTACTCGCCCAAGCTCTCCTATTCCCCCAAGCCCTCCTACTCCCCCAAGCTCTCCTACTCACCCAAGCTCTATTACTCCACCAAGCTCTCTTACGCCCCCAAGCTCTCTAACTCCCCCAAGCTCTCCTACTCTGCCAAGTTCTCCTCCTCCCCCAAGCTCTCTTACATTCCCAAGCTCTCTTACTCCCCCAAGCTCTCTTACTCCCCCAAGCTCGCTTACTCCCCAAAGCTCTCTTACTCCCCCAACATCTCTTACTCCCCCAAGCTCTCTTACTCTCCCAAGCTCTCCGACTGTGCCAATTTCTCCTACTCTCCCAAGCTCCCCGAATCCCCAAGTTCTCCTACTCCCGAAAGCTCCCCTACTCCCCCAAGCTCTCCTACTCCCCCAAGCTCTCGTAGTCCCCCAAGCTCTCTTACACCCCAAGCTCTCTTACTCCCCCAAGCTCTCTTTCTCCCCCAAGTTCTCTTACTCCCTCAAGCTCTCTTACTCCCCCAAGCTCTCTTACTTCCCAAGCTTTCTTACTCCCCCAAGCTCTCCTACTCTGCCAAGTTCTCCCACTCCCCCAAGGTCCGCGGCTCCCCCAAGCTCTCCTACTACCCCAAGCTCTCACACTCCCCCAAGGTCTCTTACTCCCCCAAGCTCTCTTACTCCCCCAAGCTCTCTTACTCTCCCAAGCTCTCCTACTGTGCCAATTTCTCCTACTCTCCCAAGCTCCCCGAATCCCCAAGTTCTCCTACTCCCCCAAGCTCCCCTACTCCCCCAAGGTCTCCTACTCCCCTAAGCTCTCCTACTCCCCCAAGCTCTCTTACTCCCCCAAGCTCTCTTACTCCCCCAAGCTCTCTAACTCCCCCAAGCTCTCCTACTCTGACAAGTTCTCCTCCTCCCCCAAGCTCTCTTACATCTCCAAGCTCTCTTACTCCTCCAAGCTCTCCTACTGCCCCAAGCTCTCTGACTCCCCCAAGCTATCCTACTCCCCCAAGCCCTCCTACTCCCCCAAGCTCTCCTACTCCCCCAAGCTCTCTTACTCCCCCAAGCTCTCTTACTCCCCAAAGCTCTCTTACTCCCCCAAGCTCTCTTTCTCCACCAAGCTCTCTTACTCCCCCAAGCTCTCTTACTCCCCCAAGCTCTCCTACTCTGCCAAGTTCTCCTTCTCCCTCAAGCTCTCCTACACCCGCAAGCGCTCGTACTCCCACAAGCTCTCCATTCCCACAAGCTCACCTGTTCCCCAAGCTCTCCTACTCCCCCAAGTTATCTTACTCCCCCACGCTCAATTCTCCCCCAAGCTCTCTTCGTCCCTCCAGCTCTCCGACTCGCCCAAGGTCTCCTACTCCCCCAAGCTCCCCTACTCCCCAAGCTCTCCTACTCCCCAAGCTCTCTTACACCGCAAGCTCTCTTACTCCCCCAAGCTCTCTTACTCCCTCAAGCTCTCTTACTCCCCCAAGCTCTCTTACTTCCCAAGCTCTCTTACTCCCCCAAGCTCTCCTACTCTGCCAAGTTCTCCTTCTCCCCCAAGGTCCGCGACTCCCCCAAGCTCTCCTACTACCCAAAATCTCCTACACGCCAAAGCTCTCCTACTCACCCAAGCTCTCCGACTCCCCAAGCTCTCTTTCTCCCCCAAGCTTTCTTCCTCCCCCAAGCTCTCTTACTCCCCTAATCTCTCTTACTCGCCCAAGCTTTCCCACTCCCACAAGATCTACTTAACCCCCAAGCTCGCCTACTTCCCCAAGCTCCCTTACTCCCTCAAGCTCTCTTACTCCCCCAAGCTCTCTTACTTCCGAAACTCTCTTACTCCCCCAAGCTCTCCTAATCTGCCAAGTTCTCCTACTCCCCCAAGGTCAGCGACTCCCCCAAGCTCTCCTACTACCCAAGTTCTCCCACACCCCAAGCTCTTCTACTCCCCCAAGCTCTCCTACTCCCCCAAGCTCTCCCACTCCCCCAAACTCTATTACTCCCCCAAGCTCTCTTACTCCCCCAAGCTCTCTTACTCCCCCAAGCTCTCCTACTGTGCCAATTTCTCCTACTCTCCCAAGCTCCACGAATCCCCAAGTTCTCCTACTCCCCCAAACTCCCCTACTCCCCCAAGCTCTCCTACTCCCCCAAGCTCTCGTATTCCCCCAAGCTCTCTTACTCCCCAAGCTCTCTTACTCCCCCAAGCTCAATTACTCCTCCAAGCTCTGCTATTCTGCCAAATTCTCCTACTCGCCCAATCTCTCCTTCTCCTCCAAGCTCTCCTACTCCCCCAAGCGCTCCTACTGCCCCAAGATCTCCTACTCCCCCAAGCTCTCTTACTCCCCTAAGCTCTCTTACTCCCCCAAGCTCTCCTACTCGCCCAAGCTCTCCTACTCCCCCAAGCTCTCCAACTCCCCCAAGCTCTCCTACTCCCCCAAGCTCTCTTACGCCCCCAAGCACTCTTACTCCCCCAAGCTCTCTAACTCCCCCAAGCTCTCCTACTCTGCCATGTTCTCCTCCTCCCCCAAGCTCTCTTACTCCCCCAAGCTCTCTTACTCCCCCAAGCTCTCTAACTCCCCCAAGCTCTCCTACTCTGCCAAGTTCTCCTCCTCCACCTAGCTCTCTTACATCCCCAAGCTCTCTTACTCCCCCAAGCTCTCTTACTCCCCCAAGCTCTCTAACTCCCCCAAGTTCTCCTACTCTGCCATGTTCTCCTCCTCCCCCAAGCTCTCTTACTCCCCCAAGCTCTCTTACTCCCCCAAGCTCTCTAACTCCCCCAAGCTCTCCTGCTCTGCCAAGTTCTCCTCCTCCACCTAGCTCTCTTACATCCCCAAGCTCTCTTACTCCCCCAAGCTCTCTTACTCCCCCAAGCTCTCTTACTCCCCCAAGCTCTCTTTCTCCCCCAAGCTCTCTTACTCCCTCAAGCTCTCTTACTCCCCCAAGCTCTCTTACTCTCCCAAGTTCTCCTACTGTGCCAATTTCTCCTACTCTCCCAAGCTCCCCGAATCCCCAAGTTCTCCTACTCCCCCAAGCTCCCCTACTCCCCCAAGCTCTCCTACTATCCCAAGCTCTCGTATTCCCCCAAGCTCTCTTCCTCCCCAAGTTCTCTTACTCCCCCATGCTCAATTACTCCTCCAAGCTCTCCTACTCTGCCAAGTTCTCCTACTCCCCCAAGCTCTCCTTCTCCTCCAAGCTCTCCTACTCCCCCAAGCCCTCCTACTCCCCCAAGCTCTCCTACTCCCCCAAGCTCTCTTACTCCCCCAAGCTCTCTTACTCCCGCAAGCTCTCTAACTCCCCCAAGCTCTCCTACTCTGCCAAGTACTCCTCCTCCCCCAAGCTCTCTTACATCCCCAAGCTCTCTTACTCCCCCAAGCAATCTTACTCCCCCAAGCTCTCTTACTCCCCAAAGCTCTCTTACTCCCCCAAGCTCTCTTACTCTCCCAAGCTCTCCGACTGTGCCAATTTCTCCTGCTCTCCCAAGCTCCCCGAATCCCCAAGTTCTCCTACTCCCCCAAGCTCCCCTACTCCCCCAAGCTCTCCTACTCTCCCAAGCTCTCGTATTCCCCCAAGCACTCTTACTCCCCAAGTTCTCTTACTCTCCCAAGCTCAATTACTCCCCCAAGCTCTCCTTCTCTTCCAAGCTCTCCTACTCCCCCAACCGCTCCTACTGCCCCAAGATCTCTTACTCCCCCAAGCTCTCTTACTCCCCCAAGCTCTCTTTCTCCCCCAAGCTCTCCCACTCCCCCAAGGTCTCTTACTCCCCCAAGCTCTCTTACTCCCCCAAGCTCTCTTACTCTCCCAAGCTCTCCTACTGTGCCAATTTCTCCTACTCCCCCAAGCTCTCCTACTGCCTCAAGCTCTCTGACTCCCCCAAGCTATCCTACTCCCCCAAGCCCTCCTACTCCCCCAAGCTCTCCTACTCCCCCAAGCTCTCTTACTCCCCCAAGCTCTCTTACTCCCCCAAGCTCTCTTACTCCCCTAAGCTCTCTTACTCCCCCAAGCTCTCCTACTCGCCCAAGCTCTCCTATTCCCCCAAGCCCTCCTACTCCCCCAAGCTCTCCTACTCACCCAAGCTCTATTACTCCACCAAGCTCTCTTACGCCCCCAAGCTCTCTAACTCCCCCAAGCTCTCCTACTCTGCCAAGTTCTCCTCCTCCCCCAAGCTCTCTTACATTCCCAAGCTCTCTTACTCCCCCAAGCTCTCTTACTCCCCCAAGCTCGCTTACTCCCCAAAGCTCTCTTACTCCCCCAACATCTCTTACTCCCCCAAGCTCTCTTACTCTCCCAAGCTCTCCGACTGTGCCAATTTCTCCTACTCTCCCAAGCTCCCCGAATCCCCAAGTTCTCCTACTCCCGAAAGCTCCCCTACTCCCCCAAGCTCTCCTACTCCCCCAAGCTCTCGTAGTCCCCCAAGCTCTCTTACACCCCAAGCTCTCTTACTCCCCCAAGCTCTCTTTCTCCCCCAAGTTCTCTTACTCCCTCAAGCTCTCTTACTCCCCCAAGCTCTCTTACTTCCCAAGCTTTCTTACTCCCCCAAGCTCTCCTACTCTGCCAAGTTCTCCCACTCCCCCAAGGTCCGCGACTCCCCCAAGCTCTCCTACTACCCCAAGCTCTCACACTCCCCCAAGGTCTCTTACTCCCCCAAGCTCTCTTACTCCCCCAAGCTCTCTTACTCTCCCAAGCTCTCCTACTGTGCCAATTTCTCCTACTCTCCCAAGCTCCCCGAATCCCCAAGTTCTCCTACTCCCCCAAGCTCCCCTACTCCCCCAAGGTCTCCTACTCCCCTAAGCTCTCCTACTCCCCCAAGCTCTCTTACTCCCCCAAGCTCTCTTACTCCCCCAAGCTCTCTAACTCCCCCAAGCTCTCCTACTCTGACAAGTTCTCCTCCTCCCCCAAGCTCTCTTACATCTCCAAGCTCTCTTACTCCTCCAAGCTCTCCTACTGCCCCAAGCTCTCTGACTCCCCCAAGCTATCCTACTCCCCCAAGCCCTCCTACTCCCCCAAGCTCTCCTACTCCCCCAAGCTCTCTTACTCCCCCAAGCTCTCTTACTCCCCAAAGCTCTCTTACTCCCCCAAGCTCTCTTTCTCCACCAAGCTCTCTTACTCCCCCAAGCTCTCTTACTCCCCCAAGCTCTCCTACTCTGCCAAGTTCTCCTTCTCCCTCAAGCTCTCCTACACCCGCAAGCGCTCGTACTCCCACAAGCTCTCCATTCCCACAAGCTCACCTGTTCCCCAAGCTCTCCTACTCCCCCAAGTTATCTTACTCCCCCACGCTCAATTCTCCCCCAAGCTCTCTTCGTCCCTCCAGCTCTCCGACTCGCCCAAGGTCTCCTACTCCCCCAAGCTCCCCTACTCCCCAAGCTCTCCTACTCCCCAAGCTCTCTTACACCGCAAGCTCTCTTACTCCCCCAAGCTCTCTTACTCCCTCAAGCTCTCTTACTCCCCCAAGCTCTCTTACTTCCCAAGCTCTCTTACTCCCCCAAGCTCTCCTACTCTGCCAAGTTCTCCTTCTCCCCCAAGGTCCGCGACTCCCCCAAGCTCTCCTACTACCCAAAATCTCCTACACGCCAAAGCTCTCCTACTCACCCAAGCTCTCCGACTCCCCAAGCTCTCTTTCTCCCCCAAGCTTTCTTCCTCCCCCAAGCTCTCTTACTCCCCTAATCTCTCTTACTCGCCCAAGCTTTCCCACTCCCACAAGATCTACTTAACCCCCAAGCTCGCCTACTTCCCCAAGCTCTCATACAGCCCAAGCTCTCTTACTCCCCAAGCTCTCTTACTCCCCCAAGCTCAATTACTCCTCCAAGCTCTCCTACTCTGCCAAATTATCCTACTCCCCCAAGCTCTCCTTCACCTCCAAGCTCTCCTACTCCCCCAAGCGCTCCTACTCCCCTAATCTATCTTACTCCCCCAAGCTCTTCTACTCGCCTAAGCTCTCCTACTCCCCCAAGCTCTCCTACTCCCCCAAGCTCTCCTACTCCCCCAAGATCTCCTACTCCCCCAAGCTCTCCTACTCCCCCAAGCTCTCCTACTCCCCCAAGCTCTCTTACTCCCCCAAGGTCTCTAACTTCCCCTAGCACTCCTACTCTGCCAAGTTCTCCTACTCTGCCAAGTTCTCCTCCTCCCCCATGCTCTCTTACTCCCCCAAGCGCTCTTACTCCCCCAAGCTCTCTTACTCCCCCAAGCGCTCTTACTCCCCAAAGCTCTCCTACTGTGCCAATTTCTCCTACTCTCCAAAGCTCCCCGAATACCCAAGTTTTCCTACTCCCCCAAGCTCCCCTACTCCCCCAAGTCTCCTACTCCCCCAAGCTCTCGTATTCCCCCAAGCTCTCTTACTCCCCAAGCTCTCTTACTCCCCCAAGCTCAATTACTCCTCCAAACTCTCCTATTCTGCCAAATTCTCCTACTCCCCCAATCTCTCCTTCTCCTCCAAGCTCTCCTACTCCCCCAAGCGCTCCTACTGCCCCAAGATCTCCTACTCCCCCAAGCTCTCTTACTCCCCGAAGCTCTCTTATTCCCCCAAGCTCTCCTACTCCCCCAAGCTCTCCTACTCCCCCAAGCTCTCCTACTCCCCCAAGCTCCCTTACTCCCCCAAGCTCTCTTACTCCCCCAAGCTTTTCTTACTCCCCCAAGCTCTCTAACTCCCCCAAGCTCTCCTACTCTGCCAAGTTCTCCTCCTCCCCCAAGCTCTCTTACTCCCCCAAGCTCTCTTACTCTCCCAAGCACTCTAGCTCCCCCAAGCTCTCCTACTCTGCCAAGATCTCCTCCTCCACCTCGCTCTCTTACATCCCCAAGCTCTCTTACTCCCCCAAGCTCTCTTACTCCCCCAAGCTCTCTTACTCCCCCAAGCTCTCTTTCTCCCCGAAGCTCTCTTACTCCCCCAAGCTCTCTTACTCCCCCAAGCTCTCTTTCTCCCCCAAGCTCTCTTACTCCCTCAAGCTCTCTTACTCCCCCGAGCTCTCTTACTTCCCAAGCTCTCTTACTCCCCCGAGCTCTCCTAAACTGCCAAGTTCTCCTACTCCCCCAAGGTCCGCGACTCCCCCAAGCTCTCCTACTACCCAAGCTCTCCCACTCCCCCAAGCTCTCTTACTCCCCCAAGCGCTCTTATTCCCCGAAGCTCTCTAACTCCCCCAAGCTCTCCTACTCTGCCACGTTCTCCTCCTCCCGCAAGCTCTCTTACTCCCCCAAACTCTCTTTCTCCCCCAAGCTCTCTAACTCCCCCAAGCTTTCCTACTCTGCGAAGTTCGTCTCCTCCAACTAGCTCTCTTACATCCCCAGCTCTCTTACTCCCCCAAGCTCTCTTACTCCCCCAAGCTCTCTTACTCCCCCAAAATCTCCTACACCCCAAAGCTCTCCTACTCACCCAAGCTCTCCTACTCCCCCAAGCTCTCTTTCTCCCCCAAGATTTCTTCGTCCCCCAAGCTCTCTTACTCCCCTCATCTCTCTTACTCGCCCAAGCTTTCCCACTCCCACAACATCTACTTAACCCCCAAGCTCGACTACTTCCCCAAGCTCTCATACAGCCCAAGCTCTCTTACTCCCCAAGCTCGCTTACTCCCCCAAGCTCAATTACTCCTCCAAGCTCTCCTACTCTGCCAAATTCTCCTACTCCCCCAAGCTCTCCTTCTCCTCCTAGCTCTTCTACCCCCCCAAGCGCTCCTACTGCTCCAAGATCTCCTACTCCCCCAAGCTCTCTTACTCCCCTAATCTATCTTACTCCCCCAAGCTCTTCTACTCGCCCAAGCTCTCCTACTCCCCCAAGCTCTCCTACTCCCCCAAACTCTCCTTCTCCCCCAAGATCTCCTACTCCCCCAAGCTCTCCTACTCCCCCAAGCTCTCCTACTCCACCAAGCTCTCTTACTCCCCCAAGCTCTCTTACTCCCCCAAGCTCTCTTACTTCCCAAGCTCTCTTACTCCCCCACGCTCTCCTACTCTGCCAAGTTCTACAACTCACCCAAGGTCCGCGACTCCCGCAAGCTCTCCTACTTCCCCAAGCTCTCCCACTCCCCCAAGCTCTCTTACTCACCCAAGCGCTCTTACTCCCCCAAGCTCTCTAACTCCCCCAAGATCTCCTACTCTGCCAAGTTCTCCTCCTCCCCCATGCTCTCTTACTCCCCCAAGCTCTCTTACTCCCCCAAGCTCTCTAACTCCCCCAAGCTCTCCTACTCTGTCAAGTTCTCCTCCTCCACCTAGCTCTCTTACATCCCCAAGCTCTCTTACTCCCCCAAGCTGTCTTACTCCCCCAAGCTCTCTTACTCCCCCAAGCTCTCTTTCTCCCCTAAGCTCTCTTACTCCCTCAAGCTCTCTTACTCCCCCAAGCTCTCTTATTTCCCAAGCTCTCTTACTCCCCCGAGCTCTCCTAATCTGCCAAGTTCTCCTACTCCCCCAAGGTCCGCGACTCCCCCAAGCTCCCCTACTACCCCAAGCTCTCCCACACCCCAAGCTCTCTTACTCCCCCAAGCTCTCCTACTCCCCCAAGCTCTCCCACTCCCCCAAACTCTCTTACTCCCCCAAGCTCTCTTACTCCCCCAAGCTCTCTTACTCCCCCAAGCTCTCTTACTCCCCCAAGCTCTCCTACTGTGCCAATTTCTCCTACTCTCCCAAGCTCCCCGAATCCCCAAGTTCTCCTACTCCCCCAAGCTCCCCTACTCCCCCAAGCTCTCCTACTCCCCCAAGCTCTTGTATTCCCCCAAGCTCTCTTACTCCCCAAGCTCTCTTACTCCCCCAAGCTCAATTACTCCTCCAAGCTCTCCTACTGTGCCAAATTCTCCTACTCCCCCAATCTCTCCTTCTCCTCCAAGCTCTCCTACTCCCCCAAGCGTTCCGACTGCCCCAAGATCTCCTACTCCCCCAAGCTCTCTTACTCCCCTAAGCTATCTTACTCTCCCATGCTCTCCTACTCGCCCAAGCTCTCCTCCTCCCCCAAGCTCTCCTACTCCCCCAAGCTCTCTTACTCCCTCAAGCTCTCTTACTCCCCCAAGCTCTCTTTCTCCCCCAAGATCTCTTACTCCCCCAAGCTCTCTTCCTCCCCCAAGCTCTCTTACTCCCCCAAGCTCTCTTACTTCCCAAGCTCTCTTACTCCCCCACGCTCTCCTACTCTGCCAAGTTCTCCTACTCACCCAAGGTCCGCGACTCCCGCAAGCTCTCCTACTTCCCCAAGCTCTCCCACTCCGACAAGCTCTCTTACTCCCCCAAGCGCTCTTACTCCCCCAAGCTCTCTAACTCCCCCAAGCTCTCCTAATCTGCCAAGTTCTCCTCCTCCCCCATGCTCTCTTACTCCCCCAAGCTCTCTTACTCCCCCAAGCTCTCTAACTCCCCCAAGCTCTCCTACTCTGTCAAGTTCTCCTCCTCCACCTAGCTCTCTTACATCCCCAAGCTCTCTTACTCCCCCAAGCTCTCTTACTCCCCCAAGCTCTCTTACTCCCCCAAGCTCTCTTTCTCCCCTAAGCTCTCTTACTCCCTCAAGCTCCTTACTCCCCCAAGCTCTCTTATTTCCCAAGCTCTCTTACTCCCCCGAGCTCTCCTAATCTGCCAAGTTCTCCTACTCCCCCAAGGCCCGCGACTCCCCCAAGCTCTCCTACTACCCCAAGCTCTCTTATTCCCCCAAGCTCTCCTACTCCCCCAAGCTCTCCCACTCCCCCAAACTCTCTTACTCCCCCAAGCTCTCTTACTCCCCCAAGCTCTCTTACTCCCCCAAGCTCTCTTACTCCCCCAAGCTCTCCTACTGTGCCAATTTCTCCTACTCTCCCAAGCTCCCCGAATCCCCAAGTTCTCCCACTCCCCCAATCTCCCCTGCTCCCCCAAGCTCTCCTACTCCTTCAAGCTCTTGTATTCCCCCAAGCTCTCTTACTCCCCAAGCTCTCTTACTCCCCCAAGCTCAATTAATCCTCCAAGCTCTCCTACTCTGCAAAATTCTCCTACTCCCCCAATATCTCCTTCTCCTCCAAGCTCTCCTACTCCCCCAAGCGCTCCTACTGCCCCAAGATCTCCTACTCCCCCAAGCTCTCTTACTCCCCTAAGCTATCTTACTCTCCCATGCTCTCCTACTCGCCCAAGCTCTCCTACTCCTCCAAGCTCTCCTACTCCCCCAAGCTCTCCTACTCCCCCAAGCTCACTTACTCCCCCAAGCTCTCTTACTCCCCCAAGATCTCTTACTCCCCCAAGCTCTCTAACTCCCCCAAGCTCTCCTACTCTGCCACGTTCTCCTCCTCCCCCAAGCTCACTTACTCCCCCAAGCTCTCTTACTCCCCCAAGCTCTCCTACTCTGCCAAGTTCTCCTCCTCCACCGAGCTCTCTTACATCCCCAAGCTCTCTTACTCCCCCAAGCTCTCTTACTCCCCCAAGTTCTCTTACTCCCCCAAGCTCTCTTTCTCCAGAAGCTCTGTTACTCCCTCAAGCTCTCTTACTCCCCCAAGCTCTCTTACTCCCCCGAGCTCTCCTACTCTGCCAAGTTCTCCTACTCCCCCAAGGTCCGCGACTCCCCCAAGCTCTCCTACTCTGCCAAGTTCTCCTCCTCCACCTAGCTCTCTAACATCCCCAAGCTCTCTTACTCCCCCAAGCTCTCTTACTCCCCCAAGCTCTCTTACTCCCCCAAGCTCTCTTTCTCCCCCAAGCTTTCTTATTCCCTCAAGCTCTCTTACTCCCCCAAGCTCTCTTACTTCCCAAGTTCTCTCACTTCCCCGAGCTCTCCTAATCTGCCAAGTTCTCCTACTCCCCAAAGGTCCGCGACTCCCACAAGCTCTCCTACGCCCCCAAGCTCTCCCACTCCCCCAAACTCTCTTACTCCCCCAAGCTCTCTTACTCCCCCAAGCTCTCTTACTCCCCCAAGCTCTCCTACTGTGCCAATTTCTCCTACTCTCCCAAGCTCCCCGAATCCCCAAGTTCTCCTACTCCCCCAAGCTCCCCTCCTCCCCCAAGCTCTCCTACTCCGCCAAGCTCTCGTTTTCCCCCAAGCTCTCTTACTCCCCAAGCTCTCTTACTCCCCCAAGCTCAATTACTACTCCAAGCTCTCCTATTCTGCCAAATTCTCCTACTCCCCCAATCTCTCCTTCTCCTCCAAGCTCTCCTACTCCCCCAAGCGCTGCTACTGCCCCAAGATCTCCTACTCCCCCAAGCTCTCTTACTCCCCTAAGCTCTCTTACTCCCCCAAGCTCTCCTACTCGCCCAAGCTCTCCTACTCCCCCAAGCTCTCCTACTCCCCCAACTCTCCTACTCCCACAAGCTCTCTTACTCCCCCAAGCTCTATTACTCCCCCAAGCTCTCTAACTCCCACAAGCTCTCCTACTCTGCCAAGTTCTCCTCCTCCCCCAAGCTCTCTTACTCCCCCAAGCTCTCTTACTCCCCCAAGCTCTCCTACTCTGCCAAGTTCTCCTCCTCCACCTAGCTCTCTTACATCCCCATGCTCTCTTACTCCCCCAAGCTCTCTTACTCCCTCAAGCTCTCTTACTCCCCCATGCTCTCTTTCTCCACCAAGCTCTCTTACACCCTCAAGCTCTCTTACTCCCCCAAGCTCTCTAACTCCACCAAGCTCTCCTACTCTGCCACGTTCTCCTCCTCCCCCAAGCTCTCTTACTCCCCTAAGCTCTCCTACTCCCCCAAGCTCTCTAACTCCCCCAAGCTCTCCTACTCTGCCAAGTTCTCCTCCTCCACCTCGCTCTCTTACATCCCCAAGCTCTCTTACTCCCCCAAGCTCTCTTACTCCCCCAAGCTCTCTTTCTCCCCCAAGCTCTCTTACACCCTCAAGCTCTCTTACTCCCCCAAGCTCTCGTACTCCCCCGAGCTCTCCTACTCTGCCAAATTCTCCTACTCCCCCAAGGTCCGCGACTCCCCCAAGCTCTCCTACGCTGCCAAGTTATCCTCCTACACCTAGCTCTCTTACATCCCCAAGCTCTCTTACTCCCCCAAGCTCTCTTACTACCCCAAGCTCTCTTACTCCCCCAAGCTCTCTTTCTCCCCCAAGCTCTCTTACTCCCTCAAGCCCTCTTACTCCCCCAAGCTCTCTTAATTCCCAAGCTCTCTTACTCCCCCGAACTCTCCTAATCTGCCAAGTTCTCCTACTCCCCCAAGGTCCGCGACTCCCCCAAGATCTCCTACTACCCCAAGCTCTCCCACACCCCAAGCTCTCCTACTCCTCCAAGCTCTCCTACTCCCCCAAGCTCTCCCACTCCCCCAAACTCTCTTACTCCCCCAAGCTCTCTTACTCCCCCAAGCTCTATTACTCCCCCAAAGCTCTCCTACTGTGCCAATTTCTCCTCCTCTCCCAAGCTCCCCGAATCCCCAAGTTCTCCTACTCCCCCAAGCTCCACTACTCCCCCAAGCTCTCCTACTCCCCCAAGCTCTCGTATTCCCCCAAGCTCTCTTACTCCCCAAGCTCTCTTACTCCCCCAAGCTCAATTACTCCTCCAAGCTCTCCTATTCTGCCAAATTCTCCTACTCCCTCAATCTCTCCTTCTCCTCCAAGCTCTCCTACTCCCCCAAGCGCTCCTACTGTCCCAAGATCTCCTACTCCCCCAAGCTCTCTTACTCCCCTAAGCTCTCTTACTCCCCCAAGCTCTCCTACTCGCCCAAGCTCTCCGACTCCCCCAAGCTCTCCTACTCCCCCAAGCTCTCTTACTCCCCCAAGCTCTCTTACTCCCCCAAGCTCTCTTTCTCCCCCAAGCTTTCTTATTCCCTCAAGCTCTCTTACTCCCCCAAGCTCTCTTACTTCCCAAGTTCTCTCACTTCCCCGAGCTCTCCTAATCTGCCAAGTTCTCCTACTCCCCAAAGGTCCGCGACTCCCACAAGCTCTCCTACGCCCCCAAGCTCTCCCACTCCCCCAAACTCTCTTACTCCCCCAAGCTCTCTTACTCCCCCAAGCTCTCTTACTCCCCCAAGCTCTCCTACTGTGCCAATTTCTCCTACTCTCCCAAGCTCCCCGAATCCCCAAGTTCTCCTACTCCCCCAAGCTCCCCTACTCCCCCAAGCTCTCCTACTCCGCCAAGCTCTCGTTTTCCCCCAAGCTCTCTTACTCCCCAAGCTCTCTTACTCCCCCAAGCTCAATTACTACTCCAAGCTCTCCTATTCTGCCAAATTCTCCTACTCCCCCAATCTCTCCTTCTCCTCCAAGCTCTCCTACTCCCCCAAGCGCTGCTACTGCCCCAAGATCTCCTACTCCCCCAAGCTCTCTTACTCCCCTAAGCTCTCTTACTCCCCCAAGCTCTCCTACTCGCCCAAGCTCTCCTACTCCCCCAAGCTCTCCTACTCCCCCAACTCTCCTACTCCCCCAAGCTCTCTTACTCCCCCAAGCTCTCTTACTCCCCCAAGCTCTCTAACTCCCACAAGCTCTCCTACTCTGCCAAGTTCTCCTCCTCCCCCAAGCTCTCTTACTCCCCCAAGCTCTCTTACTCCCCCAAGCTCTCCTACTCTGCCAAGTTCTCCTCCTCCACCTAGCTCTCTTACATCCCCATGCTCTCTTACTCCCCCAAGCTCTCTTACTCCCTCAAGCTCTCTTACTCCCCCAAGCTCTCTTTCTCCACCAAGCTCTCTTACACCCTCAAGCTCTCTTACTCCCCCAAGCTCTCTAACTCCACCAAGCTCTCCTACTCTGCCACGTTCTCCTCCTCCCCCAAGCTCTCTTACTCCCCTAAGCTCTCCTACTCCCCCAAGCTCTCTAACTCCCCCAAGCTCTCCTACTCTGCCAAGTTCTCCTCCTCCACCTCGCTCTCTTACATCCCCAAGCTCTCTTACTCCCCCAAGCTCTCTTACTCCCCCAAGCTCTCTTTCTCCCCCAAGCTCTCTTACACCCTCAAGCTCTCTTACTCCCCCAAGCTCTCGTACTCCCCCGAGCTCTCCTACTCTGCCAAATTCTCCTACTCCCCCAAGGTCCGCGACTCCCCCAAGCTCTCCTACGCTGCCAAGTTCTCCTCCTACACCTAGCTCTCTTACATCCCCAAGCTCTCTTACTCCCCCAAGCTCTCTTACTACCCCAAGCTCTCTTACTCCCCCAAGCTCTCTTTCTCCCCCAAGCTCTCTTACTCCCTCAAGCCCTCTTACTCCCCCAAGCTCTCTTAATTCCCAAGCTCTCTTACTCCCCCGAACTCTCCTAATCTGCCAAGTTCTCCTACTCCCCCAAGGTCCGCGACTCCCCCAAGATCTCCTACTACCCCAAGCTCTCCCACACCCCAAGCTCTCCTACTCCTCCAAGCTCTCCTACTCCCCCAAGCTCTCCCACTCCCCCAAACTCTCTTACTCCCCCAAGCTCTCTTACTCCCCCAAGCTCTATTACTCCCCCAAAGCTCTCCTACTGTGCCAATTTCTCCTCCTCTCCCAAGCTCCCCGAATCCCCAAGTTCTCCTACTCCCCCAAGCTCCACTACTCCCCCAAGCTCTCCTACTCCCCCAAGCTCTCGTATTCCCCCAAGCTCTCTTACTCCCCAAGCTCTCTTACTCCCCCAAGCTCAATTACTCCTCCAAGCTCTCCTATTCTGCCAAATTCTCCTACTCCCTCAATCTCTCCTTCTCCTCCAAGCTCTCCTACTCCCCCAAGCGCTCCTACTGTCCCAAGATCTCCTACTCCCCCAAGCTCTCTTACTCCCCTAAGCTCTCTTACTCCCCCAAGCTCTCCTACTCGCCCAAGCTCTCCGACTCCCCCAAGCTCTCCTACTCCCCCAAGCTCTCCTACTCCCCCAAGCTCTCTTACTCCCCCAAGCTCTCTTACTCCCCCAAGCTCTCTTACTCCCCCAAGCTCTCTAACTCCCCCAAGCTCTCCTACTCTGCAAAGTTCTCCTCCTCCCCCAAGCTCTCTTACTCCCCCAAGCTCTCTTACTCCCCCAAGCTCTCTAACTCCCCCAAGCTCTCCTACTCTGCCACGTTCTCCTCCTCCACGTAGCTCTCTTACATCCCCTGCTCTCTTACTCCCCCAAGCTCTCTTACTCCCCCAAGCTCTCTTACTCCCCCAAGCTCTCTTTCTCCCCCAAGCTCTCTTACTCCCTCAAGCTCTCTTACTCCCCCAAGCTCTCTTACTCCCCCGAGCTCACCTACTCTGCCAAGTTCTCCTACTCCCCCAAGGTCCGCGACTCCCCCAAGCTCTCCTACTACCCCAAGCTCTCCCACACCCCAAGCTCTCCTACTCCCCCAAGCTCTCCTACTCCCCCAAACTCTCCCACTCCCCCAAACTCTCTTACTCCCGCAAGCTCTCTTACTCCCCCAAGCTCTCTTACTCCCCCAAGCTCTCCTACTGTGCCAATTTCTCCTACTCTCCCAAGCTCCCTGAATCCCCAAGTTCTCCTACTCCCCCAAGCTCCCCTGCTCCCCCAAGCTCTCTTACTCCCCCAAGCTCTCTTACTCCCCCAAGCTCTCCTACTGTGCCAATTTCTCCTACTCTCCCAAGCTCCCCGAATCCCCAAGTTTTCCTACTCCCCCAAGCTCCCCTACTCCCCCAAGCTCTCCTACTACCCCAAGCTCTCGTATTCCCCCAAGCTCTCTTACTCCCCAAGCTCTCTTACTCCCCCAAGCTCAATTACTCCCCCAAGCTCTCCTACTCCCACAAGCGCTCCTACTGCCCAAATATCTCCTACTCCCCAAGCTCTCTTAATCCCCTAAGCTCTCTTACTCCCCCAAGCTCTCCGACTCGCCCAAGCTCTCCTACTCCCCCAAGCTCTCCTACTCCCCCAAGCTCTCTTACTCCCCCAAGCTCTCTTACTCCCCCAAGCTATCTAACTAACCCAAGCTCTCCTACTCTGCCAAGTTCTCCTCCTCCCCCAAGCTCTCTTACTCCCCCAAGCTCTCTTACTCCCCCAAGCTCTCTAACTCCCCCAAGCTGTCCTACTCTGCCAAGTTCTCCTCCTCAACCTAGCTCTCTTACATCCCCAAGCTCTCTTACTCCCCCAAGCTCTCTTACTCCCCCAAGCTCTCTTACTCCACCAAACTCTCTTTCTCCCCCAAGCTCTCTTACTTCCCAAGCTCTCTTACTCCCCCGAGCTCTCCTACTCTGCCAAGTTCTCCTACTCCCCCAAGGTCCGCGACTCCCCCAAGCTCTCCTACTACCCCAAGCTCACCCACACCCCAAGCTCTCCTACTCCCCCAAGTCTCTCTTACTCCCCCAAGTTCTCTTACTCCCCCAAGCTCTCCTACTGTGCCAATTTCTCCTACTCTCCCAAGCTCCCCGAATCCCCAAGTTCTCCTACTCCCCCAAGCTCCCCTACTCCCCCAAGCTCTCCTACTCCCCCAAGCTCTCGTATTCCCCCAAGATCTCTTTCTCCCCCAAGCTCTCTTACTCCCTCAAGCTCTCTTACTCCCCCAAACTCTCTTACTTCCCAAGCTCTCCTACTACCACAAGCTCTCCCACTCCCCCAAGCTTTCTTACTCCCCCAAGCTCGCTTACTCCCCCAAGCTCTCTTACTCTCCCAAGCTCTCCTACTGTGCCAATTTCTCCTACTCTCCCAAGCTCCCCGAACCCCCAAGCTCTCGTATTCCCCCAAGCTCTCTTTCTCCCCCAAGCTCTCGTACTCCCTCAAGCTCTCTTACTCCCCCAAACTCTCTTACTTCCCAAGCTCTCCTACTACCACAAGCTCTCCCACTCCCCCAAGCTTTCTTACTCCCCCAAGCTCTCTTACTCCCCTAAGCTCTCTTACTCCCCCAAGCTCTCCTACGCGCCCAAGCCCTCCTACTGCCCCAAGATCTCCGACTCCCCCAAGCTCTCTTACTCCCCTAAGATCTCTTACTCCCCCAAGCTCTCCTACTCGCCCAAGCTCTCCTACTCCCCCAAGCCCTCCTACTCCCCCAAGCTCTCTTACTCCCCCATGCTCCCTTACTCCCCCAAGCTCTCTAACTCCCCCAAGCTCTCCTACTCTGCCAAGTTCTCCTCCTCCCCCAAGCTCTCTTACATCCCCAAGCTCTCTTACTCCCCCAAGCTCTCTTACTCCCCCAAGCTCTCTTACTCCCCAAAGCTCTCTTACTTCCCCAAGCTCTCTTTCTCCACCAAGCTCTCTTACTCCCCCAAGCTCTCTTACTCCCCCAAGCTCTCCTTCTCTTCCAAGTTCTCCTTCTCCCTCAAGCTCTCCTGCACCCGCAAGCGCTCGTACTCCCACAAGCTCTCCTATTCCCACAAGCTCACCTGTTCCCCAAGCTCTCCTACTCCCCCAAGCTATCTTACTCCCCCAAGCTCAATACTCCCCCAAGCTCTCTTCCTCCCTCTAGCTCTCCTACTCGCCCAAGGTCTCCTACTCCCCCAAGCTCACCTACTCCCCCAAGCTCTCCTACTCCCCAAGCTCTCTTACACCCGCACGCTCTCTTACTCCCCCAAGCTCTCTTACTTCCCAAGCTCTCTTACTCCCCCGAGCTCTCCTAATCTGCCAAGTTCTCCTACTCCCCCAAGGTCCGCGACTCCCCCAAGCTCTCCTAATACCCCAAGCTCTCCCACACCCCAAGCTCTCCTACTCCCCCAAGCTCTCTTGCTCCCCCAAGCTCTCTAACTCCCCCAAGCTCTCCTAATCTGCCAAGTTCTCCTCCTCCCCCAAGCTCTCTTACATTCCCAAGCTCTCTTACTCCCCCAAGTACTCTTACTCCCCCAAGCTCCCCTACTCCCCCAAGCTCTCCTACTCCCCCAAGCTCTCGTATTCCCCCAAGCTCTCTTACACCCCAAGCTCTCTTACTCCCCCCAAGCTCTCTAATTCCCCCAAGCTCTCCTACTCTGCCAAGTTCTCCTCCTCCCCCAAGCTCTCTTACATCCCTAAGCTCTCTTACTCCCCCAAGCTCTCTTACTCCCACAAGCTCTCTTTCTCCCCCAAGTTCTCTTACTCCCTCAAGCTATCTTACTCCCCCAAGCTCTCTTACTTCCCAAGCTCTCTTACTCCCCCAAGCTCTCCTACTACCCCAAGCTATCCCACTCCCCCAAGGTCTCTTACACCCCCAAGCTATCTTACTCCCCCAAGCTCTCTTACTCTCCCAAGCTCTCTTACTGTGGCAATTTCTCCTACTGTCCCAAGCTCCCCGAATCCCCAAGTTCTCCTACTCCCCCAAGCTCCCCTACTCCCCCAAGGTCTCCTACTCCCCCAAGCTCTCGTATTCCCCCAAGCTCTCTTACTCCCCAAGCTCTCTTACTCCCCCAAGCCATCCTACTCCCCCAAGCTCTCCTACTCCCCCAAGTTCTCTTACTCCCCCAAGCTCTCCTACTCCCCCAAGCTCTCTAACTCCCCCAATCTCTCCTACTCTGCCAAGTTCTCCTCCTCCCCCAAGCTCTCTTACATCCCCAAGCTCTCTTACTCCTCCAAGCTCTCCTACTGCCCCAAGCTCTCTGACTCCCCCAAGCTATCCTACTCCCCCAAGCCCTCCTACACCCCCAAGCTCTCCTACTCCCCCAAGCTCTCTTACTCCCCCAAGCTCTCTTACTCCCCCAAGCTCTCTAACTCCCCCAAGCTCTCCTACTCTGCCAAGTTCTCCTCCTCCCCCAAGCTCTCTTACATCCCCAAGCTCTCTTATTCCCCCAAGCTCTCTTACTCCCCCAAGCTCTCTTACTCCCCAAAGCTCTCTTACTCCCCCAAGCTCTCTTTCTCCACCAAGCTCTCTTACTCCCCCAAGCTCTCTAACTCCCCCAAGCTCTCCTATTCTGCCAAGTTCGCCTTCTCCCTCAAGCTCTCCTACACCCGCAAGCGCTCGTACTCCCACAAGCTCTCCATTCCCATAAGCTCACCTGTTCCCCAAGCTCTCCTACTCCCCCAAGTTATCTTACTCCCCCACGCTCAATTCTCCCCCAAGCTCTCTTCCTCCCTCCAGTTCTCCTACTCGCCCAAGGTCTCCTACTCCCCCTAGCTCCCCTACTCCCCAAGCTCTCCTACTCCCCAAGCTCTCTTACACCCGCAAGCTCTCTTACTCCCCCAAGCTCTCTTACTCCCTCAAGCTCTCTTACTCCCCCAAGCTCTCTTACTTCCCAAGCTCTCTTACTCCCCCAAGCTCTACTACTCTGCCAAGTTCTCCTACTCCCCCAAGGTCCGCGACTCCCCCAAGCTCTCCTACTACCCCAAAATCTCCGACACCCCAAAGCTCTCCTACTCACCCAAGCTCTCCTACTCCCCCAAGCTCTCTTTCTCCCCCAAGCCTTCTTTGTCCCCCAAGCTCTCTTACTCCCCTAATCTCTCTTACTCGCCCAAGCTTTCCCACTCCCACAAGATCTACTTAACGCCCAAGCTCGCCTACTTCCCCAAGCTCTCATACAGCCCAAGCTCTCTTACTCCCCAAGCTCTCTTACTCCCCCAAGCTGAATTACTCCTCCAAGCTCTCCTACTCTGCCAAATTCTCCTACTCCCCCAAGCTCTCCTTCTCCTCCAAGCTCTCCTACTCCCCCAAGCGCTCCTACTGCCCCAAGATCTCCTACTCCCCCAAGCTCTCTTACTCCCCTAATCTATCTTACTCCCCCAAGCTCTTCTACTCGCCCAAGCTCTCCTACTCCCCCAAGATCTCCTACTCCCCCAAGCTCTCCTACTCCCCCAAGCTCTCCGACTCCCCCAAGCTCTCTTACTCCCCCAAGCTCTCTACCTTCCCCAAGCTCTCCTAATCTGCCAAGTTCTCCTCCTCCCCCAAGCTATCTTACATCCCTAAGCTCTCTTACTCTCCCAAGCTCTCTTACTCCCTCAAGCTCTCTTACTCCACCAAGCTCTCTTTCTCCCCCAAGATCTCTTACTCCCCCAAGCTCTCTTACTCCCTCAAGCTCTCTTACTCCCCCAAGCTCTCTTACTTCCCAAGCTCTCTTACTCCCCCAAGCTCTCCTACTCTGCCAAGTTCTCCTACTCCCCCAAGGTCCGCGACTCCCGCAAGCTCTCCTACTACACCAAGCTCTCCCACTCCCCCAAGCTCTCTTACTCCCCCAAGCGCTCTTACTCCCCGAAGCTCTCTAACTCCCCCAAGCTCTCCTACTCTGCCAAGTTCTCCTCCTCCCCCATGCTCTCTTACTCCCCCAAGCGCTCTTACTCCCCCAAGCTCTCTAACTCCCCCAAGCTCTCCTACTCTGCCAAGTTCTCCTCCTCCCCCATGCTCTCTTACTCCCCCAAGATCTCTTACTCCCCCAAGCTCTCTTACTCCCCCAAGCTCTCTTACTCCCCCAAGCTCTCCTACTGTGCCAATTTCTCCTACTCTCCCAAGCACCCCGAATCCCCAAGTTCTCCTAATCCCCCTAGCTCCCCTACTCCCCCAAGCTCAACTACTCCCCCAAGCTCTTGTATTCCCCCAAGCTCTCTTGCTCCCCAATCTCTCTTACTCCCCCAAGCTCAATTACTCCTCCAAGCTCTCCGACTCTGCCAAATTCTCCTACTCCCCCAAGATCTCCTACTCCCCCAAGCTCTCCTACTCCCCCAAGCTCTCTTACTCCCCCAAGCTCTCTTACTCCCCCAAGATCTCTCACTCCCCCAAGCTCTCTTACTCCCCCAAGCTCTCCTACTCTGCCAAGTTCTCCTCCTCCACCAAGCTCTCTTACATCCCCAAGCTTTCTTACTCCCCCAAGCTCTCTTAATCCCCCAAGCTCTCTTACTCCCCCAAGCTCTCTTTCTCCCCCAAGCTCTCTTACTCCCTCAAGCTCTCTTACTCCCCCAAGCTCTCTTACTCCCCCGAGCTCTCCTACTCTGCCAAGTTCTCCTACACCCCCAAGGTCCGCGACTCCCCCAAGCTCTCCTACTCTGCCAAGTTCTCCTCCTCCACCTAGCTCTGTTACATCCCCAAGCTCTCTTACTCCCCCAAGCTCTCTTACTCCCCCACGCTCTCTTACTCCCCCAAGCTCTCTTTCTCCCCCAAGCTCTCTTACTCCCTCAAGCTCTCTTACTCCCCCAAGCTCTCTTACTTCCCAAGCTCTCTTACTCCCGCGAGCTCTCCTAATCTGCCAAGTTCTCCTACTCCCCCAAGGTCCGCGACTCCCCCAAGCTCTCCTACTACCCCAAGCTCTCCCACACCCCAAGCTCTCTTACTCCCCCAAGCTCTCCTACTCTCCCAAGCTCCCCGAATCCCCAAGTTCTCCTACTCCCCCAAGCTCCCCTACTCCCCCAAGCTCTCCTACTCCCCCAAGCTCTCGTATTCCCCCAAGCTCTCTTGCTCCCCAAGCTCTTTTACTCCCCCAAGCTCAATTACTCCTCCAAGCTCTCCTACTGTGCCAATTTCTCCTACTCTCCCAAGCTCCCCGAATCCCCAAGTTCTCCTTCTCCTCCAAGCTCTCCTACTCCCCCAAGCTCTCCTACTCCCCCAAGCTCTCCTACTCCCCCAAGCTCTCTTACTCCCCCAAGCTCTCTTCCTCCCCCAAGCTCTCTTACTCCCCCAAGCTCTCTAAATCCCCCACGCTCTCCTACTCTGCCAAGTTCTCCTCCTCCCCCTAGCTCTCTTACTCCCCCAAGCTCTCTTACTCCCCCAAGCTCTCTAACTCCCCCAAGCTCTCCTACTCTGCCAAGTTCTCCTCCTCCACCTAGCTCTCTTACATCCCCAAGCTCTCTTACTCCCCCAAGCTCTCTTACTCCCCCAAGCTCTCTTTCTCCCCCAAGCTCTCTTACTCCCTCAAGCTCTCTTACTCCCCCAAGCTCTCTTACTCTCCCAAGCTCTTCAACTGTGCCAATTTCTCCTACTCTTCCAAGCTCCCCGAATCCCCAAGTTCTCCTACTCCCCTAAGCTCCCCTAATCCCCCAAGCTCTCCTACTATCCCAAGCTCTCGTATTCCCCAAGCTCTCTTACTCCCCAAGTTCTCTTACTCCCCCAAGCTCAATTACTCCTCCAAGCTCTCCTACTCTGCCAAGTTCTCCTACTCCCCCAAGCTCTCCTTCTCCTCAAAGCTCTCCTACTCCCCCAAGCCCTCCTACTCCCCAAAGCTCTCCTACTCCCCCAAGCTCTCTTACTCCCCCAAGCTCTCCTACTCTGCCAAGTTCTCCTCCTCCCCCAAGCTCTCTTACATCCCCAAGCTCTCTTACTCCCCCAAGCTCTCTTTCTCCCCCAAGCTCTCTTACTCCCCAAAGCTCTCTTACTCCCCCAAGCTCTCTTACTCTCCCAAGCTCTCCGACTGTGCCAATTTCTCCTACTCTCCCAAGCTCCCCGAATCCCCAGGTTCTCCTACTCCCCCAAGGTCTCTTACTCCCCCAAGCTCAATTACTCCCCCAAGCTCTCCTTCTCTTCCAAGCTCTCCTACTCCCCCAAGCGCTCCTACTGCCCCAAGATCTCCTACTCCCCCAAGCTCTCTTACTCCCCCAAGCTCTCTTACTCGCCCAAGCTCTCTAACTCCCCCAAGCTCTCCTACTCTGCCAAGTTCTCCTCCTCCCCCAAGCTCTCTTACGTCCCGAAGCTCTCTTACTCCCCCAATCTCTCTTACTCCCCCAAGCTCTCTTTCTCCCCCAAGCTCTCTTACTCCCTCAAGCTCTCTTACTCCCCCAAGCTCTCTTACTTCCCAAGCTCTCTTACAACCCCAAGCTCTCCTACTCTGCCAAGTTCTCCTACTCCCCCAAGGTCCGCGACTCCCCCAAGCTCTCGCACTAACCCAAGCTCTCCCACTCCCCCAAGGTCTCTTACTCCCCCAAGCTCTCTTACTCCCCCAAGCTCTCTTACTCTCCCAAGCTCTCCTACTGTGCCAATTTCTCCTACTCTCCCAAGCTCCCCGAATCCCCAAGTTCTCCTACTCCCCCAAGCTCCCCTACTCCCCCAAGCTCTCCTACTCCCCCAAGCTCTTGTATTCCCCCAAGCTCTCTTACTCCCCAAGCTCTCTTACTCCCCCAAGCTCAATTACTCCTCCAAGCGCTCCTACTGCCCCAAGATCTCCTACTCCCCCAAGCTCTCTTACTCCCCTAAGCTCTCTTACTCCCCCAAGCTCTCCTACTCGCCCAAGCTCTCCTATTCCCTCAAGCCCTCCTATTCCCCAAGCTCTCCTACTCCCCCAAGCTCTCTTACTCCCCCAAGCTCTCTTACTCCCCCAAGCTCTCTTTCTCCCCCAAGTTCTCTTACTCCCTCATGCTCTCTTACTCCCCCAAGCTCTCTTACTTCCCAAGCTCTCTTACTCCCCCAAGCTCTCCTACTCTGCCAAGTTCTCCTACTCCCCCAAGGTCCGCGACTCCCCCAAGCTCTCTTACTCCCCCAAGCTCTATTACTCTCCCAAGCTCTCCTACTGTGCCAATTTATCCTACTCTCCCAAGCTCCCCGAATCCCCAAGTTCTCCTACTCCCCCAAGCTCCCCTACTCCCCCAAGGTCTCCAACTCCCCCAAGCTCTCGTATTCCCCCAAGCTCTCTTACTCCCCAAGCTCTCTTACTCCCCCAAGTCATCCTACTCCCCCAAGCTCTCCTACTCCCCCAAGCTCTCTTACTCGCCCAAGCTCTCTTACTCCCCCAAGCTCTCTAACTCCCCCAAGCTCTCCTACTCTGCCAAGTTCTCCTCCTCCCCAAAGCTCTCTTACATCTCCAAGCTCTCTTATTCCTCCAAGCTCTCCTACTGCCCCAAGCTCTCTGACTCCCCCAAGCTATCCTACTCCCCCAAGCCCTCCTACTCCCCCAAGCTCTCCTACTCCCCCAAGCTCTCTTACTCCCCCAAGCTCTCTTACTCCCCCAAGCTCTCTAACTCCCCCAAGCTCTCCTACTCTGCCAAGTTCTCCTCCTCCCCCAAGCTCTCTTACATCCCCAAGCTCTCTTATTCCCCCACGCTCTCTTACTCCCCCAAGCTCTCTTACTCCCCAAAGCTCTCTTACTCCCCCAAGCTCTCTTTCTCCACCAAGCTCTCTTACTCCCCCAAGCTCTCTTACTCCCCCAAGCTCTCCTACTCCCCCAAGCGCTCCTACTGCCCCAAGATCTCCTACTCCCCCAAGCTCTCTTACTCCCCTAAGCTCTCTTACTCCCCCAAGCTCTCCTACTCGCCCAAGCTCTCCTATTCCCCCAAGCCCTCCTACTCCCCCAAGCTCTCCTACTCCCCCAAGCTCTCTTTCTCCACCAAGCTCTCTTACGCCCCCAAGCTCTCTAACTCCCCCAAGCTCTCCTACTCTGCCAACTTCTCCTCCTCCCCCAAGCTCTCTTACATTCCCAAGCTCTCTTACTCCCCCAAGCTCTCTTACTCCCCCAAGCTCTCTTACTCCCCAAAGCTCTCTTAGTCCCCCAACATCTCTTACTCCCCCAAGCTCTCTTACTCTCCCAAGCTCTCCGACTGTGCCAATTTCTCCTACTCTCCCAAGCTCCCCGAATCCCCAAGTTCTCCTACTCCCGCAAGATCCCCTACTCCCCCAAGCTCTCCTACTCCCCCAAGCTCTCGTATTCCCCCAAGCTCTCTTACACCCCAAGCTCTTTTACTCCCCCAAGCTCTCTTTCTCCCCCAAGTTCTCTTACTCACTCAAGCTCTCTTACTCCCCCAAGCTCTCTTACTTCCCAAGCTTTCTTACTCCCCCAAGCGCTCCTACTCTGCCAAGTTCTCCTACTCCCCCAACGTCCGCGACTCCCCCAAGCTCTCCTACTACCCCAAGCTCTCCCACTCCCTCAAGGTCTCTTACTCTCCCAAGCTCTCCTACTGTGCCAATTTCTCCTACTCCCCCAAGCTCCCCGAATCCCCAAGTTCTCCTACTCCCCCAAGCTCCCCTACTCCCCCAAGGTCTCCTACTCACCCAAGCTCTCCTATTCCCCCAAGCTCTCTTACTCCCCAAGCTCTCTTACTCCCCCAAGCTCTCTTACATCTCCAAGCTCTCTTACTCCTCCAATCTCTCCTACTTCCCCAAGCTCTCTGACTCCCCCAAGCTATCCTACTCCCCCAAGCCCTCCTACTCCCCCAAGCTCTCCTACTCCCCCAAGCTCTCTTACTCCCCCAAGCTCTCTTACTCCCCAAAGCTCTCTTACTCCCCCAAGCTTTCCTACTCTGCCAAGTTCTCCTTCTCCCTCAAGCTCTCCTACACCCGCAAGCGCTCGTACTCCCACAAGCTCTCCATTCCCACAAGCTCACCTGTTCCCCAAGCTCTCCTACTCCCCCAAGTTATCTTACTCCCCCACGCTCAATTCTCCCCCAAGATCTCTTCGTCCCTCCAGCTCTCCGACTCGCCCAAGGTCTCCTACACCCCCAAACTCCCCTACTCCCCAAGCTCTCCTACTCCCCAAGCTCTCTTACACCCGCAAGCTCTCTTACTCCCCCAAGCTCTCTTACTCCCTCAAGCTCTCTTACTCCCCCAAGCTCTCTTACTTCCCAAGCTCTCTTACTCCCCCAAGCTCTCCTACTCTGCCAAGTTCTCCTACTCCCCCAAGGTCCGCGACTCCCCCAAGCTCTCCTACTACCCCAAAATCTCCTACACCCCAAAGCTCTCCTACTCACCCAAGCTCTCCTACTCCCCCAAGCTCTCTTTCTCCCCCAAGCTTTCTTCGTCCCCCAAGCTCTCTTACTCCCCTAATCTCTCTTACTCGCCCACGCTTTCCCACTCCCACAAGATCTACTTAGCCCCCAAGCTCGCCTACTTCCCCAAGCTCTCATACAGCCCAAGCTCTCTTACTCCCCAAGCTCTCTTACTCCCCCAAGCTCAATTGCTCCTCCAAGCTCTCCTACTCTGCCAAATTCTCCTACTCCCCCAAGCTCTCCTTCTCCTCCAAGCTCTCCTACTCCCCCAAGCGCTCCTACTGCCCCAAGATCTCCTACTCCCCCAAGCTCTCTTACTCCCCTAATCTATCTTACTCCCCAAGCTCTTCGACTCGCCCAAGCTCTCCTACTCCCCCAAGCTTTCCTACTCCCCCAAGCTCTCCTACTCCCCCAAGATCTCCTACTCCCCCAAGCTCTCCTACTCCCCCAAGCTCTCCGACTCCCCCAAGCTCTCTTACTCCCCCAAGCTCTCTTACTCCCTCAAGCTCATTTACTCCCCCAAGCTCTCTTTCTCCCCCAAGATCTCTTACTCCCCCAAGCTCTCTTACTCCCTCAAGCTCTCTTACTCCCCCAAGCTCTCTTACTTCCCAAGCTCTCTTACTCCCCCAAGCTCTCCTACTCTGCCAAGTTCTCCTACTCCCCCAAGGTCCGCGACTCCCGCAAGCTCTCCTACTACCCCAAGCTCTCCCACTCCCCCAAGCTCTCTTACTCCCCCAAGCGCTCTTACTCCCCGAAGCTCTCTAACTCCCCCAAGCTCTCCTACTCTGCCAAGTTCTAACCTCCCCCATGCTCTCTTACTCCCCCAAGCGCTCTTACTCCCCCAAGCTCTCTAACTCCCCCAAGCTCTCCTGCTCTGCCAAGTTCTCCTCCTCCCCCATGCTCTCTTACTCCCCCAAGCTCTCTTACTCCCCCAAGCTCTCTTACTCCCCCAAGCTCTCTAACTCCCCCAAGCTCTCTTACTCCCCCAAGCTCTCTTTCTCCCCCAAGCTCTCTTACTGCCTCAAGCTCTCTTACTCCCCCAAGCTCTCTTACTCCCCCGAGCTCTCCTACTCTGCCAAGTTCTCCTACTCCCCCAAGGTCCGCGACTCCCCCAAGCTCTCCTACTCTGCCAAGTTCTCCTCCTCCACCTAGCTCTCTTACATCCCCAAGCTCTCTTACTCCCCCAAGCTCTCTTACTCCCCCAAGCTCTCTTACTCCCCCAAGCTCTCTTTCTCCCCCAAGCTCTATTACTCCCTCAAGCTCTCTTACTCCCCCAAGCTCTCTTACTTCCCAAGCTCTCTTACTCCCCCGAGCTCTCCTAAACTGCCAAGTTCTCCTACTCCCCCAAGGTCCGCGACTCCCCCAAGCTCTCCTACTCCCCCTAGCTCTCCCACTCCCCCAAACTCTCTTACTCCCCCAAGCTCTCTTACTCCCCCAAGCTCTCTTACTCCCCCAAGCTCTCCTACTGTGCCAATTTCTCCTACTCTCCAAAGCTCCCCGAATACCCAAGTTCTCCTACTCCCCCAAGCTCCCCTACTCCCCCAAGCTCTCCTACTCCCCCAAGCTCTCCTACTCCCCCAAGCTCTCGTATTCCCCCAAGCTCTCTTACTCCCCAAGCTCTCTTACTCCCCCAAGCTCAATTACTCCTCCAAGCTCTCCTATTCTGCCAAATTCTCCTACTCCCCCAATCTCTCCTTCTCCTCCAAGCTCTCCTACTCCCCCAAGCGCTCCTACTGCCCCAAGATATCCTACTCCCCCAAGCTCTCTTACTCCCCTAAGCTCTCTTACTCCCCCAAGCTCTCCTACTCGCCCAAGCTCTCCTACTCCCCCAAGCTCTCCTACTCCCCCAAGCTCTCCTACTCCCCCAAGCTCCCTTACTCCCCCAAGCTCTCTTACTCCCCCAAGCTCTCTTACTCCCCCAAGCTCTCTAACTCCCCCAAGCTCTCCTACTCTGCCAAGTTCTCCTCCTCCCCCAAGCTCTCTTACTCCCCCAAGCTGTCTTACTCTCCCAAGCACTCTAGCTCCCCCAAGCTCTCCTACTCTGCCAAGTTCTCCTCCTCCCCCAAGCTCTCTTACTCCCCCAAGCTGTCTTACTCTCCCAAGCTCTCTTACTCCCCCAAGCTCTCTTACTCCACCAAGCTCTCTTACTCCCCCAAGCTCTCTTACTCCCCAAGATCTCTTACTCCCCCAAGCTCTCTAACTCCCCCAAGCTCTCCTACTCTGCCACGTTCTCCTCCTCCCCCAAGCTCTCTTACTCCCCCAAGCTCTCTTACTCCCCCAAGCTCTCTAACTCCCCCAAGCTCTCCTACTCTGCCAAGTTCTCCTCCTCCACCTAGCTCTCTTACATCCCCACGCTCTCTTACTCCCCCAAGCTCTCTAACTCCCCCAAGCTCTCTTACTCCCCCAAGCTCTCTTTCTCCCCCAAGCTCTCTTACTGCCTCAAGCTCTCTTATTCCCCCAAGCTCTCTTACTCCCCCGAGCTCTCCTACTCTGCCAAGTTCTCCTACTCCCCCAAGGTCCGCGACTCCCCCAAGCTCTCCTACTCGCCCAAGGTCTCCTCCTCCACCTAGCTCTCTTACATCCCCAAGCTCTCTTACTCCCCCAAGCTCTCTTACTCCCCCAAGCTCTCTTACTCCCTCAAGCTCTCTTACTCCCCCAAGCTCTCTTACTTCCCAAGCTCTCTTACTCCCCCGAGCTCTGCTAAACTGCCAAGTTCTCCAACTCCCCCAAGGTCCGCGACTGCCCCAAGCTCTCCTACTACCCAAGCTCTCCCACACCCCAAGCTCTCCTACTCCCCCAAGCTCTCCTACTCCCCCTAGCTCTCCCACTCCCCCAAACTCTCTTACTCCCCCAAGCTCTCTTACTCCCCCAAGCTCTCTTATTCCCCCAAGCTCTCCTACTGTGCCAATTTCTCCTACTCTCCAAAGCTCCCCGAATACCCAAGTTCTCCTACTCCCCCAAGCTCCCCTACTCCCCCAAGCTCTCCTACTCCCCCAAGCTCTCCTACTCCCCCAAGCTCTCGTATTCCCCCAAGATCTCTTACTCCCCAAGCTCTCTTACTCCCCCAAGCTCAATTACTCCTCCAAGCTCTCCTACTCGCCCAAGCTCTCCTACTCCCCCAAGCGCTCCTACTGCCCCAAGATCTCCTACTCCCCCAAGCTCTCTTACTCCCCTAAGCTCTCTTACTCCCCCAAGCTCTCCTACTCGCCCAAGCTCTCCTACTCCCCCAAGCTCTCCTACTCCCCCAAGCTCTCCTACTCCCCCAAGCTCTCTAACTCCCCCAAGCTCTCCTCCTCTGCCAAGTTCTCCTCCTCCCCCAAGCTCTCTTACTCCCCCAAGCTCTCTTACTCTCCCAAGCACTCTAGCTCCCCCAAGCTCTCCTACTCTGCCAAGATCTCCTCCTCCACCTAGCTCTCTTACATCCCCAAGCTCTCTTACTCCCCCAAGCTCTCTTACTCCCCCAAGCTATCTTACTTCCCCAAGCTCCCTTACTCCCCCAAGCTCTCTTACTCCCCCAAGCTCTCTTACTCCCCCAAGCTCTCTAACTCCCCCAAGCTCTCCTACTCTGCCACTTTCTCCTCCTCCCCCAAGCTCTCTTACTCCCCCAAGCTCTCTTACTCCCCCAAGCTCTCTAACTCCCCCAAGCTCTCCGTCTCTGCGAAGTTCCCCTCCTCCAACTAGCTCTCTTACATCCCCAAGCTCTCCTACTCCCCCAAGCTCTCTTACTCCCCCAAGCTCTCTTTCTCCCCCAAAATCTCCTACACCCCAAAGCTCTCGACCTCACCCAAGCTCCCCTACTCCCCCAAGCTCTCTTTCTCCCCCAAGCTCTCTTACTCCCCCAAGCTCACCTACTCCCCCAAGCTCTCCTACTCCCCAAGCTCTCTTACACCCGCAAGCTCTCTTACTCCCCCAAGCTCTCTTACCTCCCAAGCTCTCTTACTCCCCCGAGCTCTCCTAATCTGCCAAGTTCTCCTACTCCCCCAAGGTCCGCGACTCCCCCAAGCTCTCCTAATACCCCAAGCTCTCCCACACCCCAAGCTCTCCTACTCCCCCAAGCTCTCTTGCTCCCCCAAGCTCTCTAACTCCCCCAAGCTCTCCTACTCTGCCAAGTTCTCCTCCTCCCCCAAGCTCTCTTACATTCCCAAGCTCTCTTACTCCCCCAAGCTCTCTTACTCCCCCAAGCTCCCCTACTCCCCCAAGCTCTCCTACTCCCCCAAGCTCTCGTTTTTCCCGAGGTCTCTTACACCCCAAGCTCTCTTACTCCCCCCAAGCTCTCTAACTCCCCCAAGCTCTCCTACTCTGCCAATTCTCCTCCTTCCCAAGCTCTCTTACATCCCTAAGCTCTCTTACTCCCCCAAGCTCTCTTACTCCCCCAAGCTCTCTTACTCCCCCAAGTTCTCTTACTCCCTCAAGCTCTCTTACTCCCCCAAGCTCTCTTACTTCCCAAGCTTTCTTACTCCCCCAAGCTCTCCTACTAGCCCAAGCTCTCCCACTCCCCCAAGGTCTCTTACTCCCCCAAGCTCTCTTACTCCCCCAAGCTCTCTTACTCTCCCAAGCTCTCCTACTGTGCCAATTTCTCCTACTCTCCCATGCTCCCCGAATCCCCAAGTTCTCCTACTCCCCCAAGCTCCCCTACTCCCCCAAGGTCTCCTACTCCCCCAAGCTCTCGTATTCCCCAAAGCTCTCTTACTCCCCAAGCTCTCTTACTCCCCCAAGCCATCCTACTCCCCCAAGCTCTCCTACTCCCCCAAGCTCGCTTACTCCCCCAAGCTCTCTTACTCCCCCAAGCTCTCTAACTCCCCCAAGCTCTCCTACTCTGCCAAGTTCTCCTCCTCCCCCAAGCTCTCTTACATCCCCAAGCTCTCTTACTCCTCCAAGCTCTCCTACTGCCCCAGGCTCTCTGACTCCCCCAAGCTATCCTACTCCCCCAAGCCCTCTTACTCCCCCAAGCTCTCCTACTCCCCCAAGCTCTCTTACTCCCCCAAGCTCTCTTACTCCCCCAAGCTCTCTAACTCCCCCAAGCTCTCCTACTCTGCCAAGTTCTCCTCCTCCCCCAAGCTCTCTTACTCCCCAAGCTCTCTTACTCCCCCAAGCCATCCTACTCCCCCAAGCTCTCCTACTCCCCCAAGCTCTCTTACTCCCCCAAGCTCTCTTACTCCCCCAAGCTCTCTAACTCCCCCAAGCTCTCCTACTCTGCCAAGTTCTCCTCCTCCCCCAAGCTCTCTTACATCCCCAAGCTCTCTTATTCCCCCAAGCTCTCTTACTCCCCCAAGCTCTCTTACTCCCCAAAGCTCTCTTGCTCCCCCAAGCTCTCTTTCTCCACCAAGCTCTCTTACTCCCCCAAGCTCTCTTACTCTCCCAAGCTCTCCTACTGTGCAAATTTCTCCTACTCTCCCAAGCTCCCCGAATCCCCAAGTTCTCCTACTCCCCCAAGCTCCCCTACTCCCCCAAGCTCTCCTAATCCCACAAGCTCTCGTATTCCCCCAAGCTCTCTTACTCCCCCAAGCTCTCCTACTCTCCCAAGCTCTCCTACTCCCCCAAGCCCTCCTACTCCCCCAAGCTCTCCTACTCTGCCAAGTTCTCCTCCTCCCCCAAGCTCTCTTACATCCCCAAGCTCTCTTATTCCCCCAAGCTCTCTCACTCCCCCAAGCTCTCTTACTCCCCAAAACTCTCTTACTCCCCCAAGCTCTCTTTCTCCACCAAGCTCTCTTACTCCCCCAAGCTCTCTTACTCCCCCAAGCTCTCCTTCTCTTCCAAGTTCTCCTTCTCCCTCAAGCTATCCTGCACCCGCAAGCGCTCGTACTCCCACAAGCTCTCCTATTCCCACAAGCTCACCTGTTCCCCAAGCTCTCCTACTCCTCCAAGCTATCTTACTCCCCCAAGCTCTCCTACTCTGCCAAGTTCTCCTCCTCCCCCAAGCTCTCTTACATCCCCAAGCTCTCTTATTCCCCCAAGCTCTCTTACTCCCCCAAGCTCTCTTACTCCCCAAAGCTCTCTTGCTCCCCCAAGCTCTCTTTCTCCACCAAGCTCTCTTACTCCCCCAAGCTCTCTTACTCCCCCAAGCTCTCCTACTCTGCCAATTCTCCTTCTCCCTCAAGCTCTCCTACACCCGCAAGCGCTCGTACTCCCAAAGCTCTCCATTCCCACAAGCTCACCTGTTCCCCAAGCTCTCCTACTCCCCCAAGTTATCTTACTCCCCCACGCTCAATTCTCCCCCAAGCTCTCTTCCTCCCTCCAGCTCTCCTACTCGCCCAAGGTCTCCTACTCCCCCAAGCTCCCCTACTCCCCAAGCTCTCCTACTCCCCAAGCTCTCTTACACCCGCAAGCTCTCCTACTCTGCCAAGTTCTCCTACTCCCCCAAGGTCCGCGACTCCCCCAAGCTCTCCTACTACCCCAAAATCTCCTACACCCCAAAGCTCTCCTCCTCCCCCAAGCTCTCTTACATCCCCAAGCTCTCTTATTCCCCCAAGCTCTCTCACTCCCCCAAGCTCTCTTACTCCCCAAAACTCTCTTACTCCCCCAAGCTCTCTTTCTCCACCAAGCTCTCTTACTCCCCCAAGCTCTCTTACTCCCCCAAGCTCTCCTTCTCTTCCAAGTTCTCCTTCTCCCTCAAGCTCTCCTGCACCCGCAAGCGCTCGTACTCCCACAAGCTCTCCTATTCCCACAAGCTCACCTGTTCCCCAAGCTCTCCTACTCCCCCAAGCTATCTTACTCC
Source organism: Pristiophorus japonicus (assembly GCF_044704955.1). Classification (NCBI taxonomy): domain Eukaryota; kingdom Metazoa; phylum Chordata; class Chondrichthyes; family Pristiophoridae; genus Pristiophorus; species Pristiophorus japonicus. The sequence continues at coordinate 479,170 of NW_027251579.1, read as the reverse complement.
CCCAAGCTCAATACTCCCCCAAGCTCTCTTCCTCCCTCTAGCTCTCCTACTCGCCCAAGGTCTCCTACTCCCCCAAGCTCACCTACTCCCCCAAGCTCTCCTACTCCCCAAGCTCTCTTACACCCGCAAGCTCTCTTACTCCCCCAAGCTCTCTTACCTCCCAAGCTCTCTTACTCCCCCGAGCTCTCCTAATCTGCCAAGTTCTCCTACTCCCCCAAGTTCCGCGACTCCCCCAAGCTCTCCTAATACCCCAAGCTCTCCCACACCCCAAGCTCTCCTACTCCCCCAAGCTCTCTTGCTCCCCCAAGCTCTCTAACTCTCCCAAGCTCTCCTACTCTGCCAAGTTCTCCTCCTCCCTCAAGCTCTCTTACATTCCCAAGCTCTCTTACTCCCCCAAGCTCTCTTACTCCCCCAAGCTCCCCTACTCCCCCAAGCTCTCCTACTCCCCCAAGCTCTCGTTTTTCCCGAGGTCTCTTACACCCCAAGCTCTCTTACTCCCCCCAAGCTCTCTAACTCCCCCAAGCTCTCCTACTCTGCCAAGTTCTCCTCCTCCCCCAAGCTCTCTTACATCCCTAAGCTCTCTTACTCCCCCAAGCTCTCTTACTCCCCCAAGCTCTCTTACTCCCCCAAGTTCTCTTACTCCCTCAAGCTCTCTTACTCCCCCAAGCTCTCTTACTTCCCAAGCTTTCTTACTCCCCCAAGCTCTCCGACTAGCCCAAGCTCTCCCACTCCCCCAAGGTCTCTTACTCCCCCAAGCTCTCTTACTCCCCCAAGATCTCTTACTCTCCCAAGCTCTCCTACTGTGCCAATTTCTCCTACTCTCCCATGCTCCCCGAATCCCCAAGTTCTCCTACTCCCCAAAGCTCCCCTACTCCCCCAAGGTCTCCTACTCCCCCAAGCTCTCGTATTCCCCAAAGCTCTCTTACTCCCCAAGCTCTCTTACTCCCCCAAGCCATCCTACTCCCCCAAGCTCTCCTACTCCCCCAAGCTCTCTTACTCCCCCAAGCTCTCTTACTCCCCCAAGCTCTCTAACTCCCCCAAGCTCTCCTACTCTGCCAATTCTCCTCCTCCCCCAAGCTCTCTTACATCCCCAAGCTCTCTTACTCCTCCAAGCTCTCCTACTGCCCCAGGCTCTCTGACTCCCCCAAGCTATCCTACTCCCCCAAGCCCTCCTACTCCCCCAAGCTTTCCTACTCCCCCAAGCTCTCTTACTCCCCCAAGCTCTCTTACTCCCCCAAGCTCTCTAACTCCCCCAAGCTCTCCTACTCTGCCAAGTTCTCCTCCTCCCCCAAGCTCTCTTACTCCCCAAGCTCTCTTACTCCCCCAAGCCATCCTACTCCCCCAAGCTCTCCTACTCCCCCAAGCTCTCTTACTCCCCCAAGCTCTCTTACTCCCCCAAGCTCTCTAACTCCCCCAAGCTCTCCTACTCTGCCAAGTTCTCCTCCTCCCCCAAGCTCTCTTACATCCCCAAGCTCTCTTATTCCCCCAAGCTCTCTTACTCCCCCAACCTCTCTTACTCCCCAAAGCTCTCTTGCTCCCCCAAGCTCTCTTTCTCCACCAAGCTCTCTTACTCCCCCAAGCTCTCTTACTCCCCCAAGCTCTCCTACTCTGCCAAGTTCTCCTTCTCCCTCAAGCTCTCCTACACCCGCAAGCGCTCGTACTCCCAAAGCTCTCCATTCCCACAAGCTCACCTGTTCCCCAAGCTCTCCTACTCCCCCAAGTTATCTTACTCCCCCACGCTCAATTCTCCCCCAAGCTCTCTTCCTCCCTCCAGCTCTCCTACTCGCCCAAGGTCTCCTACTCCCCCAAGCTCCCCTACTCCCCAAGCTCTCCTACTCCCCAAGCTCTCTTACACCCGCAAGCTCTCCTACTCTGCCAAGTTCTCCTACTCCCCCAAGGTCCGCGACTCCCCCAAGCTCTCCTACTACCCCAAAATCTCCTACACCCCAAAGCTCTCCTTCTCCTCCAAGCTCTACTACTCCCCCAAGCTCTCTTACTCCCCCAAGCTCTCCTACTGTGCCAATTTCTCCTACTCTCCCAAGCTCCCCGAATCCCCAAGTTCTCCTACTCCCCCAAGCTCCCCAACTCCCCCAAGCTCTCCTACTCCCCCAAGCTCTCGTATTCCCCCAATCTCTCTTACTCCCCAAGCTCTCTTACTTCCCCAAGCTCAATTACTCATCCAAGCTCTCCTATTCTGCCAAATTTTCCGACTCCCCCAATCTCTCCTTCTCCTCCAAGCTCTCCTACTCCTCCAAGCGCTCCTACTGCCCCAAGATCTCCTACTCCCCCAAGCTCTCTTACTCCCCTAAGCTCTCTTACTCCCCCAAGCTCTCCTACTCGCCCAAGCTCTCCTACTCCCCCAAGCTCTCCTACTCCCCCAACTCTCCTACTCCCCCAAGCTCTCTTACTCCCCCAAGCTCTCTTACTCCCCCAAGCTCTCTTACTCCCCCAAGCTCTGTAACTCCCACAAGCTCTCCTACTCTGCAAAGTTCTCCTCCTCCCCCAAGCTCTCTTACTCCCAAAAGCTCTCTTACTCCCCCAAGCTCTCTAACTCCCCCAAGCTCTCCTACTCTGCCAAGTTCTCCTCCTCCACCTAGCTCTCTTACATCCCCAAGCTCTCTTACTCCCCCAAGCTCTCTCACACCCCCAAGCTCTTTTACTCCCCCAAGCTCTCTTTCTCCACCAAGCTCTCTTACTCCCCCGAGCTCTCCTACTCTGCCACGTTCTCCTAATCCCCCAATGTCCGCGACTCCCCCAAGCTCTCCTACTCTGCCAAGTTCTCCTCCTCCACCTAGCTCTCTTACATCCATCCCCAAGCTCTCTTACTCCCCCAAGCTCCCTTACTCCCCCAAGCTCTCTTACGCCCCCAAGCCCTCTTTCTCCCCCAAGCTCTCTTGCTCCCTCAAGCTCTCTTACTCCCCCAAGCTCTCTTACTCCCCCAAGCTCTCTTACTTCCCAAGCTCTCTTACTCCTCCGAACTCTCCTAATCACCAAGTTCTCCTACTCCCCCAAGGTTCGCGACTCCCCCAAGATCTCCTACTACCCCAAGCTCTCCCACACCCCAAGCTCTCCTACTCCCCCAAGCTCTCCTACTCCCCCAAGCTCTCCCACTCCCCCAAACTCTCTTCCTCCCCCAAGCTCTCTTACTCCCCCAAACTCTCTTACTCCCCCAAGCTCTCCTTGTGTGCCAATTTCTCCTACTCTCCCAAGCTCCCCGAATCCCCAAGTTCTCCTACTCCCCCAAGCTCCCCTACTCCCCCAAGCTCTCCTACTCCCCCAAGCTCTCGTATTCCCCCAAGCTCTCTTACTCCCCCAAGCTCAATTACTCCTCCAAGCTCTCCTATTCTGCCAAATTCTCCTACTCCCCCAATCTCTCCTTCTCCTCCAAGCTCTCCTACTCCCCCAAGCGCTCCTACTGCACCAAGATCTCCTACTCCCCCAAGCTCTCTTACTCCCCTAAGCTCTCTTACTCCCCCAAGCTCTCCTACTCGCCCAAGCTCTCCTACTCCCCCAAGCTCTCCTACTCCCCCAAGCTCTCCTACTCCCCCAAGCTCCCTTACTCCCCCAAGCTCTCTTACTCCCCCAAGCTCTCTAACTCCCCCAAGCTCTCCTACTCTGCCAAGTTCTCCTCCTCCCCCAAGCTCTCTTACTCCCCCAAGCTCTCTTACTCCCCCAAGCTCTCTAGCTCCCCCAAGCTCTCCTACTCTGCCAAGTTCTCCTCCTCCACCTAGCTCTCTTACATCCCCAAGCTCTCTTACTCCCCCAAGCTCTCTGACTCCCCCAAGCTATCCTACTCCCCCAAGCCCTCCTACTCCCCCAAGTTCTCCTACTCCCCCAAGCTCTCTTACTCCCCCAAGTTCTCTTACTCCCCCAAGCTCTCTAACTCCCCCAAGCTCTCCTACTCTGCCAAGGTCTCCTCCTCCCCCAAGCTCTCTTACATCCCCAAGCTCTCTTATTCCCCCAAGCTCTCTTACTCCCCCAAGCTCTCTTACTCCCCAAAGCTCTCTTACTCCCCCAAGCTCTCTTTCTCCACCAAGCTCTCTTACTCCCCCAAGCTCTCTTACTACCCCAAGCTCTCCTACTCTGCTAAGTTCTCCTTCTCCCTCAAGCTCTCCTACACCCGCAAGCGCTCGTACTCCCACAAGCTCTCCATTCCCACAAGCTCACCTGTTCCCCAAGCTCTCCTACTCCCCCAAGTTATCTTACTACCCCACGCTCAATTCTCCCCCAAGCTCTCTTCCTCCCTCCAGCTCTCCTACTCGCCCAAGGTCTCCTACTCCCCCAAGCTCCCCTACTCCCCAAGCTCTCCTACTCCCCAAGCTCTCTTACACCCGCAAGCTCTCTTACTCCCCCAAGCTCTCTTACTCCCTCAAGCTCTCTTACTCCCCCCAGCTCTCTTACTTCCCAAGCTCTCTTACTCCCCCTAGCTCTCCTACTCTGCCAAGTTCTCCTACTCCCCCAAGGTCCGCGACTCCCCCAAGCTCTCCTACTACCCCAAAATCTCCTACACCCCAAAGCTCTCCTACTCACCCAAGCTCTCCTACTCCCCCAAGCTCTCTTTCTCCCCCAAGCTTTCTTCGTCCCCCAAGCTCTCTTACTCCCCTAATCTCTCTTACTCGCCCAAGCTTCCCCACTCCCACAAGATCTACTTAACGCCCAAGCTCGCCTACTTCCCCAAGCTCTCATACAGCCCAAGCTCTCTTACTCCCCAAGCTCTCTTACTCCCCCAAGCTCAATTACTCCTCCAAGCTCTCCTACTCTGCCAAATTCTCCTATTCCCCCAAGCTCTCCTTCTCCTCCAAGCTCTCCTACTCCCCCAAGCGCTCCTACTGCCCCAAGATCTCCTACTCCCCCAAGCTCTCTTACTCCCCTAATCTATCTTACTCCCCCAAGCTCTTCTACTCGCCCAAGCTCTCCTACTCCCCCAAGCTCTCCTACTCCCCCAAGCTCTCCTACTACCCCAAGATCTCCTACTCCCCCAAGCTCTCCTACTCCCCCAAGCTCTCCGACTCCCCCAAGCTCTCTTACTCCCCCAAGCTCTCTAACTTCCCCAAGCTCTCCTACTCTGCCAAGTTCTCCTCCTCCCCCAAGCTCTCTTACATCCCTAAGCTCTCTTACTCCCCCAAGCTCTCTTACTCCCTCAAGCTCTCTTACTCCCCCAAGCTCTCTTTCTCCCCCAAGATCTCTTACTCCCCCAAACTCTCTTACTCCCTCAAGCTCTCTTACTCCCCCAAGCTCTCTTACTTCCCAAGCTCTCTTACTCCCCCAAGCTCTCCTACTCTGCCAAGTTCTCCTACTCCCCCAAGGTCCGCGACTCCCGCAAGCTCTCCTACTACCCCAAGCTCTCCCACTCCCCCAAGCTCTCTTACTCCCCCAAGCGCTCTTACTCCCCAAAGCTCTCTAACTCCCCCAAGCTCTCCTACTCTGCCAAGTTCTCCTCCTCCCCCATGCTCTCTTACTCCCCCAAGCGCTCTTACTCCCCCAAGCTCTCGAACTCCCCCAAGCTCTCCTACTCTGCCAAGTTCTCCTCCTCCCCCATGCTCTCTTACTCCCGCAAGCTCTCTTACTCCCCCAAGCTCTCTTACTCCCCCAAGCTCTCTAACTCCCCCAAGCTCTCCTACTCTGCCAAGTTCTCCTCCTCCACCTAGCTCTCTTACATCCCCAAGCTCTCTTACTCCCCCAAGCTCTCTTACTCCCCCAAGCTCTCTTACTCCCCCAAGCTCTCTTTTTCCCCCAAGCTCTCTTACTCCCTCAAGCTCTCTTACTCCCCCAAGCTCTCTAACTCCCCCAAGCTCTCCTACTCCCCCAAGCTCTCCCACTCCCCCAAACTCTCTTACTCCCCCAAGCTCTCTTACTCCCCCAAACTCTCTTACTCCCCCAAGTTCTCCTACTGTGCCAATTTCTCCTACTCTCCCAAGCTCCCCGAATCCCCAAGTTCTCCTACTCCCCCAAGCTCCACGACTCCCCCAAGCTCTCCTACTCCCCCAAGCTCTCGTATTCCCCCAAGCTCTCTTACTCCCCAAGCTCTCTTACTCCCCAAGCTCAATTACTCCTCCAAGCTCTCCTATTCTGCCAAATTCTCCTACTCCCTCAATCTCTCCTTCTCCTCCAAGCTCTCCTACTCCCCCAAGCGCTCATACTGCCCCAAGATCTCCTACTCACCCAAGCTCTCTTACTCCCCTAAGCTCTCTTACTCCCCCAAGCTCTCCTACTCCCCCAAGCTCTCTTACTCCCCCAAGCTCTCTTACTCCCCCAAGCTCTCTTACTCCCCCAAGCTCTCTAACTCCCCCAAGCTCTCCTACTCTGCCAAGTTCTCCTCCACCCCCAAGCTCTCTTACTCCCCCAAGCTCTCTTACTCCCCCAAGCTCTCTAACTCCCCCAAGCTCTCCTACTCTGCCAAGTTCTCCTCCTACACCTAGCTCTCTTACATCCCCAAGCTCTCTTAATCCCCCAAGCTCTCTTACTCCCCCAAGCTATCTTACTCCCCCAAGCTCTCTTTCTCCCCCAAGCTCTCTTACTCCGTCAAGCTCTCTTACTCCCCCAAGCTCTCTTACTCCTCCGAGCTCTCCTACTCTGCCAAGTTCTCCTACTCCCCCAAGGTCCGCGACTCCCCCAAGCTCTCCTACTACCCCAAGCTCTCCCACACCCCAAGCTCTCCTACTACCCAAAGCTCTCCCACTCCCCCAAACTCTCTTACTCCCCCAAGCTCTCTTACACCAGCAAGCTCTCTTACTCCCCCAAGCTCTCCTACTGTGCCAATTTCTCCTACTCTCCCAAGCTCCCTGAATCCCCAAGTTCTCCTACTCCCCCAAGCTCCCCTACTCCCCCAAGCTCTCTTACTCCCCCAAGCTCTCTCACACCCCCAAGCTCTCTTACTCCCCCAAGCTCTCTCTCTCCACCAAGCTCCCTTACTCCCAAAAGCTCTCTTACTCCCCCAAGCTCTCTAACTCCCCCAAGCTCTCCTACTCTGCCAAGTTCTCCTCCTCCACCTAGCTCTCTTACATCCCCAAGCTCTCTTACTCCCCCAAGCTCTCTTACTCCCCCAAGCTCTCTTTCTCCCCCAAGCTCTCTTACACCCTCAAGCTCTCTTACTCCCCCACGCTCTCTTACTCCCCCGAGCTCTCCTACTCTGCCAAGTTCTCCTACTCCCCCAAGGTCCGCGACTCCCCCAAGCTCTCCTACTCTGCCAAGTTCTCCTCCTCCACCTAGCTCTCTTACATCCCCAAGCTCTCTTACTCCCCCAAGCTCTCTTACTCCCCCAAGCTCTCTTACTCCCCCAAGCCCTCTTTCTCCCCCAAGCTCTCTTACTCCCTCAAGGTCACTTACTCCCCCAAGCTCTCTTACTCCCCCGAGATCTCCTACTCTGCCAAGTTCTCCGACTCCCCCAAGGTCCGCGACTCGCCCAAGCTCACCTACTCTGCCAAGTTCTCCTCCTCCATCTAGCTCTCTTATATCCCCAAGCTCTCTTACTCCCCCAAGCTCTCTTACTCCGACAAACTCTCTTACTCCCCCAAGATCTCTTTCTCCCCCAAGCTCTCTTACTCCCTCAAGCTCTCTTACTACCCCAAGCTCTCTTACTTTCCAAGCTCTCTTACTCCCCCGAACTCTCCTAATCTGCCAAGTTCTCCTACTCCCCCAAGGTCCGCGACTCCCCCAAGATCTCCCACTACCCCAAGCTCTCTAACACCCCAAGCTCTCCTACTCCCCCAAGCTCTCCTGCTCCCCCAAGCTCTCCCACTTGCCCAAACTCTCTTACTCCCCCAAGCTCTCTTACTCCCCCAAACTCTCTTCCTCCCCCAAGCTCTCCTACTGTGCCAATTACTCCTACTCTCCCAAGCTCCCCGAATCCCCAAGTTCTCCTACTCCCCCAAGCTCCCCTACTCCCCCAAGCTCTCCTACTCCCTCAAGCTCTCGTATTCCCCCAAGCTCTCTTTCTCCCCCAAGCTCTCTTAGTCCATCAAGCTCTCTTACTCCCCCAAACTCTCTTACTTCCCAAGCTCTCTTACTCCCCCAAGCTCTCCTACTCTGCCAAGTTCTGCTACTCCCCCAAGGTCCGCGACTCCCCCAAGCTCTCCTACTACCCCAAGCTCTCCCACTCACCCAAGCTCTCTTACTCCCCCAAGCTCTCTTACTCCCCCAAGCTCTCTTACTCTCCCAAGCTCTCCTACTGTGCTAAATTCTCCTACTCTCCCAAGCTCCGCGAATCCCCAAGTTCTCCTACTCCCCCAAGCTCCACTACTCCCCCAAGCTCTCCTACTCCCCCAAGCTCTCGTATTCCCCCAAGCTCTCTTACTCCCCGAAGCTCAATGACTCCTCCAACCTCTCCTACTCTGCCAAGTTCTCCTACTCCCCCAAGCTCTCCTTCTCCTCCAAGCTCTCCTACTCCCCCAAGCGCTCCTACTGCCCCAAGATCTCCTACTCCCCCAAGCTCTCTTACTCCCCTAAGCTCTCTTACTCCCCGTAGCTCTCCTACTCGCCCAAGCTCTCCTACTCCACCAAGCCCTCCTACTCCCCCAAGCTCTCTTACTCCCCAAAGCTCCCTTACTCCCCAAAGCTTTCTAACTCCCCCAAGCTCTCCTACTCTGCCAAGTTCTCCTCCTCCCCCAAGCTCTCTTACATCCCCAAGCTCTCTTACTCCCCCAAGCTCTCTTACTCCCCCAAGCTCTCTTACTCCCCAAAGGCTCTCTTACTCCCCCAAGCTCTCTTTCTCCACCAAGCTCTCTTACTCCCCCAAGCTCTCTTACTCCCCCAAGCTCTCCTTCTCTTCCAAGTTCTCCTTCTCCCTCAAGCTCTCCTGCACCCGCAAGAGCTCGTACTCCCACAAGCTCTCCTATTACCACAAGCTCACCTGATCCCCAAGCTCTCCTACTCCCCCAAGCTATCTTACGCCCCCAAGCTCAATACTCCCCCAAGCTCTCTTCCTCCCTCTAGCTCTCCTACTCGCCCAAGGTCTCCTACTCCCCCAAGCTCACCTACTCCCCCAAGCTCTCCTACTCCCCAAGCTCTCTTACACCCGCAAGCTCTCTTACTCCCCCAAGCTGTCTTACTTCCCAAGCTCTCTTACTCCCCCGAGCTCTCCTAATCTGCCAACTTCTCCTACTCGCCCAAGGTCCGCGACTCCCCCAAGCTCTCCTAATACCCAAAGCTCTCCCACACCCCAAGCTCTCCTACTCCCCCAAGCTCTCCTACTCCCCCAAGCTCTCCCACTCCCCCAAACTCTCTTACTCCCCCAAGCTCTCTTACTCCCCCAAGCTCTCTTACTCCCCCAAGCTCTCTAACTCCCCCAAGCTCTCCTACTCTGCCAAGTTCTCCTCCTCCACCTAGCTCTCTTGCATCCCCAAGCTCTCTTACTCCCCCAAGCTCTCTTACTTCCCCAAGCTCTCTTACTCCCCAAGCCCTCTTTCTCCCCCAAGCTCTCTTACTCCCTCAAGTTCTCTTACTCCCTCCCCCAAGCTCTCTTACTCCCCCGAGCTCTCCTACCCTGCCAAGTTCTCCTACTCCCCCAAGGTTCGCGACTCCCCCAAGCTCTCCTACTATCCCAAGCTCTCCCACACCCCAAGCTCTCCTACTCCCCCAAGCTCTCCTACTCCCCCAAGGTCTCCCACTCCCCCAAACTCTCTTACTCCCCCAAGCTCTCTTACTCCCCCAAGCTCTCTTACTCCCCCAAGCTCTCTTTTTCCCCCAAGCTCTCTTACTCCCTCAAGCTCTCTTACTCCCCCAAGCTCTCTAACTCCCCCAAGCTCTCCTACTCCCCCAAGCTCTCCCACTCCCCCAAACTCTCTTACTCCGCCAAGCTCTCTTACTCCCCCAAACTCTCTTACTCCCCCAAGTTCTCCTACTGTGCCAATTTCTCCTACTCTCCCAAGCTCCCCGAATCCCCAAGTTCTCCTACTCCCCCAAGCTCCACGACTCCCCCAAGCTCTCCTACTCCCCCAAGCTCTCGTATTCCCCCAAGCTCTCTTACTCCCCAAGCTCTCTTACTCCCCAAGCTCAATTACTCCTCCAAGCTCTCCTATTCTGCCAAATTCTCCTACTCCCTCAATCTCTCCTTCTCCTCCAAGCTCTCCTACTCCCCCAAGCGCTCATACTGCCCCAAGATCTCCTACTCACCCAAGCTCTCTTACTCCCCTAAGCTCTCTTACTCCCCCAAGCTCTCCTACTCCCCCAAGCTCTCTTACTCCCCCAAGCTCTCTTACTCCCCCAAGCTCTCTTACTCCCCCAAGCTCTCTAACTCCCCCAAGCTCTCCTACTCTGCCAAGTTCTCCTCCACCCCCAAGCTCTCTTACTCCCCCAAGCTCTCTTACTCCCCCAAGCTCTCTAACTCCCCCAAGCTCTCCTACTCTGCCAAGTTCTCCTCCTACACCTAGCTCTCTTACATCCCCAAGCTCTCTTACTCCCCCAAGCTCTCTTACTCCCCCAAGCTATCTTACTCCCCCAAGCTCTCTTTCTCCCCCAAGCTCTCTTACTCCGTCAAGCTCTCTTACTCCCCCAAGCTCTCTTACTCCTCCGAGCTCTCCTACTCTGCCAAGTTCTCCTACTCCCCCAAGGTCCGCGACTCCCCCAAGCTCTCCTACTACCCCAAGCTCTCCCACACCCCAAGCTCTCCTACTACCCAAAGCTCTCCCACTCCCCCAAACTCTCTTACTCCCCCAAGCTCTCTTACACCAGCAAGCTCTCTTACTCCCCCAAGCTCTCCTACTGTGCCAATTTCTCCTACTCTCCCAAGCTCCCTGAATCCCCAAGTTCTCCTACTCCCCCAAGCTCCCCTACTCCCCCAAGCTCTCTTACTCCCCCAAGCTCTCTCACACACCCAAGCTCTCTTACTCCCCCAAGCTCTCTCTCTCCACCAAGCTCCCTTACTCCCAAAAGCTCTCTTACTCCCCCAAGCTCTCTAACTCCCCCAAGCTCTCTTTCTCCCCCAAGCTCTCTTACACCCTCAAGCTCTCTTACTCCCCCAAGCTCTCTTTCTCCCCCAAGCTCTCTTACACCCTCAAGCTCTCTTACTCCCCCACGCTCTCTTACTCCCCCGAGCTCTCCTACTCTGCCAAGTTCTCCTACTCCCCCAAGGTCCGCGACTCCCCCAAGCTCTCCTACTCTGCCAAGTTCTCCTCCTCCACCTAGCTCTCTTACATCCCCAAGCTCTCTTACTCCCCCAAGCTCTCTTACTCCCCCAAGCTCTCTTACTCCCCCAAGCCCTCTTTCTCCCCCAAGCTCTCTTACTCCCTCAAGGTCACTTACTCCCCCAAGCTCTCTTACTCCCCCGAGATCTCCTACTCTGCCAAGTTCTCCGACTCCCCCAAGGTCCGCGACTCCCCCAAGCTCACCTACTCTGCCAAGTTCTCCTCCTCCATCTAGCTCTCTTATATCCCCAAGCTCTCTTACTCCCCCAAGCTCTCTTACTCCCCCAAGCTCTCTTACTCCCCCAAGATCTCTTTCTCCCCCAAGCTCTCTTACTCCCTCAAGCTCTCTTACTACCCCAAGCTCTCTTACTTTCCAAGCTCTCTTACTCCCCCGAACTCTCCTAATCTGCCAAGTTCTCCTACTCCCCCAAGGTCCGCGACTCCCCCAAGATCTCCCACTACCCCAAGCTCTCTAACACCCCAAGCTCTCCTACTCCCCCAAGCTCTCCTGCTCCCCCAAGCTCTCCCACTTGCCCAAACTCTCTTACTCCCCCAAGCTCTCTTACTCCCCCAAACTCTCTTCCTCCCCCAAGCTCTCCTACTGTGCCAATTACTCCTACTCTCCCAAGCTCCCCGAATCCCCAAGTTCTCCTACTCCCCCAAGCTCCCCTACTCCCCCAAGCTCTCCTACTCCCTCAAGCTCTCGTATTCCGCCAAGCTCTCTTTCTCCCCCAAGCTCTCTTAGTCCATCAAGCTCTCTTACTCCCCCAAACTCTCTTACTTCCCAAGCTCTCTTACTCCCCCAAGCTCTCCTACTCTGCCAAGTTCTGCTACTCCCCCAAGGTCCGCGACTCCCCCAAGCTCTCCTACTACCCCAAGCTCTCCCACTCACCCAAGCTCTCTTACTCCCCCAAGCTCTCTTACTCCCCCAAGCTCTCTTACTCTCCCAAGCTCTCCTACTGTGCTAAATTCTCCTACTCTCCCAAGCTCCGCGAATCCCCAAGTTCTCCTACTCCCCCAAGCTCCACTACTCCCCCAAGCTCTCCTACTCCCCCAAGCTCTCGTATTCCCCCAAGCTCTCTTACTCCCCGAAGCTCAATGACTCCTCCAACCTCTCCTACTCTGCCAAGTTCTCCTACTCCCCCAAGCTCTCCTTCTCCTCCAAGCTCTCCTACTCCCCCAAGCGCTCCTACTGCCCCAAGATCTCCTACTCCCCCAAGCTCTCTTACTCCCCGTAGCTCTCCTACTCGCCCAAGCTCTCCTACTCCACCAAGCCCTCCTACTCCCCCAAGCTCTCTTACTCCCCCAAGCTCCCTTACTCCCCAAAGCTTTCTAACTCCCCCAAGCTCTCCTACTCTGCCAAGTTCTCCTCCTCCCCCAAGCTCTCTTACATCCCCAAGCTCTCTTACTCCCCCAAGCTCTCTTACTCCCCCAAGCTCTCTTACTCCCCAAAGCTCTCTTACTCCCCCAAGCTCTCTTTCTCCACCAAGCTCTCTTACTCCCCCAAGCTCTCTTACTCCCCCAAGCTCTCCTTCTCTTCCAAGTTCTCCTTCTCCCTCAAGCTCTCCTGCACCCGCAAGCGCTCGTACTCCCACAAGCTCTCCTATTACCACAAGCTCACCTGATCCCCAAGCTCTCCTACTCCCCCAAGCTATCTTACGCCCCCAAGCTCAATACTCCCCCAAGCTCTCTTCCTCCCTCTAGCTCTCCTACTCGCCCAAGGTCTCCTACTCCCCCAAGCTCACCTACTCCCCCAAGCTCTCCTACTCCCCAAGCTCTCTTACACCCGCAAGCTCTCTTACTCCCCCAAGCTGTCTTACTTCCCAAGCTCTCTTACTCCCCCGAGCTCTCCTAATCTGCCAACATCTCCTACTCGCCCAAGGTCCGCGACTCCCCCAAGCTCTCCTAATACCCAAAGCTCTCCCACACCCCAAGCTCTCCTACTCCCCCAAGCTCTCCTACTCCCCCAAGCTCTCCCACTCCCCCAAACTCTCTTACTCCCCCAAGCTCTCTTACTCCCCCAAGCTCTCTTACTCCCCCAAGCTCTCTAACTCCCCCAAGCTCTCCTACTCTGCCAAGTTCTCCTCCTCCACCTAGCTCTCTTGCATCCCCAAGCTCTCTTACTCCCCCAAGCTCTCTTACTTCCCCAAGCTCTCTTACTCCCCAAGCCCTCTTTCTCCACCAAGCTCTCTTACTCCCTCAAGTTCTCTTACTCCCTCCCCCAAGCTCTCTTACTCCCCCGAGCTCTCCTACCCTGCCAAGTTCTCCTACTCCCCCAAGGTTCGCGACTCCCCCAAGCTCTCCTACTATCCCAAGCTCTCCCACACCCCAAGCTCTCCTACTCCCCCAAGCTCTCCTACTCCCCCAAGCTCTCCCACTCCCCCAAACTCTCTTACTCCCCCAAGCTCTCTTACTCCCCCAAGCTCTCTTACTCCCCCAAGCTCTCCTACTGTGCCAATTTTTCCTACTCTCCCAAGCTCCCTGAATCCCCAAGTTCTCCTACTCCCCCAAGCTCCCCTACTCCCCCAAGCTCTCTTACTCCCCCAAGCTCTCTTACTCCCCCAAGCTCTCCTACTGTGCCAATTTCTCCTACTCTCCCAAGCTCCCCGAATCCCCAAGTTCTCCTACTCCCCCAAGCTCCCCTACTCCCCCAAGCACTCCTACTCCCCCAAGCTCTCGTATTCCCCCAAGCTCTCTTACTCCCCAAGCTCTCTTACTCCCCCAAGCTCAATTACTCCTCCAAGCTCTCCTACTCTGCCAAATTCTCCTACTCCCCCAAGCTCTCCTTCTCCTCCAAGCTCTCCTACTCACCCAAGCGCTCCTACTGCCCCAAGATCTCCTACTCCCCCAAGCTCTCTTACTCCCCGAAGCTCTCTTACTCCCGCAAGCTCTCTAACACCACCAAGCTCTCCTACTCTGCCAAGTTCTCCTCCTCCCCCAAGCTCTCTTACTCTCCCAAGCTCTCTTACTCCCCCAAGCTCTCTAACTCCCCCAAGCTCTCCTACTCTGCCAAGTTCTCCTCCTCCACCTAGCTCTCTTACATCCCCAAGCTCTCTTACTCCCCCAAGCTCTCTTACTCCCCCAAGCTCTATTACTCCCCCAAGCTCTCTTTCTCCCCCAAGCTCTCTTTCTTCCCAAGCTCTCTTACTCCCCCGAGCTCTCCTACTCTGCCAAGTTCTCCTACTCCCCCAAGGTCCGCGACTCCCCCAAGCTCTCCTACTACCCCAAGCTCTCCCACACCCCAATCTCTCCTACTCCCCCAAGCTCTCCTACTCCCCCAAACTCTCCCACTCCCCCAAGCTCTCTTACTCCCCCAAGCTCTCTTACTCCCCCAAGTTCTCTTACTCCCCCAAGCTCTCCTACTGTGCCAATTACTCCTACTCTCCCAAGCTCCCCGAATCCCCAAGTTCTCCTACTCCCCCAAGCTCCCCTACTCCCCCAAGCTCTCCTACTCCCCCAAGCTCTCGTATTCCCCCAAGCTCTCTTTCTCCCCAAAGCTCTCATACTCCCCCAAGCTCTCTTTCTCCCCCAAGCTCTCTTACTCCCTCAAGCTCTCTTACTCCCCCAAGCTCTCTTACTCCCCCGAGCTCTACTACTCTGCCAAGTTCTCCTACTCCCCCAAGGTCCGCGACTCCCACAAGCTCTCCTACTATCCCAAGCTCTCCCACACCCCAAGCTCTCCTACTCCCCCAAGCTCTCCTACTCCCCCAAGCTCTCCCACTCCCCCAAACTCTCTTACTCCCCCAAGCTCTCTTACTCCACCAAGCTCTCTTACTCCCCCAAGCTCTCCTACTGTGCCAATTTCTCCTGCTCTCCCAAGCTCCCTGAATACCCAAGTTCTCCTACTCCCCCAAGCTCCCCTACTCCCCCAAGCTCTCTTACTCCCCCAAGCTCTCTTACTCCCCCAAGCTCTCCTACTGTGCCAATTTCTCCTACTCTCCCAAGCTCCCCGAATCCCCAAGTTCTCCTACTCCCCCAAGCTCCCCTACTCCCCCAAGCTCTCCTACTACCCCAAGCTCTCGTATTCCCCCAAGCTCTCTTACTCCCCAAGCTCTCTTACTCCCCCAAGCTCTCCGACTCGCCCAAGCTCTCCTACTCCCCCAAGCTCTCCTACTCCCCCAAGAACTCCTACTCTCCCAAGCTCTCTTACTCCCCCAAGCTCTCTTACTCCCCCAAGCTCTCTAACTCCCCCAAGCTCTCCTACTCTGCCAAGTTCTCCTCCTCCCCCAAGCTCTCTTACTCCCACAAGCTCTGTTACTCCCCCAAGCTCTCTAACTCCCCCAAGCTCTCCTACTCTGCCAAACTCTCTTTCTCCCCCAAGCTCTCTTACTTCCCAAGCTCTCTTACTCCCCCGAGCTCTCCTACTCTGCCAAGTTCTCCTACTCCCCCAAGGTCCGCGACTCCCCCAAGCTCTCCTACTACCCCAAGCTCTCCCACACCACAAGCTCTCCTACTCCCCCAAGCTCTCCTACTCCCCCAAACTCTCCCACTCCCCCAAGCTCTCTTACTCCCCCAAGTCTATCTTACTCACCCAAGTTCTCTTACTCCCCCAAGCTCTCCTACTGTGCCAATTTCTCCTACTCTCCCAAGCTCCCCGAATCCCCAAGTTCTCCTACTCCCCAAGCTCCCCTACTCCCCCAAGCTCTCCTACTCCCCCACGCTCTCGTATTCCCCCAAGCTCTCTTTCTCCCCCAAGCTCTCTTATTCCCTCAAGCTCTCTTATTCCCGCAAACTCTCTTACTTCCCAAGCTCTCTTACTCCCCCAAGCTCTCCTACTCTGCCAAGTTCTCCTACTCCCCCAAGGTCCGCGATTCCCCCAAGCTCTCCTACTACCCCAAGCTCTCCCACTCACCCAAGCTCTCTTACTCCCCAAAGCTCTCTTACTCCCCCAAGTTCTCTTACTCCCCCAAGCTCTCCTACTGTGCCAATTTCTCCTACTCTCCCAAGCTCCCCGAATCCCCAAGTTCTCCTATCCCCCAAGCTCCCCTACTCCCCCAAGCTCTCCTACTACCCCAAGCTCTCGTATTCCCCCAAGCTCTCTTTCTCCCCCAAGCTCTCTTATTCCCTCAAGCTCTCTTACTCCCGCAAACTCTCTTACTTCCCAAGCTCTCTTACTCCCCCAAGCTCTCCTACTCTGCCAAGTTCTCCTACTCCCCCAAGGTCCGCGACTCCCCCAAGCTCTCCTACTACCCCAAGCTCTCCCACTCCCCCAAGCTCTCTTACTCCCCCAAGCTCTCTTACTCCCCCAAGCTCTCTTACTCACCCAAGCTCTCCTACTGTGCCAATTTCTCCTACTCTCCCGAGCTCCCCGAATCCCCAAGTTCTCCTACTCCCCCAAGCTCCCCTACTCCCCCAAGCTCTCCTACTCCCCCAAGCTCTCGTATTCCCCCAAGATCTCTTACTCCCCAAGCTCTCTTACTCCCCCAAGCTCTCTTACTCCCCCAAGCTCTATTACTCCCCCAAGCTCTCTTTCTCCCCCAAGCTCTCTTTCTTCCCAAGCTCTCTTACACCCCCGAGCTCTCCTACTCTGCCAAGTTCTCCTACTCCCCCAAGGTACGCGACTCCCCCAAGCTCTCCTACTACCCCAAGCTCTCCCACACCCCAATCTCTCCTACTCCCCCAAGCTCTCCTACTCCCCCAAACTCTCCCACTCCCCCAAGCTCTCTTACTCCCCCAAGCTCTCTTACTCCCCCAAGTTCTCTTACTCCCCCAAGCTCTCCTACTGTGCCAATTACTCCTACTCTCCCGAGCTCCCCGAATCCCCAAGTTCTCCTACTCCCCCAAGCTCCCCTACTCCCCCAAGCTCTCCTACTCCCCCAAGCTCTCGTATTCCCCCAAGCTCTCTTTCTCCCCCAAGCTCTCTTAGACCCTCAAGCTCTCTTACTCTCCCAAACTCTCTTACTTCCCAAGCTCTCTTACTCCCCCAAGCTCTCCTACTCTGCCAAGTTCTCCTACTCCCCCAAGGTCCGCGACTCCCCCAAGCTCTCCTACTACCCCAAGCTCTCCCACTCACCCAAGCTCTCTTACTCCCCCAAGCTCTCTTACTCCCCCAAGCTCTCTTACTCTCCCAAGCTCTCCTACTGTGCCAATTTCTCCTACTCTCCCAAGCTCCCCGAATCCCCAAGTTCTCCTACTCCCCCAAGCTCCAATACTCCCCCAAGCTCTCCTACTCCCCCAAGCTCTCGTATTCCCCCAAGCTCTCTTACTCCCCGAAGCTCAATTACTCCTCCAAGCTCTCCTACTCTGCCAAGCTCTCCTACTCCCCCAAGCGCTCCAACTGCCCCAAGATCTCCTACTCCCCCAAGCTCTCTTACTCCCCTAAGCTCTCTTACTCCCCGAAGCTCTCCTACTCGCCCAAGCTCTCCTACTCCACCAAGCCCTCCTACTCCCCCAAGCTCTCTTACTCCCCCAAGCTCCCTTACTCCCCAAAGCTCTCTAACTCCCCCAAGCTCTCCTACTCTGCCAAGTTCTCCTCCTCCCCCAAGCTCTCTTACATCCCCAAGCTCTCTTACTCCCGCAAGCTATATTACTCCCAAAAGCTCTCTTACTCCCCAAAGCTCTCTTACTCACCCAAGCTCTCTTTCTCCACCAAGCTCTCTTACTCCCCCAAGCTCTCTTACTCCCCCAAGCTCTCCTTCTCTTCCAAGTTCTCCTTCTCCCTCAAGTTCTCCTGCACCCGCAAGCGCTCGTACTCCCACAAGCACTCCTATTCCCACAAGCTCACCTGATCCCCAAGCTCTCCTACTCCTCCAAGCTATCTTACTCCCCCAAGCTCAATACTCCCCCAAGCTCTCTTCCTCCCTCTAGCTCTCCTACTCGCCCAAGGTCTCCTACTCCCCCAAGCTCACCTACTCCCCCAAGCAGTCTTACTTCCCAAGCTCTCTTACTCCCGCGAGCTCTCCTAATCTGCCAACTTCTCCTACTCCCCCAAGGTCCGCGACTCCCCCAAGCTCTCCTAATAACCCAAGCTCTCCCACACCCCAAGCTCTCCTACTCCCCCAAGCTCTCCTACTCCCCCAAGCTCTCCCACTCCCCCAAACTCTCTTACTCCCCCAAGCTCTCTTACTCCCCCAAGCTCTCTTACTCCCCCAAGCTCTCTAACTCCCCCAAGCTCTCCTACTCTGCCAAGTTCTCCTCCTCCACCTAGCTCTCTTACATCCCCAAGCTCTCTTACTCCCCCAAGCTCTCTTACTCCCCCAAGCTCTCTTACTCCCCAAGCCCTCTTTCTCCCCCAAGCTCTCTTACTCCCTCAAGCTCTCTTACTCCCTCCCCCAAGCTCTCTTACTCCCCCGAGCTCTCCTACTCTGCCAAGTTCTCCTACTCCCCCAAGGTCCGCGACTCCCACAAGCTGTCCCACACCCCAAGCTCTCCTACTCCCCCAAGCTCTCCTACTCCCCCAAGCTCTCCCACTCCCCCAAGCTCTCTTACTCCCCCAAGCTCTCCTACTGTGCTAATTTCTCCTACTCTCCCAAGCTCCCTGAATCCCCAAGTTCTCCTACTCCCCCAAGCTCCCCTACTCCCCCAAGCTCTCTTACTCCCCCAAGCTCTCTTCCTCCCCCAAGCTCTCCTACTGTGCATTTCTCCTAATCTCCCAAGCTCCCCGAATCCACAAGTTCTCCTACTCCCCCAAGCTTCCCTACTCCCCCAAGCACTCCTACTCCCCCAAGCTCTCGTATTCCCCCAAGCTCTCTTACTCCCCAAGCTCTCTTACTCCCCCAAGCTCAATTACTCCTCCAAGCTCTCCTACTCTGCCAAATTCTCCTACTCCCCCAAGCTCTCCTTCTCCTCCAAGCTCTCCTACTCCCCCAAGCGCTCCTACTGCCCCAAGATCTCCTACTCCCCCAAGCTCTCTTACTCCCCTAAGCTCTCTTGCTCCCGCAAGCTCTCTAACTCCACCAAGCTCTCCTACTCTGCCAAGTTCTCCTCCTCCCCCAAGCTCTCTTTCTCTCCCAAGCTGTCTTACTCCCCCAAGCTCTCCTACTACCCCAAGCTCTCCCACACCCCAATCTCTCCTACTCCCGCAAGCTCTCCTACTCCCCCAAACTCTCCCACTCCCCCAAGATCTCTTACTCCCCCCAGCTCTCTTACTCCCCCAAGTTCTCTTACTCCCCCAAGCTCTCCTACTGTGCCAATTACTCCTACTCTCCCAAGCTCCCCGAATCCCCAAGTTCTCCTACTCCCCCAAGCTCCCCTACTCCCCCAAGCTCTCCTACTCCCCCAAGCTCTCGTATTCCCCCAAGCTCTCTTTCTCCCCCAAGCTCTCTTAGTCCCTCAAGCTCTCTTACTCCCCCAAACTCTCTTACTTCCCAAGCTCTCTTACTCCCCCAAGCTCTCCTACTCTGCCAAGTTCTCCTACTCCCCCAAGGTCCGCGACTCCCCCAAGCTCTCCTACTACCCCAAGCTCTCCCACTCACCCAAACTCTCTTACTCCCTCAAGCTCTCTTACTCCCACAAGCTCTCTTACTCTCCCAAGCTCTCCTACTGTGCCAATTTCTCCTACTCTCCCAAGCTCCCCGAATCCCCAAGTTCTCCTACTCCCCCAAGCTCCCCTACTCCCCCAAGCTCTCCTACTCCCCCAAGCTCTCGTATTCCCCCAAGATCTCTTACACCCCAAGCTCTCTTACTCCCCCAAGCTCAATTACTCCTCCAAGGTCTCCTACTCTGCCAAGTTGTCCTACTCCCCCAAGCTCTCCTTCTCCTCCAAGCTCTCCTACTCCCCAAAGCGCTCCTACTGCCCCAAGATCTACTACTCCCCCAAGCTCTCTTACTCCTCTAAGCTCTCTTACTCCCCCAAGCTCTCCTACTCGCCCAAGCCCTCCTACTCCCCCAAGCTCTCTTAATCACCCAAGTTCTCCTACTCCCCCAAGCACTCTTACTCCCTCCCCCAAGCTCTCTTTCTCCCCCAAGCTTTCTTCGTCCCCCAAGCTCTCTTACTCCCCTAATCTCTCTGACTCGCCCAAGCTCTCCCACTCCCACAAGATCTACTTAACCCCCAAGCTCGCCTACTTCCCCAAGCTCTCATACACCCCAAGCTCTCATACTCCCCAAAGCTCTCATACGCCCCCAAGCTCTCATACACCCCCAAGCACTCCTACCCTCCCAAGCTCTCCTACTGCCCCAAGCTCTCCGACTCCCCCAAGCTCTCATACTCCCCCAAGCTTTCCTACCCCCCCAAGCTCTTCTACTCCTCTAAGCTCTCCTACTGCCTCAAGTTCTCCTACTCCTCCAAGCTCTCCTATTCTCCCAAGCTCTCCTACTCCCACAAGCTCTGTTACTCCCCAAAGCTCTACTACTCTGCCAAGTTCTCCTACTCCCACAAGCTCCGCGACACCCCCATGCTCTCCTACTCCCCCACTCTCTCCTACTCCCCCAAGCTCTCGTTATCTCCTCAGCTCTCCTACTCCCCCAAGCTCGCCTACTTCCCCAAGCTCTCATACACCCCAAGCTCTCATACTTCCCCAAGCTCTCATACGCCCCCAAGCTCTCATACGCCCCCAAGCTCTCCTACCCTCCCAAGCTCTCCTACTCCCCCAAGCTCTCCGACTCCCCCAAGCTTTCCTACTCCCCCAAGCTCTCCTACTCCCCCAAGCTCTCCTACTCCCCCAAGCTCTCCTACTCTCGAAACTCTCCTACTCCCCCAAGCTCTCTAATTCCCCCAAGCTCTCCTACTCCCCCAAACTGTCCTACTTCCCCAAGCGCTCCTACTCCCCCAAGCTCTCCTACTCCCCCAATCTCTCCCACTCCCCCAAGCTCTCTTACTCCCCCAAGCTCAATTACTCCTCCAAGGTCTCCTACTCTGCCAAGTTCTCCTACTCCCCCAAGCTCTCCTTCTCCTCCAAGCTCTCCTACTCCCCCAAGCGCTCCTACTCGCCCAAGCTCTCCTACTCCCCCAAGCCCTCCTACTCCCCCAAGCTCTCCTACTCCCCCAAGCTCTCTTACTCCCCCAAGCTCTCTAACTCCCCCAAGCACTCCTACTCTGCCAAGTTCTCCTCCTCCCCAAGCACTCTTACGTCCCCAAGCTCTCTTACTCCCCCAAGCTCTCTTACTCCCCCAAGCTCTCTTACTCCCCAATGCTCTCTTACTTCCCAAGCTCTCTTACTCCCCCAAGCTCTCTTACTCTCCCAAGCTCTCCTACTGTGCCAATTTCTCCTACTCTCCCAAGCTACCCGAATCCCCTAGTTCTCCTACTCCCCCAAGCTCCCCTACTCCCCCAAGCTCTCCTTCTCTCCCAAGCTCTCCTATTCCCCCAAGCTCTCCTACTCCCCCAAGCTCTCCTACTCCCCCAAGCTCTCCTACTCTCGAAACTCTCCTACTCCCCCAAGCTCTCTAATTCCCCCAAGCTCTCCTACTCCCCCAAACTCTCCTACTTCCCCAAGCGCTCCTACTCCCCCAAGCTCTCCTACTCCCCCAATCTCTCCCACTCCCCCAAGCTCTCTTACTCCCCCAAACTCAATTACTCCTCCAAGGTCTCCTACTCTGCCAAGTTCTCCTACTCCCCCAAGCTCTCTTACTCTCCCAAGCTCTCTTACTCACCAAGCTCTCCTACTACCCCAAGCTCTCCCACACCCCAATCTCTCCTACTCCCCCAAGCTCTCCTACTCCCCCAAACTCTCCCACTCCCCCAAGCTCTCTTACTCCCCCAAGCTCTCTTACTCCCCCAAGTTCTCTTACTCCCCCAAGCTCTCCTACTGTGCCAATTACTCCTACTCTCCCAAGCTCCCCGAATCCCCAAGTTCTCCTACTCCCCCAAGCTCCCCTACTCCCCCAAGCTCTCCTACTCCCCCAAGCTCTCGTATTCCCCCAAGCTCTCTTTCTCCCCCAAGCTCTCTTAGTCCCTCAAGCTCTCTTACTCCCCCAAACTCTCTTATTTCCCAAGCTCTCTTACTCCCCCAAGCTCTCCTACTCTGCCAAGTTCTCCTACTCCCCCAAGGTCCGCGACTCCCCCAAGCTCTCCTACTACCCCAAGCTCTCCCACTCACCCAAACTCTCTTACTCCCCCAAGCTCTCTTACTCCCACAAGCTCTCTTACTCTCCCAAGCTCTCCTACTGTGCCAATTTCTCCTACTCTCCCAAGCTCCCCGAATCCCCAAGTTCTCCTACTCCCCCAAGCTCCCCTACTCCCCCAAGCTCTCCTACTCCCCCAAGCTCTCGTATTCCCCCAAGATCTCTTACGCCCCAAGCTCTCTTACTCCCCCAAGCTCAATTACTCCTCCAAGGTCTCCTACTCTGCCAAGTTCTCCTACTCCCCCAAGCTCTCCTTCTCCTCCAAGCTCTCCTACTCCCCAAAGCGCTCCTACTGCCCCAAGAACTACTACTCCCCCAAGCTCTCTTACTCCCCTAAGCTCTCTTACTCCCCCAAGCTCTCCTACTCGCCCAAGCCCTCCTACTCTCGAAACTCTCCTACTCCCCCAAGCTCTCTAATTCCCCCAAGCTCTCTTACTCCCCCAAGCTCTCTTACTCCCCCAAGTTCTCTTACTCCCCCAAGCTCTCTAACTCCCCCAAGCTCTCCTACTCTGCCAAGTTCTCCTCCTCCCCAAGCACTCTTACGTCCCCAAGCTCTCTTACTCCCCCAAGCTCTCTTACTCCCCCAAGCTCTCTTACTCCCCAATGCTCTCTTACTCCCCAAGCTCTCTTACTCCCCCAAGCTCTCTTACTCTCCCAAGCTCTCCTACTGTGCCAATTTCTCCTACTCTCCCAAGCTACCCGAATCCCCTTGTTCTCCTACTCCCCCAAGCTCCCCTACTCCCCCAAGCTCTCCTACTCTCCCAAGCGCTCGTATTCCCCCAGGCTCTCTTACTCCCCAAGCTCTCTTACTCCCTCCAAGCTCAATTACTCCTCCAAACTCTACTACTCTGCCAAGTTCTCCTACTCCCCCAAGCTCTCCTTCTCCTCCAAGCTCTCCTTCTCCCCCAAGCGGTCCTACTGCCCCAAGATCTGCTACTCCCCCAAGCTCTCTTACTCCCCTAAGCTCTCTAACTCCCCCAAGCTCTCCTACTCGCCCAAGCTCTCCTAATCCCCCAAGCCCTCCTACTCCCCCAAGCTCTCTTACTCCCCCAAGCTCCCTTACTCCCCCAAGCTCTCTAACTCCCCCAAGCTCTCCTACTGTGCCAATTCTCCTCCTCCCCCAAGCTCTCTTACATCCCCAAGCTCTCTTACTCCCCCAAGCTCTCTTACTCCCCCAAGCTCTCTTACTCCCCAAAACTCTCTTACTCCCCCAAGCTCTCTTTCTCCACCAAGCTCTCTTGCTCCCGCAAGCTCTCTTCCTCCCCCAAGCTCTCCTACTCTTCCAAGTTCTCCTTCTCCCTCAAGCTCTCCTACACCCGCAAGCCCTCGTACTCCCACAAGCTCTCCTATTCCCACAAGCTCACCTGTTCCCCAAGATCTCCCACTCCCCCAAGCTATCTTACTCCCCCAAGCTCTCTTCCTCCCTCTAGCTCTCCTACTCGCCCAAGCTCTCTTACTCCCTCAAGCTCTCTTACTCCCCCAAGCTCTCATACTTCCCAAGCTCTCTTACTCCCCCAAGCTCTCCTACTCTGCCAAGTTCTCCTACTCCCCCAAGGTCCGCGACTCCCCCAAGCTCTCCTACTACCCCAAACTCTCCTACACCCCCAAGCTCTCCTGCTCAGCCAAGCTCTCCTACTCCCCCAAGCTCTCTTACTCCCTCCCCCAAGCTCTCTTTCTCCCCCAAGCTTTCTTCGTCCCACAAGCTCCCTTACTCCCCTAATCTCTCTTACTCGCCCAAGCTCTCCCACCCCCACAAGATCTACTTAACCCCCAAGCTCGCCTACTTCCCCAAAGCTCTCATACGTCCCCAAGCTCACATACACCCACAAGTTCTATTACCCTCCCAAGCTCTCCTACTGCCACAAGCTCTCCGACTCTCCCAAGCTCTCATACTCCCCCAAGCTCTGCTACCCCCCAAGCTCTTCTACTCCCCTAAGCTCTCCTACAGCGTCAAGTTCTCCTACTCCTCCAAGCTCTCCTACTCTCCCAAGCTCTCCTACTCCCACAAGCTCTGTTACTCCCCAAAGCTCTCCTACTCTGCCAAGTTCTCCTACTCCCACAAGCTCCGCGACACCCCCAAGCTCTCCTACTCCCCCACTCTCTCCTACTCCCCCAAGCTCTCCTAATCCCCCAAGCTCTCGTACTCCCCCAAGCTCGCCTACTTCCCAAAGCTCTCATACACCCCAAGCTCTCATACTACCCCAAGCTCTCATACGCCCCAAAGCTCTCATACGCCCCCAAGCTCTCCTACCCTCCCAAGCTCTCCTACTCCCCCAAGCTCTCCCACTCCCCCAAGCTCTCCTACTCCCCCAAGCTCTCCTACTCCCCCAAGCTCTCCTACTCCCCCAAGCTCTCCTACTCTCGAAACTCTCCTACTCCCCCAAGCTCTCTAATTCCCCCAAGCTCTCCTACTCCCCCAAGCTCTCCTACTCCCCCAAGCGCTCCTATACCCCCAAGCTCTCCTACTTCCCCAATCTCTACCACTCCCCCAAGCTCTCTTACTCCCCCAAGATCTCTTACTCCCCAAGCTCTCTTACTCCACCAAGCTCTCTTACTCCCCCAAGCTTTCCTACTCGTCCAAGGTCTCCGACTCCCCCAACATCTCCTACTCCCCCAAGCTGTCCTACTGCCCCAAGCTCTCTGACTCCCCCAAGCTCTTCTAATCCCCCAAGCTCTCCTGCTCCCCAAAGCTCTCCTACTCCCACAAGCTCCCCTACTCTGCAAAGCTTTCCTACTCCCCCTAGCTCTCCTACTCCCCCAAGCTCTCCTACTCACCCAAGCTCTCCCACTCCCCCAAGCTCTCTTACTCCCCCAAGCTCTCTACTCCCCCAAGCTCTCTTACTCCCCCAAGCTCTCCTACTGTGCCAATTTCTCCTACTCTCCCAAGCTCCCCGAATCCCTAAGTTCTTCTACTCCCCCAAGCTCCCCTACTCCCCCAAGCTCTCCTACTCCCCCAAGCTCTCGAATTCCCCCAAGCTCTCTAACTCCCCAAGCTCTCTTACTCCCCCAAGCTCAATTACTCCTCCAAGCTCTCCTACTCTGCCAAATTCTCCTACTCCCCCAAGCTCTCCTTTTCCTCCAAGCTCTCCTGCTCCCCCAAGCGCTCCTACTGCCCCAAGATCTGCTACTCCCCAAGCTCTCTTACTCCGCTAAGCTCTCTAACTCCCCCAAGCTCTCCTACTCGCCCAAGCTCTCCTACTCCCCCAAGCTGTCCTACTCCCCCAAGCTCTCCTACTCCCCCAAGCTCTCTCACACCCCAAGCTATCTTACTCCCCCAAGCTCTCTAACTCCCCCAAGCTCTCCTACTCTGCAAAGTTCTCCTCCTCCCCCAAGCTCTCTTACATCCCCAAGCTCTCTTACTCCCCCAAGTTCTCTTACTCCCCCAAGCTCTCTTACTCCCCCAAGCTCTCTTACTCCCCCAAGCTCTCTTTCTCCACCAAGCTCTCTTACTCCCCCAAGCTCTCTTACTCCCCCAAGCTCTCCTACTCTGCCAAGTTCTCCTTCACCCTCAAGCTCTCCTACACCCGCAAGCGCTGGTACTCCCTTAAGCTCTCCTATTCCCACAAGCTCACCTGTTCCCCAAGCTCTCCTACTCCCCCAAGCTATATTACTCCCCCAAGTTCTCCGAATCCCTCAAGATCCGCGACACCCCCAAGCTCTCCTACTCCCCCAAACTCTCCTACTCCCCCAAGCTCTCCTACTCCCCCAAGCTCTCCTACGCCCCCAAGCTCGCATACTTCCCCAAGCGCTCATACACCCCAAGCTCTCATACTTACCCAAGTTCTCATACGCTCCCAAGCTCTCATACGACCCCAAGCTCTCCTACCCTCCCAAGCTCTCCTACTCCCCCAAGCTCTCCCACTCCCCCAAGCTCTCTTACTCCGCCAAGCTCTCTTACTCCCCAAGCTCTCTTGCTCCACCAAGCTCTCTTACTCCCCCAAGCTTTCCTACTCGCCCAAGTTCTCCGACTCTCCCAAGATCTCCTACTCCCCCAAGCTGTCCTACTGCCCCAAGCTCTCTGACACCCCAAGCTCTCTTACTCCCCCAAGCTCTCTAACTCCCCCAAGCTCTCCTACTCTGCAAAGTTCTCCTCCTCCCCCAAGCTCTCTTACATCCCCAAGCTCTCTTACTCCCCCAAGTTCTCTTACTCCCCCAAGCTCTCTTACTCCCCCAAGCTCTCTTACTCCCCCAAGCTCTCTTTCTCCACCAAGCTCTCTTACTCCCCCAAGCTCTCTTACTCCCCCAAGCTCTCCTACTCTGCCAAGTTCTCCTTCACCCTTAAGGTCTCCTACACCCGCAAGCGCTGGTACTCCCTCAAGCTCTCCTATTCCCACAAGCTCACCTGTTCCCCAAGCTCTCCTACTCCCCCAAGCTATATTACTCCCCCAAGCTCAATACTCCCCCAAGCTCTCTTGATCACCCAAACTCTCCCACCGCCCAAGGTCTCCTACTCCCTCAAGCTCTCCGACTACCCCAAACTCTCCTACTCCCCCAAGCTCTCCTACCCCCCCAAGCTCTCCTACTCCCCCAAGCTCTCTTTCTCCCCCAAGCTTTCTTCGTCCCCCAAGCTCCCTTACTCCCCTAATCTCTCTGACTCGCCCACGCTCTCCCACTCCCACAAGATCTTCTTAACCCCCAAGCTCGCCTACTTCCCCAAGCTCTTATAAACCCCAAGCTCTCATACTCCCCCAAGCTCTCATACGCCGCCAAGCTCTCATACACCCCCAAGCTCTCCTACCCTCCCAAGCTCTCCTACTCCCCCAAGCTCTCTGACTCCCCCAAGCTCTCCTACTCCCCCAAACTCTCCTACCCCCGCAAGCTCTTCTACTCCCCTATGCTCTCCTACAGCCTCAAGTTCTCCTACTCCTCCAAGCTCTCCTACTCTCCCAAGCTCTCCTACTCCCCCAAGCTCTGTTACTACCCCAAGCTCTCCTACTCTGCCAAGTTCTCCTACTCCCTCAAGCTCCGCGACACCCACAAGCTGTCCTACTCCCCCAAACTCTCCTACTCCCCCAAGCTCTCCTACTCTCCCAAGCTCTCCTACGCCCCCAAGCTCGCATACTTCCCCAAGCTCTCATACACCCCAAGCTCTCATACTTACCCAAGTTCTCATACGCCCCCAAGCTCTCATACGCCCCCAAGCTCTCCTACCCTCCCAAGCTCTCCTACTCCCCCAAGCTCTCCCACTCCCCCAAGCTCTCTTACTCCCCCAAGCTCTCTTACTCCCCAAGCTCTCTTACTCCACCAAGCTCTCTTACTCCCACAAGCTTTCCTACTCGCCCAAGTTCTCCGACTCTCCGAAGATCTCCTACTCCCCCAAGCTCTCCTAATCCCCCAAGCTCTCCTGCTCCCCCAAGCTCTCCTACTCCCACAAGCTCCCCTAGTCCGCAAAGCTCTCCTACTCCCCCAAGCTCTCCTACTCCTCCAAGCTATCCTAATCACCCAAGCTCTCCAACTCCCCCAAGCTCTCTTACTCCCCCAAGCTCTCTTACTCCCCCAAGCTCTCTTACTCCCCCAAGCTCTCCTACTGTGCCAATTTGTCATATCTCCCAAGCTCCCCGAATCCCCAAGTTCTCCTACTCCCCCAAACTCCCCTACTCTCGAAACTCTCCTACTCCCCCAAGTTCTCCAATTCCCCCAAGCTCTCCTACTCCCCCAAGCTCTCCTACTCCCCCAAGCGCTCCTACTCCCCCAAGCTCTCCTACTCCCCCAATCTCTCCCACTCCCCCAAGCTCTCTTACTCCCCCAAGCTCTCTTACTCCCCAAGCTCTCTTACTCCACCAAGCTCTCTTACTCCACCAAGCTTTCCTACTCGCCCAAGCTCTCCGACTCCCCCAAGATCTCCTACTCCCCCAAGCTGTCCTACTGCCCCAAGCACTCTGACTCCCCCAAGCTCTCCTAATCCCCCAAGCTCTCCTGCTCCCACAAGCTCTCCTACTCCCACAAGCTCCCCTACTCCGCAAAGCTCTCCTACTCCCCCAAGCTCTCTTACATCCCTAAGCTCTCTTACTCCCCCAAGGTCTCTTACTCCCCCAAGCTCTCTTACTCCCTCAAGCTCTCTTTCTCCCCCAAGCTCTCTTACTCCCTCAAGCTCTCTTACTCCCCCAAGCT
Organism: Pristiophorus japonicus; assembly: GCF_044704955.1. Taxonomy (NCBI): domain Eukaryota; kingdom Metazoa; phylum Chordata; class Chondrichthyes; family Pristiophoridae; genus Pristiophorus; species Pristiophorus japonicus. The sequence continues at coordinate 450,935 of NW_027251579.1, read as the reverse complement.
CTCTTACTTCCCAAGCTCTCTTACTCCACCAAGCACTCCTACTCTGCCAAGTTCTCCTACTCCCCCAAGGTCCGCGACTCCCCCAAGCTCTCCTACTACCCCAAGCTCTCCCACTCCCCCAAGGTCTCTTACTCCCCCAAGCTCTCTTACTCCCCCAAGCTCTCATACTCTCCCAAGCTCTCCTACTGTGCCAATTTCTCCTACTCCCACAAGCTCCCCTACTCCCCCAAGCTCTCCTACTCTCCCAAGCTTTCGTATTCCCCCAAGCTCTCTTACTCCCCAAGTTCTCTTACTCCCCCAAGCTCAATTACTCCTCCAAGCTCTCCTACTCTGCCAAGTTCTCCTACTCCCCCAAGCTCTCCTTCTCCTCCAAGCTCTCCTACTCCCCCAAGAGCTCATACTGCCCCAAGATCTCTTACTCCCCCAAGCTCTCTTACTCCCCTAAGCTCTCTTACTCCCCTAAGCTCTCCTACTCGCCCAAGCTCTCCTACTCCCCCAAGCCCTCCTACTCCCCCAAGCTCTCCTACTCCCCCAAGCTCTCTTACTCCCCCAAGCTCTCTTACATCCCCAAGCTCTCTTACTCCCCCAAGCTCTCTTACTCCCCCAAGCTCTCTTACTCCCCAAAGCTCTCTTACTCCCCCAAGCTCTCCTTCTCTGCCAAGTTCTCCTCCTCCCCCAAGCTCTCTTCCGTCCCTAATCTCTCTTACTCCCCCAAGCTCTCTTACTCCCCCAAGTTCTCTTACTCCCCCAAGCTCTCTTACTCCCCCAAGCTCTCTTTCTCCCCCAAGCTCTCTTACTCCCTCAAGCTCTCTTACTCCCCCAAGCTCTCTTACTTCCCAAGCTCTCTTACTCCCCAAGCTCTTCTACTCTGCCAAGTTCTCCTACTCCCCCAAGGTCCGCGACTCCCCCAAGATCTCCCACTACCCCAAGCTCTCCCACTCCCCCAAGGTCTCTTACTCCTCCAAGCTCTCTTACTCCCCCAAGCTCTCTTACTCTCCCAAGCTCTCCTACTGTGACAATTTCTCCTACTCTCCCAAGCTCCCCGAATCCCCAAGTTCTCCTACTCCCCCAAGCTCCCCTACTCCCCCAAGCTCTCCTACTCCCCGAAGCTCTCGTATTCCCCCAAGCTCTCTTACTCCCCCAAGCTCTCCTACTCTGCCAAATTCTCCTACTCCCTCAAGCTCCGCGACACCCCCAAGCTCTCCTACTCCCCCATACTCTCCTACTCCCGCAAGCTCTCTTACTCCCCCAAGCTCTCTTACTCCCCAAGCTCTCTTACTCCACCAAGAACTCATACACCACAAGCTTTCTTACTTACCCAAGTTCTCATACGCCCCCAAGCTCTCATACGCCCCCAAGCTCTCCTACCCTCCCAAGCTCTCCTACTCCCCCAAGCTCTCCCACTCCCCCAAGCTCTCTTACTCCCCCAAGCTCTCTTACTCCCCAAGCTCTCTTACTCCACCAAGCTCTCTTACTCCCCCAAGCTTTCCTACTCGCCCAAGTTCTCCGACTCTCCCAAGATCTCCTACTCCCCCAAGCTGTCCTACTGCCCCAAGCTCTCTGACTCCCCCAAGCTCTCCTAATCCCCCAAGCTCTCCTGCTCCCCCAAGCTCTCCTACTCCCACAAGCTCCCCAACTCCGCAAAGCTCTCCTACTCCCCCAAGCTCTCCTACTCCTCCAAGCTATCCTAATCACCCAAGATCTCCAACTCCCCCAAGCTCTCTTACTCCCCCAAGCTCTCTTACTCCCCCAAGCTCTCTTACTCCCCCAAGCTATCCTACTGTGCCAATTTCTCCTATCTCCCAAGCTCCCCGAATCCCCAAGTTCTCCTACTCACCCAAGCTCCCCTACTCTCGAAACTCTCCTACTCCCCCAAGCTCTCCAATTCCCCCAAGCTCTCCTACTCCCCCAAGCTCTCCTACTCCCCCAAGCGCTCCTACTCCCCCAAGCTCTCCCACTCCCCCAATCTCTCCCACTCCCCCAAGCTCTCTTACTCCCCCAAGCTCGCTTACTCCCCCAAGCTTTCCTACTCGCCCAAGCTCTCCGACTCCCCCAAGATCTCCTACTCCCCCAAGCTGTCCTACTGCCCCAAACCCTCTGACTCCCCCAAGCTCTCCTAATCCCCCAAGCTCTCCTGCTCCCCCAAGCTCTCCTACTCCCACAAGCTCCCTTACTCCGCAAAGCTCTCCTACTCCCCCAAGCTCTCTTACATCCCTAAGCTCTCTTACTCCCCCAAGCTCTCTTACTCCCCCAGGCTCTCTTACTCCCCCAAGCTCTCTTTCTCCCCCAAGCTCTCTTACTCCCTCAATGTCTCTTACTCCCCCAAGCTCTCTTACTTCCCAAGCTCTCTTACTCCCCCAAGCTCTCCTACTCTGCCAAGTTCTCCGACTTCCCCAAGGTCCGCGACTCCCCCAAGCTCTCCTACTACCCCAAGCTCTCCCACTCCCCCAAGGTCTCTTACTCCCCCAAGATCTCTTACTCCCCCAAGCTCTCTTACTCTCCCAAGCTCTCCTACTGTGCCAATTTCTCCTACTCTCCCAAGCTCCCCGAATCCCCAAGTTCTCCTACTCCCCCAAGCTCCCCTACTCTCCCAAGCTCTCGTATTCCCCCAAGCTCTCTTACTCCCCAAGTTCTCTTACTCCCCCAAGCTCAATTACTCCTCCAAGCTCTCCTACTCTGCCAAGTTCTCCTACTCCCCCAAGCGCTCCTTCTCCTCCAAGCTCTCCTACTCCGCCAAGCGCTCCTACTGCCCCAAGATCTCCTACTCCCCCAAGCTCTCTTACTCCCCTAAGCTCTCTTACTCCCCCAAGCTCTCCTACTCGCCCAAGCTCTCCTACTCCCCCAAGCCCTCCTACTCCCCCAAGCTCTCCTACTCCCCCAAGCTCTCTTACTCCCCCAAGCTCTCTTACATCCCCAAGCTCTCTTACTCCCCCAAGCTCTCTTACTCCCCCAAGCTCTCTTACTCCCCAAAGCTCTCTTACTCCCCCAAGCTCTCCTTCTCTGCCAAGTTCTCCTCCTCCCCCAAGCTCTCTTACGTCCCTAAGCTCTCTTACTCCCCCAAGCTCTCTTACTCCCCCAAGCTCTCTTACTCCCCCAAGCTCTCTTTCTCCCCCAAGCTCTCTTACTCCATCAAGCTCTCTTACTCCCCCAAGCTCTCTTACTTCCCAAGCTCTCTTACTCCCCCAAGCTCTCCTACTCTGCCAAGTTCTCCTACTCCCCCAAGGTCCGCGACTCCCCCAAGCTCTCCCACTACCCCAAGCTCTCCCACTCCCGCAAGGTCTCTTACTCCTCCAAGCTCTCTTACTCCCCCAAGCTCTCTTACTCTCCCAAGCTCTCCTACTGTGCCAATTTCTCCTACTCTCCCAAGCTCCCCGAATCCCCAAGGTCTCCTACTCCCCAAGCTCCCCTACTCCCCCAAGCTCTCCTACTCCCCGAAGCTCTCGTATTCCCCCAAGCTCTCTTACTCCCCAAGCTCTCTTACTCCCCCAAGCTCAATTACTCCTCCAAGCTCTCCTACTCTGCCAAATTCTCCTACTCCCCCAAGCTCTCTTACATCCCCAAGCTCTCTTACTCCCCCAAGCTCTCTTACACCCCAAGCTCTCTTACTCCCCACAGCTCTCTTACTCCCCCAACATCTCATACTCCCCCAAGCTCTCTTACTCTCCCAAGCTCTACTACTGTGCCAATTTCTCCTACTCTCCCAAGCTCCTCGAATCCCCAAGTTCTCCTACTCCCGCAAGCACCCCTTCTCCCCCAAGCTCTCCTACTCCCCCAAGCTCTCGTATTCCCCCAAGCACTCTTACTCCCCAAGCTCTCTTACTCCCCCAAGCTCTCTAACTCCCCCAAGCTCTCCTACTCTGCCAATTTCTTCTCCTCCCCCAAGCTCTCTTACATCCCTAAGCTCTGTTACTCCCCCAAGCTCTCTTACTCCCCCAAGCTCTCTTACTCCCCCAAGCTCTCTTTCTCCCCCAAGTTCTCTTACTCCCTCAAGCTCTCTTACTCCCCCAAGCTCTCTTACTTCCCAAGCTCTCCTACTCTGCCAAGTTCTCCTACTCCCCCAAGGTCCGAGACTCCCCCAAGCTCTCCTACTACCACAAGCTCTCCCACTCCCCCCAGGTCTCTTATTCCCCCAAGCTCTCTCACTCCCCCAAGCTCTCTTACTCTCCCAAGCTCTCCTACTGTGCCAATTTCTCCTACTCTCCCAAGCTCCCCGAATCCCCAAGTTCTCCTACTCCTCCAAGCCCCCCTACTCCCCAAAGCTCTCCTACTCCCCCAAGCTCTCGTATTCCCCCAAGCTCTCTTACTCCCCAAGCTCTCTTACTCCCCCAAGCCATCCTACTCCCGCAAGCTCTCCTACTCCCCCAAGCTCTCTTACTCCCCCAAGCTCTCTTATTCCCCCAAGCCCTCTAACTCCCCCAAGCTCTCCTACTCTGCCAAGTTCTCCTCCTCCCCCAAGCTCTCTTACATCCCAAAGCTCTCTGACTCCCCCAAGCTCTCCTACTCCCCCAAGCTCTCGTATTCCCCCAAGCTCTCTTACTCCCCAAGCTCTCTTACTCCCCCAAGCTCAATTACTCCTCCAAGCTCTCCTACTCTGCCAAGTTCTCCTACTCCCCCAAGCTCTCCTTCTCCTCCAAGCTCTCCTACTCCCCCAAGCGCTCCTACTGCCCCAAGATCTCCTACTCCCCCAAGCTCTCTTACTCCCCTAAGCTCTCTTACTCCCCCAAGCTCTCCTACTCGCCCAAGCTCTCCTATTCCCCCAAGCTCTCCTACTCCCCCAAGCTCTCCTACTCCCCCAAGCTCTCTTACTCCACAAAGCTCTCTTACTCCCTCCCCCAAGCTCTCTAACTCCCCCAAGCTCTCCTACTCTGCCAAGTTCTCCTCCTCCCCAAGCTCTCTTACATCCCCAAGCTCTCTTACTCCCCAAAGCTCCCTTACTCCCCCAACATCTCTTACTCCCCCAAGCTCTCTTACTCTCCCAAGCTCTCCTACTGTGCCAATTTCTCCTACTCTCCCAAGCTCACCGAATCCCCAAGTTCTCCTACTCCCGCAAGCTCCCCTACTCCCCCAAGCTCTCCTACTCCCCAAGCTGTCGTATTCCCCCAAGCTCTCTTACTCCCCAAGCTCTCTTACTCCCCCAAGCTCTCTAACTCCCCCAAGCTCTCCTAGTCTGCCAAGTTCTCCTCCTCCCCCAAGCTCTCTTACATCCCTAAGCTCTCTTACTCCCCCAAGCTCTCTTACTCCCCCAAGCTCTCTTACTCCCCCAAGCTCTCTTTCTCCCCCAAGTTCTCTTACTCCCTCAAGCTCTCTTACTCCCCCAAGCTCTCTTATTTCGCAAGCTCTCTTACTCCCCCAAGCTCTCCTACTCTGCCAAATTCTCCTACTCCCCCAAGGTCCGCGACTCCCCCAAGCTCTCATACTACCCCAAGCTCTCCCACTCCCCCAAGGTCTCTTACTCCCCCAAGCTCTCTTACTCCCCCAAGCTCTCCTACTCTCCCAAGCTCTCCTACTGTGCCAATTTCTCATACTCTCCCAAGCTCCCCGAATCCCCAAGTTCTCCTACTCCCCCAAGCTCCCCTACTCCCCCAAGCTCTCCTACTCCCCCAAGCTCTCGTATTCCCCCAAGCTCTCTTACTCCCCAAGCTCTCTTACTCCCCCAAGCCATCCTACTCCCGGAAGCTCTCCTACTCCCCCAAGCTCTCTTACTCCCCCAAGCTCTCTTACTCCCCCAAGCTCTCTAACTCCCCCAAGCTCTCCTACTCTGCCAAGTTCTCCTCCTCACCCAAGCTCTCTTACATCCCCAAGCTGTCTTTCTCCTCCAAGCTCTCCTACTGCCCCAAGCTCTCTGACTCCCCCAAGCACTCCTACTCCCCCAAGCTCGCGTATTCCCCAAGCTCTCTTAATCCCCAAGCTATCTTACTCCCCCAAGCTCAATTACTCCTCCAAGCTCTCCTACTCTGCCAAGTTCTCCTACTCGCCCAAGCTCTCCATCTCCTCCAAGCTCTCCTATTCCCCCAAGCCCTCCTACTCCCCCAAGCTCTCCTACTCCCCCAAGCTCTCTTACTCCACCAAGCTCTCTTACTCCCCCAAGCTCTCCTACTCGCCCAAGCTCTCCTATTCCCCCAAGCTCTCCTACTCCCCCAAGCTCTCCTACTCCCCCAAGCTCTCTTACTCCACAAAGCTCTCTTACTCCCTCCCCCAAGCTCTCTAACTCCCCCAAGCTCTCCTACTCTGCCAACTTCTCCTCCTCCCCAAGCTCTCTTACATCCCCAAGCTCTCTTACTCCCCAAAGCTCCCTTACTCCCCCAACATCTCTTACTCCCCCAAGCTCTCTTACTCTCCCAAGCTCTCCTACTGTGCCAATTTCTCCTACTCTCCCAAGCTCCCCGAATCCCCAAGTTCTCCTACTCCCCCAAGCTCCCCTACTCCCCCAAGCTCTCTTACTCCACAAAGCTCTCTTACTCCCTCCCCCAAGCTCTCTAACTCCCCCAAGCTCTCCTACTCTGCCAAGTTCTCCTCCTCCCCCAAACTCTCTTACATCCCTAAGCTCTCTTATTCCCCCAAGCTCTCTTTCTCCCCCAAGTTCTCTTACTCCCTCAAGCTCTCTTACTCCCCCAAGCTCTCTTACTTCCCAAGCTCTCTTACTCCCCCAAGCTCTCCTACTCTGCCAAGTTCTCCTACTCCCCCAAGGTCCGCGACTCCCCCAAGCTCTCTTACATCCCAAAGCTCTCTTACTCCCCCAAGCTCTCTTACTCCACCAAGCTCTCTTACTCCCCCAAGCTCTCTTTCTCCCTCAATCTCTCTTACTCCCCCAAGCTGTCTTACTCCCTCCCCCAAGCTCTCTTACTCCCCCGATCTCTCCTACTCTGCCAAGTTCTCCTACTCCCACAACGTCCGCGACTCCCCCAAGCTCTCCTACTACCCCAAGCTCTCCCACACCCCAAGCTCTCCTACTCCCCCAAGCTCTCCTACTCCCCTTGTCTCCCACTCCCCCAAACTCTCTTACTCCCCCAAGCTCTCTTTCTCCCTCAAGCTCTCTTACTCCTCCAAGCTCTCCTACTGTGCCAATTTCTTCTACTCTCCCAAGCTCCCTAAATCCCCAAGTTCTCCTACTCCCCCAAGCTCCCCTACTCCCCCATGCTCTCTTACTTCCCCAAGCTCTCTTACTCCCCCAAGCTCTCCTACTGTGCCAATCTCTCCTACTCTCCCAAGCTCCCCGAATCCCCAAGTTCTCCTACTCCCCCAAGCTCCCCTACTCCCCCAAGCACTCCTACTCCCCCAAGCTCTCGTATTCCCCCAAGCTCTCTTACTCCCCAAGCTCTCTTACTCCCCCAAGCTCTCTTACTCCCCCAAGCTCTCCTACTCTGCCAAGTTCTCCTACTCCCCCAAGCTCTCCTACTCCCCCAAGCTCTCCTACGCCCCCAAGCTCGCATACTTCCCCAAGAACTCATACACCCCAAGCTCTCTTACTTACCCAAGTTCTCATACGCCCCCAAGCTCTCATACGCCCCCAAGCTCTCCTACCCTCCCAAGCTCTCCTACTCCCCCAAGCTCTCCCACTCCCCCAAGCTCTCTTACTCCCCCAAGCTCTCTTACTCCCCAAGCTCTCTTACTCCACCAAGCTCTCTTACTCCCCCAAGCTTTCCGACTCGCCCAAGTTCTCCGACTCTCCCAAGATCTCCTACTCCCCCAAGCTGTCCTACTGCCCCAAGCTCTCTGACTCCCCCAAGCTCTCCTAATCCCCCAAGCTCTCCTGCTCCCCCAAGCTCTCCTACTCCCACAAGCTCCCCTACTCCGCAAAGCTCTCCTACTCCCCCAAGCTCTCCTACTCCTCCAAGCTATCCTAATCACCCAATATCTCCAACTCCCCCAAGCTCTCTTACTCCCCCAAGCTCTCTTACTCCCCCAAGCTCTCTTACTCCCAAAAGCTCTCCTACTGTGCCAATTTCTCCTATCTCCCAAGCTCCCCGAATCCCCAAGTTCTCCTACTCCCCCAAGTTCCCCTACTCTCGAAACTCTCCTACTCCCCCAAGCTCTCCAATTCCCCCAAGCTCTCCTACTCCCCCAAACTCTCCTACTCCCCCAAGCGCTCCTACTCCCCCAAGCTCTCCCACTCCCCCAATCTCTCCCACTCCCCCAAGCTCTCTTACTCCCCCAAGCTCGCTTACTCCCCCAAGCTTTCCTACTCGCCCAAGCTCTCCGACTCCCCCAAGATCTCCTACTCCCCCAAGCTGTCCTACTGCCCCAAGCTCTCTGACTCCCCCAAGCTCTCCTAATCACCCAAGCTCTCCTGCTCCCCCAAGTTCTCCTACTCCCCCAAGCTCCCCTACTCCCCCAAGCACTCCTACTCCCCCAAGCTCTCGTATTCCTCCAAGCTCTCTTACTCCCCAAGCTCTCTTACTCCCCCAAGCTCTCTTACTCCCCCAAGCTCTCCTACTCTGCCAAGTTCTCCTACTCCCCCAAGCTCTCCTACTCCCCCAAGCTCTCCTACGCCCCCAAGCTCGCATACTTCCCCAAGAACTCATACACCCCAAGCTCTCTTACTTACCCAAGTTCTAATACGCCCCCAAGCTCTCATACGCCCCCAAGCTCTCCTACCCTCCCAAGATCTCCTACTCCCCCAAGCTCTCCCACTCCCCCAAGCTCTCTTACTCCCCCAAGCTCTCTTACTCCGCAAGCTCTCTTACTCCACCAAGCTCTCTTACTCCCCCAAGCTTTCCGACTCGCCCAAGTTCTCCGACTCTCCCAAGATCTCCTACTCCCCCAAGCTGTCCTACTGCCCCAAGCTCTCTGACTCCCCCAAGCTCTCCTAATCCCCCAAGCTCTCCTGCTCCCCCAAGCTCTCCTACTCCCACAAGCTCCCCTACTCCGCAAAGCTCTCCTACTCCCCCAAGCTCTCCTACTCCTCCAAGCTATCCTAATCACCCAAGATCTCCAACTCCCCCAAGCTCTCTTACTCCCCCAAGCTCTCTTACTCCCCCAAGCTCTCTTACTCCCCCAAGCTCTCCTACTGTGCCAATTTCTCCTATCTCCCAAGCTCCCCGAATCCCCAAGTTCTCCTACTCCCCCAAGCTCCCCTACTCTCGAAACTCTCCTACTCCCCCAAGCTCTCCAATTCCCCCAAGCTCTCCTACTCCCCCAAACTCTCCTACTCCCCCAAGCGCTCCTACTCCCCCAAGCTCTCCCACTCCCCCAATCTCTCCCACTCCCCCAAGCTCTCTTACTCCCCCAAGCTCGCTTACTCCCCCAAGCTTTCCTACTCGCCCAAGCTCTCCGACTCCCCCAAGATCTCCTACTCCCCCAAGCTATCCTACTGCCCCAAGCTCTCTGACTCCCCCAAGCTCTCCTAATCACCCAAGCTCTCCTGCTCCCCCAAGCTCTCCTACTCCCACAAGCTCCCCTACTCCGCAAAGCTCTCCTACTCCCCCAAGCTCTCTTACATCCCTAAGCTCTCTTACTCCCCCAAGCTCTCTTACTCCCCCAAGCTCTCTTACTCCCCCAAGCTCTCTTTCTCCCCCAATCTCTCTTACTCCCTCAATGTCTCTTACTCCCCCAAGCTCTCTTACTCCCCCAAGCTCTCTTACTCTCCCAAGCTCTCCTAATGTGCCAATTTCTCCTACTCTCCCAAGCTCCCCGAATCCCCAAGTTCTCCTACTCCCCCAAGCTCCCCTACTCCCCCAAGCTCTCCTACTCTCCCAAGCTCTCGTATTCCCCCAAGCTCTCTTACTCCCCAAGTTCTCTTACTCCCCCAAGCTCAATTACTCCTCCAAGCTCTCCTACTCTGCCAAGTTCTCCTACTCCCGCAAGCGCTCCTTCTCCTCCAAGCTCTCCTACTCCCTCAAGCGCTCCTACTGCCCCAAGATCTCCTACTCCCCCAAGCTCTCTTACTCCCCTTAGCTCTCTTACTCCCCCAAGCTCTCCTACTCGCCCAAGCTCTCCTACTCCCCCAAGCCCTCCTACTCCCCCAAGCTCTCCTACTCCCCCAAGCTCTCTTACTCCCCCAAGCTCTCTTACATCCCCAAGCTCTCTTACTCCCCCAAGCTCTCTTACTCCCCCAAGCTCTCTTACTCCCCAAAGCTCTCTTACTCCCCCAAGCTCTCCTTCTCTGCCAAGTTCTCCTCCTCCCCCAAGCTCTCTTACGTCCCTAAGCTCTCTTACTCCCCCAAGCTCTCTTACTCCCCCAAGCTCTCTTACTCCCCCAAGCTCTCTTTCTCCCCCAAGCTCTCTTACTCCATCAAGCTCTCTTACTCCCCCAAGCTCTCTTACTTCCCAAGCTCTCTTACTCCCCCAAGCTCTCCTACTCTGCCAAGTTCTCCTACTCCCCCAAGGTCCGCGACTCCCCCAAGCTCTCCCACTAACCCAAGTTCTCCCACTCCCGCAAGGTCTCTTACTCCTCCAAGCTCTCTTACTCCCCCAAGCTCACTTACTCTCCCAAGCTCTCCTACTGTGCCAATTTCTCCTACTCTCCCAAGCTCCCCGAATCCCCAAGGTCTCCTACTCCCCAAGCTCCCCTACTCCCCCAAGCTCTCCTACTCCCCGAAGCTCTCGTATTCCCCCAAGCTCTCTTACTCCCCAAGCTCTCTTACTCCCCCAAGCTCAATTACTCCTCCAAGCTCTCCTCCTCTGCCAAATTCTCCTACTCCCCCAAGCTCTCTTACATCCCCAAGCTCTCTTACTCCCCCAAGCTCTCTTACACCCCAAGCTCTCTTACTCCCCAAAGCTCTCTTACTCCCCCAACATCTCATACTCCCCCAAGCTCTCTTACTCTCCCAAGCTCTACTACTGTGCCAATTTCTCCTACTCTCCCAAGCTCCCCGAATCCCCAAGTTCTCCTACTCCCGCAAGCACCCCTTCTCCCCCAAGCTCTCCTACTCCCCCAAGCTCTCGTATTCCCCCAAGCACTCTTACTCCCCAAGCTCTCTTACTCCCCCAAGCTCTCTAACTCCCCCAAGCTCTCCTACTCTGCCAATTTCTTCTCCTCCCCCAAGCTCTCTTACATCCCTAAGCTCTTTTACTCCCCCAAGCTCTCTTACTCCCCCAAGCTCTCTTACTCCCCCAAGCTCTCTTTCTCCCCCAATTTCTCTTACTCCCTCAAGCTCTCTTACTCCCCCAAGCTCTCTTACTTCCCAAGCTCTCCTACTCTGCAAAGTTCTCCTACTCCCCCAAGGTCCGAGACTCCCCCAAGCTCTCCTACTACCACAAGCTCTCCCACTCCCCCCAGGTCTCTTACTCCCCCAAGCTCTCTCACTCCCCCAAGCTCTCTTACTCTCCCAAGCTCTCCTACTGTGCCAATTTCTCCTACTCTCCCAAGCTCCCCGAATCCCCAAGTTCTCCTACTCCTCCAAGCCCCCCTACTCCCCAAAGCTCTCCTACTCCCCCAAGCTCTCGTATTCCCCCAAGCTCTCTTACTCCCCAAGCTCTCTTACTCCCCTAAGCCATCCTACTCCCGCAAGCTCTTTTACTCCCCCAAGCTCTCTTACTCCCCCAAGCTCTCTTACTCCCCCAAGCTCTCTAACTCCCCCAAGCTCTCCTACTCTGCCAAGTTCTCCTCCTCCCCCAAGCTCTCTTACATCCCAAAGCTCTCTGACTCCCCCAAGCTCTCCTACTCCCTCAAGCTCTCGTATTCCGCCAAGCTCTCTTACTCCCCAAGCTCTCTTACTCCCCCAAGCTCAATTACTCCTCCAAGCTCTCCTACTCTGCCAAGTTCTCCTACTCCCCCAAGCTCTCCTTCTCCTCCAAGCTCTCCTACTCCCCCAAGCGCTCCTACTGCCCCAAGATCTCCTACTCCCCCAAGCTCTCTTACTCCCCTAAGCTCTCTTACTCCCCCAAGCTCTCCTACTCGCCCAAGCTCTCCTATTCCCCCAAGCTCTCCTACTCCCCCAAGCTCTCCTACTCCCCCAAGCTCTCTTACTCCACAAAGCTCTCTTACTCCCTCCCCCAAGCTCTCTAACTCCCCCAAGCTCTCCTACTCTGCCAAGTTCTCCTCCTCCCCAAGCTCTCTTACATCCCCAAGCTCTCTTACTCCCCAAAGCTCCCTTACTCCCCCAACATCTCTTACTCCCCCAAGCTCTCTTACTCTCCCAAGCTCTCCTACTGTGCCAATTTCTCCTACTCTCCCAAGCTCACCGAATCCCCAAGTTCTCCTACTCCCGCAAGCTCCCCTACTCCCCCAAGCTCTCCTACTCCCCAAGCTGTCGTATTCCTCCAAGCTCTCTTACTCCCCAAGCTCTCTTACTCCCCCAAGCTCTCTAACTCCCCCAAGCTCTCCTAGTCTGCCAAGTTCTCCTCCTCCCCCAAGCTCTCTTACATCCCTAAGCTCTCTTACTCCCCCAAGCTCTCTTACTCCCCCAAGCTCTCTTACTCCCCCAAGCTCTCATTCTCCCCCAAGTTCTCTTACTCCCTCAAGCTCTCTTACTCCCCCAAGCTCTCTTATTTCGCAAGCTCTCTTACTCCCCCAAGCTCTCCTACTCTGCCAAATTCTCCTACTCCCCCAAGGTCCGCGACTCCCCCAAGCTCTCCTACTACCCCAAGCTCTCCCACTCCCCCATGGTCTCTTACTCCCCCAAGCTCTCTTACTCCCCCAAGCTCTCCTACTCTCCCAAGCTCTCCTACTGTGCCAATTTCTCATACTCTCCCAAGCTCCCCGAATCCCCAAGTTCTCCTACTCCCCCAAGCTCCCCTACTCCCCCAAGCTCTCCTACTCCCCCAAGCTCTCGTATTCCCCCAAGCTCTCTTACTCCCCTGCTCTCTTACACCCGCAAGCCATCCTACTCCCGCAAGCTCTCCTACTCCCCCAAGCTCTCTTACTCCCCCAAGCTCTCTTACTCCCCCAAGCTCTCTAACTCCCCCAAGCTCTCCTACTCTGCCAAGTTCTCCTCCTCACCCAAGCTCTCTTACATTCCCAAGCTGTCTTACTCCTCCAAGCTCTCCTACTGCCCCAAGCTCTCTGACTCCCCCAAGCACTCCTACTCCCCCAAGCTCGCGTATTCCCCAAGCTCTCTTAATCCCCAAGCTATCTTACTCCCCCAAGCTCAATTACTCCTCCAAGCTCTCCTACTCTGCCAAGTTCTCCTACTCGCCCAAGCTCTCCATCTCCTCCAAGCTCTCCTATTCCCCCAAGCCCTCCTACTCCACCAAGCTCTCCTACTCCCCCAAGCTCTCTTACTCCACCAAGCTCTCTTACTCCCCCAAGCTCTCTAACTCCCCCAAGCTCTGCTACTCTGCCAAATTCGCGTCCTCCCCCAAGCTCTCTTACATCCCCAAGCTCTGTTACTCCCCCAAGCTCTCTTACTCCCTCAAGCTCTCTTACTCCCCAAAGCTTTCTTACTCCCCCAACATCTCTTACTCCCCCAAGCTCTCTTACTCTCCCAAGCTCCCCTACTCCCCCAAGCTCTCCTACTCCCCCAAGCTCTCTTACTCCCCCAAGCTCTCTTACTCCCCCAAGCTCTCTTTCTCCCCCAAGTTCTCTTACTCCCTCAAGCTCTCTTACTCCCCCAAGCTCTCTTACTTCCCAAGCTCTCCTACTCTGCCAAGTTCTCCTACTCCCCCAAGGTCCGAGACTCCCCCAAGCTCTCCTACTACCACAAGCTCTCCCACTCCCCCAAGGTCTCTTACTCCCCCAAGCTCTCTTACTCCCCCAAGCTCTCTTACTCTCCCAAGCTCTCCTACTGTGCCAATTTCTCCTACTCTCCCAAGCTCCCCGAACCCCAATTTCTCCTACTCCCCCAAGCTCCCCTACTCCCCAAAGCTCTCCTACTCCCCCAAGCTCTCGTATTACCCAAGCTCTCTTACTCCCCAAGCTCTCTTACTCCCCCAAGCCATCTTACTCCCGCAAGCTCTCCTACTCCCCCAAGCTCTCTTACTCCCCCAAGCTCTCTTACTCCCCCAAGCTCTCTAACTCCCCCAAGCTCTCCTACTCTGCCAAGTTGTCCTCCTCCCCCAAGCTCTCTTACATCCCCAAGCTCTCTGATTCCCCCAAGCTCTCCTACTCCCCCAAGCTCTCGTATTCCCCCAAGCTCTCTTACTCCCCAAGCTCTCTTACTCCCCCAAGCTCAATTACTCCTCCAAGCTCTCCTACTCTGCCAAGTTCTCCTACTCCCCCAAGCTCTCCTTCTCCTCCAAGCTCTCCTACTCCCCCAAGCGCTCCTACTGCCCCAAGATCTCCTACTCCCCCAAACTCTCTTACTCCCCTAAGCTCTCTTCCTCCCCCAAGCTCTCCTACTCGCCCAAGCTCTCCTATTCCCCCAAGCCCTCCTACTCCCCCAAGCTCTCCTACTCCCCCAAGCTCTCTTACTCCACCAAGCTCTCTTACTCCCTCAAGCTCTCTAACTCCCCCAAGCTCTCCTACTCTGCCAAGTTCTCCTCCTCCCCCAAGCTGTCTTACATCCCCAAGCTCTCTTACTCCCCAAAGCTCCCTTACTCCCCCAACATCTCTTACTCCCCCAAGCTCTCTTACTCTCCCAAGCTCTCCTACTGTGCCAATTTCTCCTACTCTCCCAAGCTCCCCGAATCCCCAAGTTCTCCTACTCCCCCATGCTCCCCTACTCCCCCAAGCTCTCCTACTCCCCCAAGCTCTCGTATTCCCCCAAGCTCTCTTACTCCCCAAGCTCTCTTACTCCCCCAAGCCATCCTTCTCCCGCAAGCTCTCCTACTCCCCCAAGCTCTCTTACTCCCCCAAGCTCTCTTACTCCCCCAAGCTCTCTAACTCCCCCAAGCTCTCCTACTCTGCCAAGTTCTCCTCCTCCCCCAAGCTCTCTTACATCCCCAAGCTCTCTTACTCCTCCAAGCTCTCCTACTGCCCCAAGCTCTCTGACTCCCCCAAGCTCTCCTACTCCCCCAAGCTCTCGTATTCCCCAAGCTCTCTTACTCCCCAAGCTATCTTACTTCCCCCAAGCTCAATTACTCCTCCAAGCTCTCCTACTCTGCCAAATTCTCCTACTCCCCCAAGCTCTCCTTCTCCTCCAAGCTCTCCTATTCCCCCAAGCCCTCCTACTCCCCCAAGCTCTCCTACTCCCCCAAGCTCTCTTACTCCACCAAGCTCTCTTACGCCCCCAAGCTCTCAAACTCCCCCAAGCTCTCCTACTCTGCCAAATTCTCCTCCTCCCCCAAGCTCTCTTACATCCCCAAGCTCTCTTACTCCCCCAAGCTCTCTTACTCCCCCAAGCTCTCTTACTCCCCAAAGCTTTCTTACTCCCCCATCATCTCTTACTCCCCCAAGATCTCTTACTCTCCCAAGCTCTCCTACTGTGGCAATTTCTCCTACTCTCCCAAGCTCACCGAACCCCAGTTATCCTACTCCCGCAAGCTCCCCTACTCCGCCAAGCTCTCCTACTCCCCCAAGCTCTCGTATTCCCCCAAGCTCTCTTACTCTCCAAGCTCTCTTACTCCCCCAAGCTCTCTAACTCCCCCAAGCTCTCCTACTCTGCCAAGTTCTCCTCCTCCCCCAAGCTCTCTTACATCCCTAAGCTCTCTTATTCCCCCAAGCTCTCTTACTCCCCCAAGCTCTCTTATTCCCCCAAGCTCTCTTTCTCCCCCAAGTTCTCTTACTCCCTCAAGCTCTCTTACTCCCCCAAGCTCTCTTACTTCCCAAGCTCTCTTACTCCCCCAAGCTCTCCTACTCTGCCAAGTTCTCCTACTCCCCCAAGGTCCGCGACTCCCCCAAGCTCTCTTACATCCCTAAGCTCTCTTACTCCCCCAAGCTCTCTTACTCCCCCAAGCTCTCTTACTCCCCCAAGCTCTCTTTCTCCCTCAATCTCTCTTACTCCCCCAAGCTGTCTTACTCCCTCCCCCAACCTCTCTTACTCCCCCGAGCTCTCCTACTCTGCCAAGTTCTCCTACTCCCACAACGTCCGCGACTCCCCCAAGCTCTCCTACTACCCCAAGCTCTCCCACACCCCAAGCTCTCCTACTCCCCCAAGCTCGCCTACTCCCCTTTCTCCCACTCCCCCAAACTCTCTTACTCCCCCAAGATCTCTTACTCCCCCAAGCTCTCTTACTCCTCCAAGCTCTCCTACTGTGCCAATTTCTCCTACTCTCCCAAGCTCCCTGAATCCCCAAGTTCTCCTACTCCCCCAAGCTCCCCTACTCCCCCAAGCTCTCTTACTCCCCCAAGCTCTCTTACTCCCCCAAGCTCTCCTACTGTGCCAATCTCTCCTACTCTCCCAAGCTCCCCGAATCCCCAAGTTCTCCTACTCCCCCAAGCTCCCCTACTCCCCCAAGCACTCCTACTCCCCCAAGCTCTCGTATTCCCCCAAGCTCTCTTACTCCCCAAGCTCTCTTACTCCCCCAAGCTCAGTTACTCCTCCAAGCTCTCCTACTCTGCCAAATTCTCCTACTCCCCCAAGCTCTCCTTCTCCTCCAAGCTCTCCTACTCCCCCAAGCGCTCCTACAGCCCCAAGATCTCCTACTCCCCCAAGCTCTCTTACTCCCCTAAGCTCTCTTAGTCCCCCAAGCTCTCCTACTCGCCCAAGCTCTCCTACTCCCCCAAGCTCTCCTACTCCCCCAAGCTCTCTTACTAGCCCAAGCTCTCTTACACCCCCAAGCTCTCTTACTCCCCCAAGCTCTCTAACTCCCCCAAGCTCTCCTACTCTGCCAAGTTCTCCTCCTCCCCCAAGCTCTCTTACTCTCCCAAGCTCTCTTACTCCCCCAAGCTCTCTAACTCCCCCAAGCTCTCCTACTCTGCCAAGTTCTCCTCCTCCACCTAGCTCTCTAACATCCCCAAGCTCTCTTACTCCCCCAAGCTCTCTTTCTCCCCCAAGCTCTCTTACTTCCCAAGCTCTCTGACTCCCCCGAGCTCTCCTACTCTGCAAAGTTCTCCTTCTCCCTCAAGGTCCGCGACTCCCCCAAGCTCTTCTACTACCCCAAGCTCTCCCACACCCCAAGCTCTCCTACTCTTCCAAGCTCTCCTACTCCCCCAAACTCTCCCACTCCCCTAAGCTCTCTTACTCCCCCAAGCTCTCTTACTCCCCCAAGTTCTCCTACTGCCCCAAGCTCTCGTATTCCGCCAAGCTCTCTTTCTCCCCCAAGCTCTCTTACTCCCTCAAGCTCTCTTACTCCCCCAAACTCTCTTACTTCCCAAGCTCTCTTACTCCCCCAAGCTCTCCTACTCTGCTAATTTCTCCTACTCCCCCAAGGTCCGCGACTCCCCCAAGGTCTCCTACTACCCCAAGCCCTCCCACTCACCCAAGCACTCTTACTCCCCCAAGCTCTCTTACTCCCCCAAGCTCTCTTACTCTCCCAAGCTCTCCTACTGTGCCAATTTCTCCTACTCTCCCAAGCTCCCCGAATCCCCAAGTTCTCCTACTCTCCCAAGCTCCCCTGCTCCCCCAAGCTCTCCTACTTCCCAAGTTCTCGTATTCCCACAAGATCTCTTACGCCCCAAGCTCTCTTACTCCCCCAAGCTCAATTACTCCTCCAAGGTCTGCTACTCTGCCAACTTCTCCTACTCCCCCAAGCTCTCCTTCTCCTCCAAGCTCTCCTACTCCCCCAAGCGCTCCTACTACCCCAAGATCTCCTACTCCCCCAAGCTCTCTTACTCCCCTAAGCTCTCTTACTCCCCCAAGCTCTCCTACTCGCCAAAGCCCTCCTACTCCCCCAAGCTCTCTTAATCACCCAAGCTCTCCTACTCCCCCAAGCTCTCTTACTCCCTCCCCCAAGCTCCATTTCTCCCCCAAGCTTTCTTCGCCCCCAAGCTATCTTACTCCCCTTATCTCTCTTACTCGCCCAAGCTCTCCCACTCCCACAAGATCTACTTAACCCCCAAGCTCGCCTACTTCCCCAAGCTCTCATACACCCCAAGCTCTCATACTCCCCAAAGCTCTCATACGCCCCAAAGCTCTCATACACCCTCAAGCTCTATTACCCTCCCAAGCTCTCCTACTGCCACAAGCTCTCCGACTCCCCCAAGCTCTCATACTCCCCCAAGCTCTCCTACCCCCCAAGCTCTTCTACTCCCCTAAGCTCTCCTACTGCCTCAAGTTCTCCTACTCCTCCAAGCTCTCCTACTCTCCCAAGCTCTCCTACTCCCACAAGCTCTGTTACTCCCCAAAGCTCTCCTACTCTGCCAAGTTCTCCTACTCCCACAAGCTCCGCGACACCCCCAAGCTCTCCTACTCCCCCACTCTCTCCTACTCCCCCAAGCTCTCCTAATCCCCCAAGCTCTCCTACTCCCCCAAGCTCGCCTACTTCCCAAAGCTCTCATACACCCCAAGCTCTCAAACTACCCCAAGCTCTCATACGCCCCCAAGCTCTCATACGCCCCCAAGCACTCCTACCCTCCCAAGCTCTCCTACTCCCCCATGCTCTCCGACTCCCCCAAGCTCTCCTACTCCCACAAGCTCTTCTACTCCCCCAAGCTCTCCGACTCCCCCAAGCTCTCCTACTCTCGAAACTCTCCTACTCCCCCAAGCTCTCCTACTCCCCCAAGCGCTCCTATACCTCCAAGCTCTCCTACTTCCCCAATCTCTCCCACTCCCCCAAGCTCTCTTACTCCCCCAAGCTCTCTTACTCCCCAAGCTCTCTTACTCCACCAAGCTCTCTTACTCCCCCAAGCTTTCCTACTCGTCCAAGGTCTCCGACTCCCCCAAGATGTCCTACTCCCCCAAGCTGTCCTATTGCCCCAAGCTCTCCTACTTCCCCAATCTCTCCCACTCCCCCAAGCTCTCTTACTCCCCCAAGCTCTCTTACTCCCCAAGCTCTCTTACTCCACCAAGCTCTCTTACTCCCCCAAGCTTTCCTACTCGTCCAAGGTCTCCTACTCCCCCAAGCTCTCCCACTCCCCCAAGCTCTCTTACTCCCCCAAGCTCTCTTACTCCCCCAAGCTCTCTTACTCCCCCAAGCTCTCCTACTGTGCCAATTTCTCCTACTCTCCCAAGCTCCCCGAATCCCTAAGTTCTTCTACTCCCACAAGCTCCCCTACTCCCCCAAGCTCTCCTACTCCCCCAAGCTCTCGTGTTCCCCCAAGATCTCTTACTCCCCAAGCTCTCTTACTCCCCCAAGCTCAATTACTCCTCCAAGCTCTCCTACTCTGCCAAATTCTCCTACAACCCCAAGCTCTCCTTCTCCTCCACGCTCTCCTGCTCCCCCGTAAGCGCTCCTACTGCCCCAAGATCTGCTACTCCCCCAAGCTCTCTTACTCCCCTAAGCTCTCTTACTCACCCAAGCTCTCCTACTCGCCCAAGCTCTCCTACTCCCCCAAGCTGTCCTACTCCCCCAAGCTCTCCTACTCCCCCAAGCTCTCTTACACCCCAAGCTCTCTTACTCCCCCAAGCTCTCTAACTCCCCCAAGCTCTCCTACTCTGCAAAGTTCTCCTACTCCCCCAAGCTCTCTTACATCCCCAAGCTCTCTTACTCCCCCAAGTTCTCTTACTCCCCCAAGCTCTCTTACTCCCCCAAGCTCTCTTACTCCCCCAAGCTCTCTTTCTCCACCAATCTCTCTTACTCCCCCAAGCTCTCTTACTCCCCCAAGCTCTCCTACTCTGCCAAGTTCTCCTTCACCCTCAAGCTCTCCTACACCCGCAAGCGCTGGTACTCCCTCAAGCTCTCCTATTCCCACAAGCTCACCTGTTCCCCAAGCTCTCCTACTCCCCAAAGCTATATTACTCCCCCAAGCTCAATACTCCCCCAAGCTCTCTTGCTCCCCCAAGCTCTCCTACTCGCCCAAGGTCTCCTACTCCCCCAAGCTCTCCGACTACCCCAAACTCTCATACTCCCCCAAGCTCTCCTACTCCCCCAAGCTCTCCTACTCCCCCAAGCTCTCTTTCTCCCCCAAGCTTTCTTCGTCCCACAAGCTCCCTTACTTCCCTAATCTCTCTTACTCGCCCACGCTCTCCCAATCCCACAAGATCTTCTTAACCCCCAAGCTCGCCTACTTCCCCAAGCTCTTATACACCCCAAGCTCTCATACTCCCCCAAGCTCTCATACGCCGCCAAGCTCTCATACACCCCCAAACTCTCCTACCCTCCCAAGCTCTCCTACTCCCCCAAGCTCTCTGACTCCCCCAAGCTCTCCAACTCCCCCAAGCTCTCCTACCCCCGCAAGCTCTTCTACTCCCCTTATGCTCTCCTACTGCCTCAAATTCTTCTACTCCCCCAAGCTCTCCTACTCTGCCAACTTTTCCTACTCCCTCAAGCACCGCGACACCCCCAAGCTATCCTACTCCCCCAAACTCTCCTACTCCCCCAAGCTCTCCTACTCCCCCAAGCTCTCCTACTCCCCCAAGCTCGCATACTTCCCCAAGCTCTCATACTCCCCAAGCTCTCATACTTCCCCAAGTTCTCATACGCCCCCAAGCTCTCATACGCCCCCAAGCTCTCCTACCCTCCCAAGCTCTCCTACTCCCCCAAGCTCTCCCACTCCCCCAAGCTCTCTTACTCCCCCAAGCTCTCTTACTCCCCAAGCTCTCTTTCTCCACCAAGCTCTCTTACTCCCCCAAGCTTTCCTACTCGCCCAAGTTCTCCGACTCTCCCAAGATCTCCTACTCCCCCAAGCTGTCCTACTGCCCCAAGCTCTCCTAGTCCCCCAAGCTCTCCTGCTCCCCCAAGCTCTCCTACTCGCACAAGCTCCCCTACTCCGCAAAGCTCTCCTACTCCCCCAAGCTCTCCTACTCCTCCAAGCTATCCTAATCACCCAAGCTCTCCAACTTCCCCAAGCTCTCTTACTCCCCCAAGCTCTCTTACTCCCCCAAGCTCTCCTACTGTGCCAATTTCTCGTATCTACGAAGCTCCCCGAATCCCCAAGTTCTCCTACTCCCCCAAGCTCCCCTACTCCCACAAGCGCTCCTACTCCCCCAAGCTCTCCTACTCCCCCAAGCTCTCCTACTCCCCCAAGCGCTCCTACTCCCCCAAGCTCTCCTACTCCCCCAATCTCTCCCACTCCCCCAAGCTCTCTTACTCCCCCAAGCTCTCATACTTCCCCAAGTTCTCATACGCCCCCAAGCTCTCATACGCCCCCAAGCTCTCCTACTCCCCCAAGCTCTCCCACTCCCCCAAGCTCTCTTACTCCCCCAAGCTCTCTTACTCCCCAAGCTCTCTTTCTCCACCAAGCTCTCTTACTCGCCCAAGCTTTCCTACTCGCCCAAGTTCTCCGACTCTCCCAAGATCTCCTACTCCCCCAAGCTGTCCTACTGCCCCAAGCTCTCCTAATCCCCCAAGCTCTCCTGCTCCCCCAAGCTCTCCTACTCGCACAAGCTCCCCTACTCCGCAAAGCTCTCCTACTCCCCCAAGCTCTCCTACTCCTCCAAGCTATCCTAATCACCCAAGCTCTCCAACTTCCCCAAGCTCTCTTACTCCCCCAAGCTCTCTTACTCCCCCAAGCTCTCTTACTCCCCCTTGCTCTCCTACTGTGCCAATTTCTCGTATCTACGAAGCTCCCCGAATCCCCAAGTTCTCCTACTCCCCCAAGCTCCCCTACTCCCACAAGCGCTCCTACTCCCCCAAGCTCTCCTACTCCCCCAAGCTCTCCTACTCCCCCAAGCTCTCCTACTCCCCCAAGCTCTCCTACTCCCCCAATCTCTCCCACTCCCCCAAGCTCTCTTACTCCCCCAAGCTCTCTTACTCCCCAAGCGCTCTTACACCACCAAGCTCTCTTACTCCCCCAAGCTTTCCTACTCGCCCAAGCTCTCCGACTCCCCCAAGATCTCCTACTTCCCCAAGCTGTCCTACTGCCCCAAGCTCTCTGACTCCCCCAAGCTCTCCTAATCCCCCAAGCTCTCCTGCCCACCCAACCTCTCCTACTCCCACAAGCTCCCCTACTCCGCAAAGCTCTCCTACTCCCCCAAGCTCTCTTACATCCCTAAGCTCTCTTACTCCCCCAAGCTCTCTTACTCCCCCAAGCTCTCTGACTCCCCCAATCTCTCTTTCTCCCCCAAGCTCTCTTACTCCCTCAAGCTCTCTTACTCCCACAAGCTCTCTTACTTCCCAAGCTCTCTTACTCCCCCAAGCTCTCCTACTCTGCCAATTTCTCCTACTCCCCCAAGGTCCGCGACTCCCCCAAGCTCTACTACTACACCAAGCTCTCCCACTCCCCCAAGGTATCTTACTCCCCCAAGCTCTCTTACACCCCCAAGCTCTCTTACTCTCCCAAGCTCTCCTACTGTGCCAATTTCTCCTACTCTCCCAAGCTCCCCGAATCCCCAAGTTCTCCTACTTCCCCCAAGCTCCCCTACTCCCCCAAGCTCTCCTACTCTCCCAAGCTCTCGTATTCCCCCAAGCTTTCTTACTCCCCAAGTTCTCTTACTCCCCCAAGCTCAATTACTCCTCCAAGCTCTCCTACTCTGCCAAGTTCTCCTACTCCCCCAAGCTCTCATTCTCCTCCAAGCTCTCCTACTCCCCCAAGCGCTCCTACTGCCCCAAGCCCTCCTACTTCCCTAAGCTCTCCTGCTTCCACAAGCTCTCTTACTCCCCCAACTCTCTTACATCCCCAAGCTCTCTTACTCCCCCAAGCTCTCTTACTCCCCCAAGCTCTCTTACTCCCCAAAGCTCTCTTACTCCCCCAAGCTCTCTAACTCCCCCAAGCTCTCCTTCTCTGCCAAGTTCTCCTCCTCCCCCAAGCTCTCTTACGTCCCTAAGCTCTCTTACTCCCCCAAGCTCTCTTACTCCCCCAAGCTCTCTTACTCCCCCAAGCTCTCTTTCTCCCCAAGGTCTCTTACTCCCTCAAGCTCTCTTACTCCCCCAAGCTCTCTTACTTCCCAAGCTCTCTTACTCCCCCAAGCTCTCCTACTCTGCCAAGTTCTCCTACTCCCCCAAGGTCCGCGACTCCCCCAAGCTCTCCCACTACCACAAGCTCTCCCACTTCCCCAAGGTCTCTTACTCCTCCAAGCTCTCTTACTCCCCCAAGCTCAATTACTCTCCCAAGCTCCCGTACTGTGCCAATTTTTCCTACTATACCAAGCTCCCCGAATCCCCAAGTTCTCCTACTCCCCCAAGCTCCCCTACTCCCCCAAGCTCTCCTACTCCCCCAAGCTCTCGTATTCCCCCAAGCTCTCTTACTCCCCAAGCGCTCTTACTCCCCCAAGCTCAATTACTCCTCCAAGCTCTCCTACTCTGCCAAGTTCTCCTACTTCCCCAAGCTCTCCTTCTCCTCCAAGCTCTCCTACTCCCCCAAGCGCTCCTACTGCCCCAAGATCTCCTACTACCCCAAGCTCACTTACACCCCCAAGCTCTCTTACTCCCCAAAGCTCTCTTACTCCCCCAACATCTCTTACTCCCCCAAGCTCTCTTACTCTCCCAAGCTCTCCTACTGTGCCAATTTCTCCTACTCTCCCAAGCTCCCCGAATCCCCAAGTTCTCCTACTCCCGCAAGCTCCCCTATTCCCCAAGCTCTCCTACTCCGCCAAGCTCTCGTATTCCCCCAAGCTCTCTTACTCCACAAGCTCTCTTACTCGCCCAAGCTCTCTTACTCCCCCAAGCTCTCTTACTCCCCCAAGCTCTCCTACTCTGCCAAGTTCTCCTACTCCCCCAAGGTCCGCGACTACCCCAAGCTCTCCTACTACCCCAAGCTCTCCCACTCCCCCAAGGTCCCTTACTCCCCCAAGCTCTCTTACTCCCCCAAGCTCTCTTACTCTCCCAAGCTCTCCTACTGTGCCAATTTCTCCTACTCTCCCAAGCTCCCCGAATCCCCAAGTTCTCCTACTCCCCCAAGCTCCCCTACTCCCCCAAACTCTCCTACTACCCCAAGCTCTCGTATTCCCCCAAGCTCTCTTACTCCCCAAGCTCTCTTACTCCCCCAAGCCATCCTACTCCCGCAAGCTCTCTAACTCCCCGAAGCTCTCCTACTCTGCCAAGTTCTCCTCCTCCCCCAAGCTCTCTTACATCCCCAAGCTCTCTTACTCCTCCAAGCTCACCTACTGCCCCAAGCTCTCTGACTCCCCCAAGCTCTCCTACTCCCCCAAGCTCTCTTACTCCCCAAAGCTCTCTTACTCCCCCAAGCTCTCTTACTCTCCCAAGCTCTCCTACTGTGCCAATTTCTCCTACTCTCCCAAGCTCCCCGAATCCCCAAGTTCTCCTACTCCCCCAAGCTCCCCTACTCCCACAAGCTCTCCTACTCTCCCAAGCTCTCGTATTCCCCCAAGCTGTCTTACTCCCCAAGTTCTCTTACTCCCCCAAGCTCAATTACTCCTCCAAGCTCTCCTACTCTGCCAAGTTCTCCTACTCCCCCAAGCGCTCCTACTGCCCCAAGATCTCCTACTCCCACAAGCTCTCTTACTCCCCCAAGCTCTCTTACTCCCCCAAGCTCTCTAACTCCCCCAAGCTCTCCTTCTCTGCCAAGTTCTCCTCCTCCCCCAAGCTCTCTTACGTCCCTGAGCTCTCTTACTCCCCCAAGCTCTCTTACTCCCCCAAGCTCTCTTACTCCCCCAAGCTCTCTTTCTCCCCAAGGTCTCTTACTCCCCCAAGCTCTCTTACTCCCCCAAGCTCTCTTACTCCCCCAAGCTCTCTTACTCCCCCAAGCTCTCCTACTGTGCCAATTTCTCCTACTCTCCCAAGCTCCCCGAATCCCTAAGTTCTTCTACTCCCACAAGCTCCCCTACTCCCCCAAGCTCTCCTACTCCCCCAATCTCTCGTATTCCCCCAAGATCTCTTACTCCCCAAGCTCTCTTACTCCCCCAAGCTCAATTACTCCTCCAAGCTCTCCTACTCTGCCAAATTCTCCTACACCCCCAAGCTCTCCTTCTCCTCCACGCTCTCCTGCTCCCCCGTAAGCGCTCCTACTGCCCCAAGATCTGCTACTCCCCCAAGCTCTCTTACTCCCCTAAGCTCTCTTACTCCCCCAAGCTCTCCTACTCGCCCAAGCTCTCCTACTCCCCCAAGCTGTCCTACTCCCCCAAGCTCTCCTACTCCCCCAAGCTCTCTTACACCCCAAGCTCTCTTACTCCCCCAAGCTCTCTAACTCCCCCAAGCTCTCCTACTCTGCAAAGTTCTCCTACTCCCCCAAGCTCTCTTACATCCCCAAGCTCTCTTACTCCCCCAAGTTCTCTTACTCCCCCAAGCTCTCTTAC
This sequence comes from Pristiophorus japonicus, assembly GCF_044704955.1. Lineage (NCBI taxonomy): Eukaryota > Metazoa > Chordata > Chondrichthyes > Pristiophoridae > Pristiophorus > Pristiophorus japonicus. The sequence goes on along the minus strand of NW_027251579.1, from coordinate 425,946 downwards.
TCCCCCAAGCTCTCTTACTCCCCCAAGCTCTCTTTCTCCACCAATCTCTCTTACTCCCCCAAGCTCTCTTACTCCCCCAAGCTCTCCTACTCTGCCAAGTTCTCCTTCACCCTCAAGCTCTCCTACACCCGCAAGCGCTGGTACTCCCTCAAGCTCTCCTATTGCCACAAGCTCACCTGTTCCCCAAGCTCTCCTACTCCCCAAAGCTATATTACTCCCCCAAGCTCAATACTCCCCCAAGCTCTCTTGCTCCCCCAAGCTCTCCTACTCGCCCAAGGTCTCCTACTCCCCCAAGCTCTCCGACTACCCCAAACTCTCCTACTCCCCCAAGCTCTCCTACTCCCCCAAGCTCTCCTACTCCCCCAAGCTCTCTTTCTCCCCCAAGCTTTCTTCGTCCCACAAGCTCCCTTACTCCCCTAATCTCTCTTACTCGCCCACGCTCTCCCAATCCCACAAGATCTTCTTAACCCCCAAGCTCGCCTACTTCCCCAAGCTCTTATACACCCCAAGCTCTCATACTCCCCCAAGCTCTCATACGCCGCCAAGCTCTCATACACCCCCAAACTCTCCTACCCTCCCAAGCTCTCCTACTCCCCCAAGTTCTCTGACTCCCCCAAGCTCTCCAACTCCCCCAAGCTCTCCTACCCCCCCAAGCTCTTCTACTCCCCTTATGCTCTCCTACTGCCTCAAATTCTTCTACTCCCCCAAGCTCTCCTACTCTGCCAACTTTTCCTACTCCCTCAAGCACCGCGACACCCCCAAGCTATCCTACTCCCCCAAACTCTCCTACTCCCCCAAGCTCTCCTACTCCCCCAAGCTCTCCTACTCCCCCAAGCTCGCATACTTCCCCAAGCTCTCATACACCCCAAGCTCTCATACTTCCCCAAGTTCTCATACGCCCCCAAGCTCTCATACGCCCCCAAGCTCTCCTACCCTCCCAAGCTCTCCTACTCCCCCAAGCTCTCCCACTCCCCCAAGCTCTCTTACTCCCCTAAGCTCTCTTACTCCCCAAGCTCTCTTTCTCCACCAAGCTCTCTTACTCCCCCAAGCTTTCCTACTCGCCCAAGTTCTCCGACTCTCCCAAGATCTCCTACTCCCCCAAGCTGTCCTACTGCCCCAAGCTCTCCTAATCCCCCAAGCTCTCCTGCTCCCCCAAGCTCTCCTACTCGCACAAGCTCCCCTACTCCGCAAAGCTCTCCTACTCCCCCAAGCTCTCCTACTCCTCCAAGCTATCCTAATCACCCAAGCTCTCCAACTTCCCCAAGCTCTCTTACTCCCCCAAGCTCTCTTACTCCCCCAAGCTCTCTTACTCCGCCAAGCTCTCCTACTGTGCCAATTTCTCGTATCTACGAAGCTCCCCGAATCCCCAAGTTCTCCTACTCCCCCAAGCTCCCCTACTCCCACAAGCGCTCCTACTCCCCCAAGCTCTCCTACTCCCCCAAGCTCTCCTACTCCCCCAAGCGCTCCTACTCCCCCAAGCTCTCCTACTCCCCCAATCTCTCCCACTCCCCCAAGCTCTCTTACTCCCCCAAGCTCTCTTACTCCCCAAGCGCTCTTACACCACCAAGCTCTCTTACTCCCCCAAGCTTTCCTACTCGCCCAAGCTCTCCGACTCCCCCAAGATCTCCTACTTCCCCAAGCTGTCCTACTGCCCCAAGCTCTCTGACTCCCCCAAGCTCTCCTAATCCCCCAAGCTCTCCTGCTCCCCCAACCTCTCCTACTCCCACAAGCTCCCCTACTCCGCAAAGCTCTCCTACTCCCCCAAGCTCTCTTACATCCCTAAGCTCTCTTACTCCCCCAAGCTCTCTTACTCCCCCAAGCTCTCTTACTCCCCCAATCTCTCTTTCTCCCCCAAGCTCTCTTACTCCCTCAAGCTCTCTTAGTCCCACAAGCTCTCTTACTTCCCAAGCTCTCTTACTCCCCCAAGCTCTCCTACTCTGCCAAGTTCTCCTACTCCCCCAAGGTCCGCGACTCCCCCAAGCTCTACTGCTACACCAAGCTCTCCCACTCCCCCAAGGTATCTTACTCCCCCAAGCTCTCTTACACCCCCAAGCTCTCTTACTCTCCCAAGCTCTCCTACTGTGCCAATTTCTCCTACTATCCCAAGCTCCCCGAATCCCCAAGTTCTCCTACTTCCCCCAAGCTCCCCTACTCCCCCAAGCTCTCCTACTCTCCCAAGCTCTCGTATTCCCCCAAGCTTTCTTACTCCCCAAGTTCTCTTACTCCCCCAAGCTCAATTACTCCTCCAAGCTCTCCTACTCTGCCAAGTTCTCCTACTCCCCCAAGCTCTCATTCTCCTCCAAGCTCTCCTACTCCCCCAAGCGCTCCTACTGCCCCAGGCCCTCCTACTTCCCCAAGCTCTCCTGCTTTCACAAGCTCTCTTACTCCCCCAACTCTCTTACATCCCCAAGCTCTCTTACTCCCCCAAGCTCTCTTACTCCCCCAAGCTCTCTTACTCCCCAAAGCTCTCTTACTCCCCCAAGCTCTCTAACTCCCCCAAGCTCTCCTTCTCTGCCAAGTTCTCCTCCTCCCCCAAGCTCTCTTACGTCCCTAAGCTCTCTTACTCCCCCAAGCTCTCTTACTCCCCCAAGCTCTCTTACTCCCCCAAGCTCTCTTTCTCCCCAAGGTATCTTACTCCCTCAAGCTCTCTTACTCCCCCAAGCTCTCTTAATTCCCAAGCTCTCTTACTCCCCCAAGCTCTCCTACTCTGCCAAGTTCTCCTACTCCCCCAAGGTCCGCGACTCCCCCAAGCTCTCCCACTACCACAAGCTCTCCCACTTCCCCAAGGTCTCTTACTCCTCCAAGCTCTCTTACTCCCCCAAGCTCAATTACTCTCCCAAGCTCTCCTACTGTGCCAATTTTTCCTACTTTACCAAGCTCCCCGAATCCCCAATTTCTCCTACTCCCCCAAGCTCCCCTACTCCCCCAAGCTCTCCTACTCCCCCAAGCTCTCGTATTCCCCCAAGCTCTCTTACTCCCCAAGCTCTCTTACTCCCCCAAGCTCAATTACTCCTCCAAGCTCTCCTACTCTGCCAAGTTCTCCTACTTCCCCAAGCTCTCCTTCTCCTCCAAGCTCTCCTACTCCCCCAAGCGCTCCTACTGCCCCAAGATCTCCTACTCCCCCAAGCTCACTTACACCCCCAAGCTCTCTTACTCCCCCAAGCTCTCTTACTCAACCAAGCTCTCTTACTCCCCAAAGCTCTCTTACTCCCCCAACATCTCTTACTCCCCCAAGCTCTCTTACTCTCCCAAGCTCTCCTACTGTGCCAATTTCTCCTACTCTCCCAAGCTCCCCGAATCCCCAAGTTCTCCTACTCCCGCAAGCTCCCCTATTCCCCAAGCTCTCCTACTCCCCCAAGCTCTCGTATTCCCCCAAGCTCTCTTACTCCCCAAGCTCTCTTACTCGCCCAAGCTCTCTAACTCCCCCAAGCTCTCCTACTCTGCCAAGTTCTCCTCCTCCCCCAAGCTCTCTTACATCCCTAAGCTCTCTTACTCCCCCAAGCTCTCTTACTCCCCCAAGCTCTCTTACTCCCCCAAGCTCTCTTTCTTCCCCAAGTTCTCTTACTCCCTCAAGCTCTCTTACTCCCCCAAGCTCTCTTACTTCCCAAGCTCTCTTACTCCCCCAAGCTCTCCTACTCTGCCAAGTTCTCCTACTCCCCCAAGGTCCGCGACTACCCCAAGCTCTCCTACTACCCCAAGCTCTCCCACTCCCCCAAGGTCCCTTACTCCCCCAAGCTCTCTTACTCCCCCAAGCTCTCTTACTCTCCCAAGCTCTCCTACTGTGCCAATTTCTCCTACTCTCCCAAGCTCCCCGAATCCCCAAGTTCTCCTACTCCCCCAAGCTCCCCTACGCCCCCAAACACTCCTACTCCCCGAAGCTCTCGTATTCCCCCAAGCTCTCTTACTCCCCAAGCTCTCTTACTCCCCCAAGCCCTCCTACTCCCGCAAGCTCTCTAACTCCCCTAAGCTCTCCTACTCTGCCAAGTTCTCCTCCTCCCCCAAGCTCTCTTACATCCCCAAGCTCTCTTACTCCTCCAAGCTCACCTACTGCCCCAAGCTCTCTGACTCCCCCAAGCTCTCCTACTCCCCCAAGCTCTCTTACTCCCCAAAGCTCTCTTACTCCCCCAAGCTCTCTTACTCTCCCAAGCTCTCCTACTGTGCCAATTTCTCCTACTCTCCCAAGCTCCCCGAATCCCCAAGTTCCCCTACTCCCCCAAGCTCCCCTACTCCCACAAGCTCTCCTACTCTCCCAAGCTCTCGTATTCCCCCAAGCTGTCGTACTCCCCAAGTTCTCTTACTCCCCCAAGCTCAATTACTCCTCCAAGCTCTCCTACTCTGCCAAGTTCTCCTACTCCCCCAAGCGCTCCTACTGCCCCAAGATCTCCTACTCCCACAAGCTCTCTTACTCCCCCAAGCTCTCTTACTCCCCCAAGCTCTCTAACTCCCCCAAGCTCTCCTTCTCTGCCAAGTTCTCCTCCTCCCCCAAGCTCTCTTACGTCCCTGAGCTCTCTTACTCCCCCAAGCTCTCTTACTCCCCCAAGCTCTCTTACTCCCCCAAGCTCTCTTTCTCCCCAAGGTCTCTTACTCCCTCAAGCTCTCTTACTCCCCCAAGCTCTCTTACTTCCCAAGCTCTCTTCCTCCCCCAAGCTCTCCTCCTCTGCCAAGTTCTCCTACTCCCCCAAGGTCCGCGACTCCCCCAAGCTCTCCCACTACCACAAGCTCTCCCACTTCCCCAAGGTCTCTTGCTCCTCCAAGCTCTCTTACTCCCCCAAGCTCAATTACTCTCCCAAGCTCTCCTACTGTGTCAATTTTTCCTACTATCCCAAGCTCCCCGAATCCCCAAGTTCTCCTACTCCCCCAAGCTCCCCTACTCCCCCAAGCTCTCCTACTCTCCCAAGCTCTCGTATTCCCCCAAGCTTTCTTACTCCCCAAGTTCTCTTACTCCCCCAAGCTCAATTACTCCTCCAAGCTCTCCTACTCTGCCAAGTTCTCCTACTCCCCCAAGCTCTCATTCTCCTCCAATCTCTCCTACTCCCCCAAGCGCTCCTACTGCCCCAAGATCTCCTACTCCCCCAAGCTCTCTTACTCCCCTAAGCTCTCTTACTCCACCAAGCTCTCCTACTCGCCCAAGCTCTCCTACTCCCCCAAGCCCTCCTACTTCCCCAAACTCTCCTGCTCCCACAAGCTCTCTTACTCCCCCAACTCTCTTACATCCCCAAGCTCTCTTACTCCCCCAAGCTCTCTTACTCACCAAAGCTCTCTTACTCCCCCAAGCTCTCTTACTCTCCCAAGCTCTCCTACTGTGCCAATTTCTCCTACTCTCCCAAGCTCCCCGAATCCCCAAGTTCTCCTACTCCCCCAAGCTCCCCTACTCCCCCAAGCTCTCCTACTCTCCCAAGCTCTCGTATTCCCCCAAGCTCTCTTACTCCCGAAGTTCTCTTACTCCCCCAAGCTCAATTACTCCTGCAAGCTCTCCTACTCTGCCAAGTTCTCCTACTCCCGCAAGCGCTCCTACTGCCCCAAGATCTCCTACTCCCACAAGCTCTCTTACTCCCCCAAGCTCTCTTACTCCCCCAAGCTCTCTAACTCCCCCAAGCTCTCCTTCTCTGCCAAGTTCTCCTCCTCCCCCAAGCTCTCTTACGTCCCTAAGCTCTCTTACTCCCCCAAGCTCTCTTACTCCCCCAAGCTCTCTTACTCCCCCAAGCTCTCTTTCTCCCCAAGGTCTCTTACTCCCTCAAGCTCTCTTACTCCCCCAAGCTCTCTTACTTCCCAAGCTCTCTTACTCCCCCAAGCTCTCCTACTCTGCCAAGTTCTCCTACTCCCCCAAGGTCCGCGACTCCCCCAAGCTCTCCCACTACCACAAGCTCTCCCACTTCCCCAAGGTCTCTTACTCCTCCAAGCTCTCTTACTCCCCCAAGCTCAATTACTCTCCCAAGCTCTCCTACTGTGCCAATTTTTCCTACTTCCCCAAGCTCTCCTTCTGCTCCAAGCTCTCCTACTCCCCAAAGCGCTCCTACTGCCCCAAGATCTCCTACTCCCCCAAGCTCTCTTACTCCCCAAAACTCTCTTACTCCCCCAAGCTCTCCTACTCGACCAAGCTCTCCTATTCCCCCAGGCCCTCCTACTCCCCCAAGCTCTCCTACTACCCCAAGCACTCTTACTCCACCAAGCTCTCTTACTCCCCCAAGCTCTCTAACTCCCCCAAGCTCTCCTACTCTGCCAAGTTCTCCTCCTCCCCCAAGCTCTCTTACATCCACAAGCTCTCTTACTCCCCCAAGCTCTCTTACTCAACCAAGCTCTCTTACTCCCCAAAGCTCTCTTACTCCCCCAACATCTCTTACTCCCCAAGCTCTCTTATTCTCCCAAGCTCTCCTTCTGTGCCAATTTCTCCTACTCTCCCAAGCTCCCCGAATCCCCAAGTTCTCCTACTCCCGCAAGCTCCCCTATTCCCCAAGCTCTCCTACTCCCCCAAGCTCTCGTATTCCCCCAAGCTCTCTTACTCCCCAAGCTCTCTTACTCGCCCAAGCTCTCTAACTCCCCCAAGCTCTCCTACTCTGCCAAGTTCTCCTCCTCCCCCAAGCTCTCTTACATCCCTAAGCTCTCTTACTCCCCCAAGCTCTCTTACTCCCCCAAGCTCTCTTACTCCCCCAAGCTCTCTTTCTTCCCCAAGTTCTCTTACTCCCCCAAGCTCTCCTACTCCCCCAAGCTCTCGTATTCCCCCAAGCTCTCTTACTCCCCAAGCTCTCTTACTCCCCCAAGCTCAATTACTCCTCCAAGCTCTCCTACTCTGCCAGGTTCTCCTACTCCCCCAAGCTCTCCTTCTCCTCCAAGCTCTCCTACTCCCCCAAGCGCTCCTGCTGCCCCAAGATCTCCTACTCCCACAAGCTCTCTTACTCCCCCAAGCTCTCTTACTCCCCCAAGCTCTCTAACTCCCCCAAGCTCTCCTTCTCTGCCAAGTTCTCCTCCTCCCCCAAGCTCTCTTACGTCCCTGAGCTCTCTTACTCCCCCAAGCTCTCTTACTCCCCCAAGCTCTCTTACTCCCCCAAGCTCTCTTTCTCCCCAAGGTCTCTTACTCCCTCAAGCTCTCTTACTCCCCCAAGCTCTCTTACTTCCCAAGCTCTCTTCCTCCCCCAAGCTCTCCTCCTCTGCCAAGTTCTCCTACTCCCCCAAGGTCCGCGACTCCCCCAAGCTCTCCCACTACCACAAGCTCTCCCACTTCCCCAAGGTCTCTTGCTCCTCCAAGCTCTCTTACTCCCCCAAGCTCAATTACTCTCCCAAGCTCTCCTACTGTGTCAATTTTTCCTACTATCCCAAGCTCCCCGAATCCCCAAGTTCTCCTACTCCCCCAAGCTCCCCTACTCCCCCAAGCTCTCCTACTCTCCCAAGCTCTCGTATTCCCCCAAGCTTTCTTACTCCCCAAGTTCTCTTACTCCCCCAAGCTCAATTACTCCTCCAAGCTCTCCTACTCTGCCAAGTTCTCCTACTCCCCCAAGCTCTCATTCTCCTCCAATCTCTCCTACTCCCCCAAGCGCTCCTACTGCCCCAAGATCTCCTACTCCCCCAAGCTCTCTTACTCCCCTAAGCTCTCTTACTCCACCAAGCTCTCCTACTCGCCCAAGCTCTCCTACTCCCCCAAGCCCTCCTACTTCCCCAAACTCTCCTGCTCCCACAAGCTCTCTTACTCCCCCAACTCTCTTACATCCCCAAGCTCTCTTACTCCCCCAAGCTCTCTTACTCCCCCAAGCTCTCTTACTCACCAAAGCTCTCTTACTCCCCCAAGCTCTCTTACTCTCCCAAGCTCTCCTACTGTGCCAATTTCTCCTACTCTCCCAAGCTCCCCGAATCCCCAAGTTCTCCTACTCCCCCAAGCTCCCCTACTCCCCCAAGCTCTCCTACTCTCCCAAGCTCTCGTATTCCCCCAAGCTTTCTTACTCCCGAAGTTCTCTTACTCCCCCAAGCTCAATTACTCCTGCAAGCTCTCCTACTCTGCCAAGTTCTCCTACTCCCGCAAGCGCTCCTACTGCCCCAAGATCTCCTACTCCCACAAGCTCTCTTACTCCCCCAAGCTCTCTTACTCCCCCAAGCTCTCTAACTCCCCCAAGCTCTCCTTCTCTGCCAAGTTCTCCTCCTCCCCCAAGCTCTCTTACGTCCCTAAGCTCTCTTACTCCCCCAAGCTCTCTTACTCCCCCAAGCTCTCTTACTCCCCCAAGCTCTCTTTCTCCCCAAGGTCTCTTACTCCCTCAAGCTCTCTTACTCCCCCAAGCTCTCTTACTTCCCAAGCTCTCTTACTCCCCCAAGCTCTCCTACTCTGCCAAGTTCTCCTACTCCCCCAAGGTCCGCGACTCCCCCAAGCTCTCCCACTACCACAAGCTCTCCCACTTCCCCAAGGTCTCTTACTCCTCCAAGCTCTCTTACTCCCCCAAGCTCAATTACTCTCCCAAGCTCTCCTACTGTGCCAATTTTTCTTACTTCCCCAAGCTCTCCTTCTGCTCCAAGCTCTCCTACTCCCCAAAGCGCTCCTACTGCCCCAAGATCTCCTACTCCCCCAAGCTCTCTTACTCCCCAAAACTCTCTTACTCCCCCAAGCTCTCCTACTCGACCAAGCTCTCCTATTCCCCCAGGCCCTCCTACTCCCCCAAGCTCTCCTACTACCCCAAGCACTCTTACTCCACCAAGCTCTCTTACTCCCCCAAGCTCTCTAACTCCCCCAAGCTCTCCTACTCTGCCAAGTTCTCCTCCTCCCCCAAGCTCTCTTACATCCACAAGCTCTCTTACTCCCCCAAGCTCTCTTACTCAACCAAGCTCTCTTACTCCCCAAAGCTCTCTTACTCCCCCAACATCTCTTACTCCCCAAGCTCTCTTATTCTCCCAAGCTCTCCTTCTGTGCCAATTTCTCCTACTCTCCCAAGCTCCCCGAATCCCCAAGTTCTCCTACTCCCGCAAGCTCCCCTATTCCCCAAGCTCTCCTACTCCCCCAAGCTCTCGTATTCCCCCAAGCTCTCTTACTCCCCAAGCTCTCTTACTCGCCCAAGCTCTCTAACTCCCCCAAGCTCTCCTACTCTGCCAAGTTCTCCTCCTCCCCCAAGCTCTCTTACATCCCTAAGCTCTCTTACTCCCCCAAGCTCTCTTACTCCCCCAAGCTCTCTTACTCCCCCAAGCTCTCTTTCTTCCCCAAGTTCTCTTACTCCCCCAAGCTCTCCTACTCCCCCAAGCTCTCGTATTCCCCCAAGCTCTCTTACTCCCCAAGCTCTCTTACTCCCCCAAGCTCAATTACTCCTCCAAGCTCTCCTACTCTGCCAGGTTCTCCTACTCCCCCAAGCTCTCCTTCTCCTCCAAGCTCTCCTACTCCCCCAAGCGCTCCTGCTGCCCCAAGATCTCCTACTCCCGCAAGCTCTCTTACTCCCCTAATCTCTCTTACTCCCCCAAGCTCTCCTACTCGCCCAAGCTCTCCTATTCCCCCAAGCCCTCCTACTCCCCCAAGCCCTCCTACTCCCCCAAGCTCTCTTACTCCACCAAGCTCTCTTACTCCCCCAAGCTCTCTAACTCCCCCAAGCTCTCCTACTCTGCCAAGTTATCCTCCTCCCCCAAGCTCTCTTGCATCCCCAAGCTCTCTTACTCCCCCAAGCTCTCTTACTCCCCCAAGCTCTCTTACTCCCCCAACATCTCTTACTCCCCCAAGCTCTCTTACTCTCCCAAGCTCTCCTACTGTGCCAATTTCTACTACTCTCCCAAGCTCACCGAATCCCCAAGTTCTCCTACTCCCGCAAGCTCCCCTACTCCCCCAAGCTCTCCTACTCCCCCAAGCTCTCGTATTCCCCCACGCTCTCTTACTCCCCAAGCTCTCTTACTCGCCCAAGCTCTCTAACACCCCCAAGCTCTCCTACTCTGCCAAGTTCTCCTCCTCCCCCAAGCTCTCTTACATTCCTAAACTCTCTTACTCCCCCAAGCTCTCTTACTCCCCCAAGCTCTCTTACTCCCCCAAGCTCTCTTTCTCCCCCAAGTTCTCTTACTCCCTCAAGCTCTCTTACTCCCCCAAGCACTCTTACTTCCCAAGCTCTCTTACTCCCCCAAGCTCTCCTACTCTGCCAAGTTTTCCTACTCCCCCAAGGTCCGCGACTCCCCCAAGCTCTCCTACTACCCCAAGCTCTCCCACTCCCCCAAGGTCTCTTACTCCCCCAAGCTCTCTTACTCCCCCAAGCTATCTTACTCTCCCAAGCTCTCCTACTGTGCCAATTTCTCCTACTCTCCCAAGCTCCCCGAATCCCCAAGTTCTCCTACTCCCCCAAGCTCCCCTACTCCCCCAAGCTCTCCTACTCCCCCAAGCTCTCGTATTCCCCCAAGCTCTCTTACTCCCCAAGCTCTCTTACTCCCCCAAGCCACCCTACTCCCGCAAGCTCTCCTACTCCCCCAATCTCTCTTACTCCCCCAAGCTCTCTTACTCCCCCAAGCTCTCTAACTCCCCCAAGCTCTCCTACTCTGCCAAGTTCTCCTCCTCCCCCAAGCTCTCTTACATCCCCAAGCTATCTTACTCCTCCAAGCTCTCCTACTGCCCCAAGCTCTCTGACTCCCCCAAGCTCTCCTACTCCCCCAAGCCCTCCTACTCCCCCAAGCTCTCCTACTCCCCCAAGCTCTCTTACTCCCCCAAGCTCTCTAACTCCCCCAAGCTCTCCTACTCTGCCAAGTTCTCCTGCTCCCCCAAGCTCTCTGACATCCCCAAGCTCTCTTACTCCCCCAAGCTCTCTTACTCCCCCAAGCTCTCTTACTCTCCAAAGCTCTCTTACTCCCCCAAGCTCTCTTTCTCCACCAAGCTCTCTTACTCCCCCAAGCTCTCTTACTCCCCCAAGCTCTCCTACTCTGCTAAATTCTCCTTCTCCCTCAAGCTCTCCTACACCCGCAAGCGCTCGTACTCCCACAAGCTCTCCATTCCCACAAGCTCACCTGTTCCCCAAGCTCTCCTACTCCCCCAAGTTATCTTACTCCCCCAAGCACAATTCTCCCCCAAGCTCTCTGCCTCCCTCCAGCTCTCTTACTCCCCCAAGCTCTCTTACTTCCCAAGCTCTCTTACTCCCCCAAGCTCTCCTACTCTGCCAAGTTCTCCTACTCCCCCAAGGTCTGCGACTCCCCCAAGCTCTCCTACTACCCCAAAATCTCCTACACCCCAAAGCTCTCCTACTTACCCAAGCTCTCCTACTCCACCAAGCTCTCTTTCTCCCCCAAGCTTTCTTCGTCCCCCAAGCTCTCTTACTCCCCTAATCTCTCTTACTCGCCCAAGCTTTCCCACTCCCAGAAGATCTACTTAACCCCCAAGCTCGCCTACTTCCCCAAGCTCTCATACAGCCCAAGCTCTCCGACTCCCCCAAGCTCTCATACTCCCCCAAGCTCTCCTACCCCCCCAAGCTCTTCTACTCCCCTAAGCTCTCCTACTGCCTCAAATTCTCCTACTCCTCCAAGCTCTCCTACTCTCCCAAGCTCTCCTACTCCCACAAGCTCTGTTACTCCTCAAAGCTCTACTACTCTGCCAAGTTCTCCTACTCCCACAAGCTCCGCGACACCCCCAAGCTCTCCTACTCCCCCACTCTCTCCTACTCCCCCAAGCTCTCCTAATCCCCCAAGCTCTCCTACTCCCCCAAGCTCGCCTACTTCCCCAAGCTCTCATACACCCCAAGCTCTCATACTTCCCCAAGCTCTCATACGCCCCCAAGCTCTCATACGCCCCCAACCTCTCCTACCCTCCCAAGCTCTCCTACTCCCCCAAGCTCTCCGACTCCCCCAAGCTCTCCTAATCCCCCAAGCTCTCCTACTCCCCCAAGCTCTCCTACTCCACCAAGCTCTCCTACTCTCGAAACTCTCCTTCTCCCCCAAGCTCTCTAATTCCCCCAAGCTCTCCTACTCCCCCAAGCTCTCCTACTCCCCCAAGCGCTCCTACTCCCCCAAGCTATCCTACTCCCCCAATCTCTCCTCCTCCCCCATGCTCTCTTACTCCCCCAAGCTCTCTTACTCCCCCAAGCTCTCTAACTCCCCCAAGCTCTCCTACTCTGCCAAGTTCTCCTCCTCCCCCAAGCTCTCTTACATCCCCAAGCTCTCTTGCTCCCCCAAGCTCTCTTACTCCCCCAAGCTCTCCCACTCCCCCAAGCTCTCTTACTCCCCCAAGCTCTCTTACTCCCCAAGCTCTCTTACTCCCCCAAGCTCAATTACTCCTCCACGGTCTCCTACTCTGCCAATTCTCCTACTCCCCCAAGCTCTCCTTCTCCTCCAAGCTCTCCTACTCCCCCAAGCGCTCCTAATGCCCCAAGATCTCCTACTCCCCCAAGCCCTCCTACTACCCCAATCTCTCCTACTCCCCCAAGCTCTCTTACTCCCCCAAGCTCTCTTACTCCCCCAAGCTTTCTAACTCCCCCAAGCTCTCCTACTCTGCCAAGTTCTCCTCCTCCCCCAAGCTCTCTTACATCCCCAAGCACTCTTGCTCCCCCAAGCTCTCTTACTCCCCCAAGCTATCTTACTCCCCCAAGCTCTCTTACTCTCCCAAGCTCTCCTACTGTGCCAATTTCTCCTACTCTCCCAAGCTCCCCGAATCCCCAAGTTCTCCTACTCCCCAAAGCTCCCCTACTACCCCAAGCTCTCCTACTCCCCCAAGCTCTCGTATTCCCCCAAGCTCTCTTACTCCCCTAAGCTCAATTACTCCTCCAAGCTCTCCTACTCTGCCAAGTTCTCCTACTCTCCCAAGCTCTCCTTCTCCTCCAAGCTCTCCTACTCCCCCAAGCGCTCCTACTGCCCCAAGATCTCCTACTCCCCAAGCTCTCTTACTCGCCTAAGCTCTCTTACTCCCCAAAGCTCTCCTACTCGCCCAAGCTCTCCTACTCCCCCCAGCCCTCCTACTGCCCCAAGCTCTCTTACTCCCCCAAGCTCCCTTACTCCCCCAAGCTCTCCTACTCTGCCAAGTTCTCCTCCTCCCCCAAGCTCTCTTACATCCCCAAGCTCTCTTACTCCCCCAAGCTCTCTTACTCCCCCAAGCTCTCTTACTCCCCAAAGCTCTCTTACTCCCCCAAGCTCTCTTTCTCCACCAAGCTCTCTTACTCCCCCAAGCTCTCTTAATCCCCCAAGCTCTCCTACTCTTCCAAGTTCTCCTTCTCCCTCAAGCTCTTCTGCACCCGCAAGCGCTCGTACTCCCACAAGCTCTCCTATTCCAACAAGCTCACCTGTTCCACAAGCTCTCCTACTCCCCCAAGCTATCTTACTCCCCCAAGCTCAATACTCCCCCAAGCTCTCTTCCTCCCTCTAGCTCTCCTACTCGCCCTAGGTCTCCTACTCCCCCAAGCTCTCTTACTACCCCGAGCTCTCCTAATCTGCCAAGTTCTCCTAGTCCCCCAAGGTCCGCGACTCCCCCAAGCTCTCCTACTACCCCAAGCTCTCCCACACCCCAAGCTCTCCTACTCCCCCAAGCTCTCCTACTCCCCCAAGCTCTCCCACTCCCCCAAACTCTCTTACTCCCCCAAGCTCTCTTATCCCCCAAGCTCTCTTACTCCCCCAAGCTCTCTAACTCCCCCAAGCTCTCCTACTCTGCCAAGTTCTCCTCCTCCACCTAGCTCTCTTACATCCCCAAGCTCTCTTACTCCCCCAAGCTCTCTTACTCCCCCAAGCTCTCTTACTCCCCCAAGCTCTCTTTCTCCCCCAAGCTCTCTTACTCCCGCAAGCTCTCTTACTCCCTCCCCCAAGCTCTCTTACTCCCCCGAGCTCTCCTACTCTGCCAAGTTCTCCTACTCCCCCAAGATCCGCGACTCCCCCAAGCTCTCCTACTACCCCAAGCTCTCCCACACCCCAAGCTCTCCTACACCCCCAAGCTCTCCTACTCCCCCAAGCTCTCCCACTCCCCCAAACTCTCTTACTCACCCAAGCTCTCTTACTCCCCCAAGCTCTCTTACTCCCCCAAGCTCTCCTACTGTGCCAATTTCTCCTACTCTCACAAGCTCCCTGAATCCCCAAGTTCTCCTACTCCCCCAAGCTCCCCTACTCCCCCAAGCTCTCTTACTCCCCCAAGCTCTCTTACTCCCCCAAGCTCTCCTATTGTGCCAATTTCTCCTACTCTCCCAAGCTCCCCGAATCCCCAAGTTCTCCTACTCCCCGAAGCTCCCCTATTCCCCCAAGCACTCCTACTCCCCCAAGCTCTCGTATTCCCCCAAGCTCTCTTACTCCCCAAGCTCTCTTACTCCCCCAAGCTCAATTACTCCTCCAAGCTCTCCTACTCTGCCAAATTCTCCTACTCCCCCAAGCTCTCCTTCTCCTCCAAACTCTCCTACTCCCCCAAGCGCTCCTTCTGCCCCAAGATCTCCTACTCTCCCAAGCTCTCTTACTCCCCTAAGCTCTCTTACTCCCCCAAGCTCTCCTACTCGCCCAAGCTCTCCTAATCCCCCAAGCTCTCCTACTCCCCCAAGCTGTCCTACTCCCCCAAGCTCTCTTACTCCCCCAAGCTCTCTTACTCCCCCAAGCTCTCTAACTCCCCCAAGCTCTCCTGCTCTGCCAAGTTCTCCTCCTGCACCTAGCTCTCTTACATCCCCAAGCTCAATACTCCCCCAAGCTCTCTTACTCCCCCAAGCTCTCTTACTCCCCCAAGCTCTCTTTCTCCCCCAAGCTCTCTTACTTCCCAAGATCTCTTACACCCCCGAGCTCTCCTACTCTGCCAAGCTCTCCTTCTCCTCCAAGCTCTCCTTGTCCTCCAAGCTCTCCCACACCCCAAGCTCTCTTAATCACCCAAGTTCTCCTACTCCCCCAAGCTCTCCTTCTCCTCCAAGCTCTCCTTCTCCTCCAAGCTCTCCTACTCCCCCAAGCGCTCCTACTGCCCCAAGATCTCCTACTCCCCAAAGCTCTCTTACTCCCCTAATCTCTCTTACTCGCCCAAGCTCTCCCACTCCCACAAGATCTATTTAACCCCCAAGCTCACCTGTTCCCCAAGCTCTCCTACTCCCCCAAGCTATCTTACTCCCCCAAGCTCAATACTCCCCCAAGCTCTCTTCCTCCCTCTAGCTCTCCTACTCGCCCAGGTCTCCTACTCCCCCAAGCTCCACTACTCCCCCAAGCTCTCCTACTCCCCAAGCTCTCTTACACCCACAAGCTCTCTTACTCCCCCAAGCTCTCTTACTCCCTCAAGCTCTCTTACTCCCCCAAGCTCTCTTACTTCCCAAGCTCTCTTACTCCCCCAAGCTCTCCTACTCTGCCAAGTTCTCCTACTACCCCAAGGTCCGCGACTCCCCCAATCTCTCCTACTACCCCAAACTCTCCTACACCCTCAAGCTCTCCTACTCACCCAAGCTCTCCTACTACCCCAAGCTCTCTTACTCCCTCCCCCAAGCTCTCTTTCTCCCCCAAGCTTTCTTCGTCCAACAAGCTCTCTTACTCCCCTAATCTCTCTTACTCGCCCAAGCTCTCCCACTTCCATAAGATCTACTTAACCCCCAAGCTCGCCTACTTTCCCAAGCACACATACACCCCAAGCTCTCATACTCCCCAAAGCTCTCATACGCCCCCAAGCTCTCATGCACCCTCAAGCTCTATTACCCTCCCAAGCTCTCCTACTGCCACAAGCTCTCCGACTCCCCCAAGCTCTCATACTCCCTCAAGCTCTCCTACCCCCCAAGCTCTCCGACTCCCCCAAGCTCTCTTACACCCACAAGCTCTCTTACACCCCAAGCTCTCTTACTCCCTCAAGCTATCTTACTCCCCCAAGCTCAATACTCCCCCAAGCTCTCTTCCTCCCTCTAGCTCTCCTACTCGCCCTAGGTCTCCTACTCCCCCAAGCTCCACTACTCCCCCAAGCTCTCTTACTTCCCAAGCTCTCTTACTCCCCCGAGCTCTCCTAATCTGCCAAGTTCTCCTAGTCCCCCAAGGTCCGCGACTCCCCCAAGCTCTCCTACTACCCCAAGCTCTCCCACACTCCAAGCTCTCCTACTCCCCCAAGCTCTCCTACTCCCCCAAGCTCTCCCACTCCCCCAAACTCTCTTACTCCCCCAAGCTCTCTTACTCCCCCAAGCTCTCTTACTCCCCCAAGCTCTCTAACTCCCCCAAGCTCTCCTACTCTGCCAAGTTCTCCTCCTCCACCTAGCTCTCTTACATCCCCAAGCTCTCTTACTCCCCCAAGCTCTCTTACTCCCCCAAGCTCTCTTACTCCCCCAAGCTCTCTTTCTCCCCCAAGCTCTCTTACTCCCTCAAGCTCTCTTACTCCCTCCCCCAAGCTCTCTTACTCCCCCGAGCTCTCCTACTCTGCCAAGTTCTCCTACTCCCCCAAGGTCGGCGACTCCCCCAAGCTCTCCTACTACCCCAAGCTCTCCCACACCCCAAGCTCTCCTACACCCCCAAGCTCTCCTACTCCCCCAAGCTCTCCCACTCCCCCAAACTCTCTTACTCACCCAAGCTCTCTTACTCCCCCAAGCTCTCTTACTCCCCCAAGCTCTCCTACTGTGCCAATTTCTCCTACTCTCACAAGCTCCCTGAATCCCCAAGTTCTCCTACTCCCCCAAGCTCCCCTACTCCCCCAAGCTCTCTTACTCCCCCAAGCTCTCTTACTCCCCCAAGCTCTCCTATTGTGCCAATTTCTCCTACTCTCCCAAGCTCCCCGAATCCCCAAGTTCTCCTACTCCCCGAAGCTCCCCTATTCCCCCAAGCACTCCTACTCCCCCAAGCTCTCGTATTCCCCCAAGCTCTCTTACTCCCCAAGCTCTCTTACTCCCCCAAGCTCAATTACTCCTACAAGCTCTCCTACTCTGCCAAATTCTCCTACTCCCCCAAGCTCTCCTTCTCCTCCAAACTATCCTACTCCCCCAAGCGCTGCTTCTGCCCCAAGATCTCCTACTCTCCCAAGCTCTCTTACTCCCCTAAGCTCTCTTACTCCCCCAAGCTCTCCTACTCGCCCAAGCTCTCCTAATCCCCCAAGCTCTCCTACTCCCCCAAGCTGTCCTACTCCCCCAAGCTCTCTTACTCCCCCAAGCTCTCTTACTCCCCCAAGCTCTCTAACTCCCCCAAGCTCTCCTGCTCTGCCAAGTTCTCCTCCTCCACCTAGCTCTCTTACATCCCCAAGCTCAATACTCCCCCAAGCTCTCTTACTCCCCCAAGCTCTCTTACTCCCCCAAGCTCTCTTTCTCCCCCAAGCTCTCTTACTCCCCCGAGCTCTCCTACTCTGCCAAGCTCTCCTTCTCCTCCAAGCTCTCCTTGTCCTCCAAGCTCTCCCACACCCCAAGCTCTCTTAATCACCCAAGTTCTCCTACTCCCCCAAGCTCTCCTTCTCCTCCAAGCTCTCCTTCTCCTCCAAGCTCTCCTACTCCCCCAAGCGCTCCTACTGCCCCAAGATCTCCTACTCCCCAAAGCTTTCTTACTCCCCTAATCTCTCTTACTCGCCCAAGCTCTCCCACTCCCACAAGATCTATTTAACCCCCAAGCTCACCTGTTCCCCAAGCTCTCCTACTCCCCCAAGCTATCTTACTCCCCCAAGCTCAATACTCCCCCAAGCTCTCTTCCTCCCTCTAGCTCTCCTACTCGCCCAAGGTCTCCTACTCCCCCAAGCTCCACTACTCCCCCAAGCTCTCCTACTCCCCAAGCTCTCTTACACCCACAAGCTCTCTTACTCCCCCAAGCTCTCTTACTCCCTCAAGCTTTCTTACTCCCCCAAGCTCTCTTACTTCCCAAGCTCTCTTACTCCCCCAAGCTCTCCTACTCTGCCAAGTTCTCCTACTACCCCAAGGTCCGCGACTCCCCCAATCTCTCCTACTACCCCAAACTCTCCTACACCCCCAAGCTCTCCTACTCACCCAAGCTCTCCTACTACCCCAAGCTCTCTTACTCCCTCCCCCAAGCTCTCTTTCTCCCCCAAGCTTTCTTCGTCCCACAAGCTCTCTTACTCCCCTAATCTCTCTTACTCGCCCAAGCTCTCCCACTTCCATAAGATCTACTTAACCCCCAAGCTCGCCTACTTCCCCAAGCACTCATACACCCCAAGCTCTCATACTCCTCAAAGCTCTCATACGCCCCCAAGCTCTCATGCACCCTCAAGCTCTATTACCCTCCCAAGCTCTCCTACTGCCACAAGCTCTCCGACTCCCCCAAGCTCTCATACTCCCTCAAGCTCTCCTACCCCCCAAGCGCTCCGACTCCCCCAAGCTCTCTTACACCCACAAGCTCTCTTACTCCCCCAAGCTCTCTTACTCCCTCAAGCTCTCTTACTCCCCCAAGCTCTCTTACTCCCCCAAGGTCTCTTACTCCCCCAAGCTCTCTTCCTCCACCAAGCTCTCTTACTCCCCCAAGTTCTCTTACTCCCCCAAGCTCTCTTTCTCCATCAAGCTCTCTTACTCCCCCAAGCTCTCTTTCTCCCCCAAGCTTTTTTTATTCCCCAAGGTCTCTTACTGTCCCAATCTCTCTTACTCGCCCAAGCTCTCCCACTCCCACAAGATCTACTACTCCCCCAAAATCGCCTACTTTTCCAAGCTCTCATACACACCAAGCTCTCATACTCCCCCAAGCTCTCATACGCCCCCAAGCTCTCCTACTCCTCCAAGCTATCTTACTCCCCCAAGCTCAATACTCCCCCAATCTTTCTTACTCCCCCAAGCTCTCCTACTCCCCCAAGCTCTCCGACTCCCCCAAGCTCTCCTACTCCCCCAAGCTCTCCTACCCTCAAAGCTATTCTACTCCCCTAAGCTAACCAACTGCCCCAAGTTCTCCTACTCCGCCAAGCTCTCCTACTCACCCAAGCTGTCCTACTCCCCCAAGCTCTCCTACTCCCCCAAGCTCTCCTCATCCCCAAAGCTCTCCTTCTCCCCCAAGATCTCCTACTCCCCCAAGTTCTCCTACTCCCCCAAGCTCTCCTACTCCCCCAAGCTCTCCTACTCCCCCAAGCTCTCCTACTGCCCCAAGCTCTCCTACTCCCCCAAGCTCTCCTAATCCCCCAATCTCTCTTCCTCCCCCAAGCTCTCCTACTCTCCCAAGCTCTCCTACTCCCCCAAGCTCTCCTACTCCCCCAAGCTCTCCTACTCCCCCAAACTCTCCTCCTCCCCCAGGATCTCATATTCCCCAAGATCTCCTACTCCCCCAAGCTCTCCTACTCCCCCAAGCTCTCCTACTCCCCCAAGCTCTCCTACTGCCCCAAGCTCTCCTACTGCCCCAAGCTCTCCTACTCCCCCAAGCTCTCCTAATCCCCCAATCTCTCTTCCTCCCCCAAGCTCTCCTACTCGCCCAAGGTCGCCGACTCCCCCAAAGCTCCCCTACTCCCCGAAGCTCTCTTACTGCCCAAGCTCTCTTAAACCCGCAAGCTCTCTTACTCCCCCAAGCTCTCTTACTCTCTCAAGCTCTCTTACTCCCCCAAGCTCTCTTACTTCCCAAGCTCTCTTACTCCCCCAAGCTCTGCTACTCTGCCAAGTTATCCTACTCCCCCAAGCTCCGCCACTCCCCCAAGCTCTCCTACTCCCCCAAACTCTCCTACTCCCCCAAGCTCTCCTACTCCCCCAAGCTCTCTTACTCCACCAAGCTCTCTTTCTCCCCCAAGCTTTCTTCCTCCCCCAAGCTCTCTTACTCCCCCAATCTCTCTTACTCGCCCAAGCTCTCCCACTCCCACAAGATCTTCTACTCCCAGAAGCTCGCCTATTTCCTAAGCTCTCATACACCCCAAGCTCTCATACTCCCCCAAGCTCTCATACGCCCCCAAGCTCTCCTACTCCTCCAAGCTATCTTACTCCCCCAAGCTCAATACTCCCCCAAGCTCTCTTCCTCCCCCAAGCTCTCCTACTCCCCCAAGCTCTCCGACTCCCCCAAGCTCTCTTCCTCCCCCAAGCTCTCCTACTCCCCCAAGCTCTCCGACTCCCCCAAGCTCTCTTACTCCCTCAAGCTCTCCTACTGTGCCAATTTCTCCTACTCTCCCAAACTCACCGAATCCCCAAGTTCTCCTACTCCCCCAAGCTCCCCTACTCCCCCAAGCTCTCCTACTCCCCCAAGCTCTCGTATTCCCCCAAGCTCTCTTACTCCCCAAGCTCTCTTCCTCCCCCAAGCTCTCTTACTCCTCCAAGCTCTCCTACTCTGCCAAGTTCTCCTGCTCCCCCAAGCTCTCCTACTCCCCCAAGCTCTCTTACTTCTCTAAGCTCTCTTACTCCCCCAAGCTCTCCTACTCGCCCAAGCTATCCTACTCCCCCAAGCTCTCCTACTCCCCCAAGCTCTCCTACTCCCCCAAGCTCTCTTACTCCCCCAAGCTCTCCTACTCTGCAAAGTTTTCCTCCTCCCCCAAGCTCTCTTACACCCCCAAGCTCTCTTACTCCCCCAAGCTCTCTTACTCCCCTAAGCTCTCTTACTCCCCCAAGCTCCGCGGCTCCCCCAAGCTCTCCTACTCTCCCAAACTCTCCTACTCCCCCAAACTCTCCTCCTCCCCCAGGATCTCCTATTCCCCAAGATCTCCTACTCACCCAAGCTCTCCTACTCCCCCAAGCTCTCCCACTCCCCCAAGCTCTCTTACTCCCCCAAGCTCTCCTCCTCCCCCAAGCTCTCTTACTCCCCCAAGCTCTCCTACTGTGCCAATTTCTCCTACTCTCCCAAGCTCCCCGAATCCCCAAGTTCTCCTACTCCCCCAAGCTCCCCTACTCCCCCAAGCTCCCCTACTCCCCCAAGCTCTCTTACTCCTCCAAGCTCTCCTACTCTGCCAAGTTCTCCTACTCACCCAAGCTCTCCTACTCCCCCAAGCTCTCTTACTCCCCGAGGCTCTCTTACTCCCCCAAGCTCTCCTACTCGCCCAAGCTCTCCTCCTCACCCAAGCTCTCCTACTCCCCCAATCTCTCCTACTCCCTCAAGCTCTCTTACTCCCCCAAGCTCTCTTACTCCCCCAAGCTCTCTAACTCCCCCAAGCTCTCCTACTCTGCCAAGTTTTCCTCCTCCCCCAAGCTCTCTTACATCCCCAAGCTCTCTTACTCCCCCAAGCTCTCTTACTCCCCCAAACTCTCTTACTCCCCCAAGCTCTCTTTCTACACCAAGCTCTCTTACTCCCCAAGCTCTCTTACTCCCCCAAGCTCTCTTACTCCTCCAAGCTCTCCTGCTCTGCCAATTTCTCCTACTCCCCAAGCTCTCCTTCTCCCCCAAGCTCTCCTACTCCCCCGAGCGCTCCTACTGCCCCAAGCTCTCCTACTCCCCCAAGCTCTCGTACTCCCCTAAGCTGTCTTCCTCCCCCAAGCTCTCTTACTGCTCCAAGCTCTCCTACTCTGCCAAGTTCTCCTACTCCCCCAAGCTCTCCAACTCCCCCAAGCTCTCTTACTCCCCTAAGCTCGCTTACTCACCCAAGCTCTCCTACTCGCCAATCTCCCCTACTCCCCCAAGCTCTCCTACTCCCCCAAGCTCTCTTACTCCCCCAAGCTCTCTTACACCCCAAGCTCTCGAACTCCCCAAAGCTCTCCTACTCTGCCAAGTTCTCCTCCTCCCCCAAGCTCTCTTACACCCCCAAGCTCTCTTACTCCCCAAGCTCTCTTACTCCCCCAAGCTCTCTTACTCCTCCAAGCTCTCCTACTCTGCCAAGTTCTCCTACTCACCCAAGCTCTCCTACTCACCCAAGCTCTCTTACTCCCCTAAGCTCTCCTACTCACATAGCTCTCCTAATCCCGCAAGCTCTCCTACTCCCCCAAGATCTCCGACTCCCCCAAGCTCTCCTACTCTCCCAAGATCTCCTACTCCACCAAGCTCTCCTACTCCCCCAAGCAGTGCAACTCCCACAAGCTCTCCTACTCCCCAAAGCTCTCCTACTCTCCCAAGCTCTCCTACTCCCCCAAGCTCTCCTACTCCCCCAAGCTCTCCTACTCCCCCAAGCTCTACTACTCCCGCAAACTCTCCTACTCCCCCAAGATCTCCTACTCCACCAAGCTCTCCTACTCTCCCAAGCTCTCCTACTCCACCAAGCTCTCCTACTCCCCCAAGCTCTCCTACTCCCCCAAGCTCTCCTACTCCCCCAAGCGCTACAACTCCACCAAGCTCTCCTACTCCACCAAGCTCTCCCACTCCCCCAAGCTGTCTTACTCCCCCAAGCTCTCTTACTCCCCAAGCTCTCTTACTCCCCCAAGCTCTCCTACTCTGCCAAGTTCTCCTACTCCCCCAAGCTCCGCGACTCCCCCAAGCTCTCCTACTCACCCATACTCTCCTAATCCCCCAAGCTCTGCTACTCCCCCAAAATCTCCTACTCCCCCAAGCTCTCCTACTCCCCCAAGCTCTCCTAATCCCCCAGCTCTCTTACTCCCCCAAGCTAACTTCCTCCCCCAAGCTCTCTTACTCCCCCAAGCTCTCCTACTCGGCCAAGCTCTCCCACTCCAACAAGCTCTACTACTCATCCAAGCTCGCCTACTTTCCCAAGCTCTCATACACCACAAGTTCTCACACTCCCCCAAGCTCTCATACGCCCCCAAGCTCTCATACGCCCCCAAGCTCTCCTAACCTCCCAAGCGCTCCTACTCCCCCAATCTCTCCGAATCCCCCAAGCGCTCCTACTGCCCTAAGTTCTCCTACTCCGCCAAGCTCTCCTAATCTCCCAAGCTCTCCTGCTCCCACAAGCTCTCCTATTCCCCTAGCTCTCCTAGTCCCGCAAGCTCACCTACTCTCCCAAGCTCTCCTACTCCCCCAAGCTCTCCTCCTCTCCCAAACTGCCCTACTCCCACAAGCTCTGCTACTCCCCAAAGCTCTCCGACTCTCCCAAGCTCTCCTACTCCCCCAAGCTCTCCTACTCCCCCAAGCTCTCCTACTCCCCCAAGCTCTCCTACTCCCCCAAGCTCTCCTACTCCCCCAAACTCTCCTAATCCCCCAAGATCTCCTACTGCTCCAAGCTCTCCTACTCTCCCAAGCTCTCCTACTCCCTCAAGCTCTCCTACTCCCCCAAGCTCTCCTACTCCCCCAAGCTCTCCTACTCCCCCAAGCGCTCCTACTCCCCCAAGCTCTCCTACTCCCCCAAGCTCTCCCACTCCCCCAAGCTCTCTTACTCCCCCAAGCTCTCTTACTCCCCAAGCTCTCTTACTCCACCAAGCTCTCCTAATCCCCCAAGCTCTCCTCCTCCCCCAAGCTCTCCTACTCCCACAAGCTCCCGTAATCCCCAAAGCTCTCCTACTCTCCAAAGCTCTCCTACTCACCCAAGCTCTCTTACTCCCCCAAGCTCTCCTACTCTGCAATTTCTCCTTCTCCCTCAAGCTCTCCTGCACCCGCAAGCGCTCGTACTCCCCCAAGCTCACCTATTCCCACACGCTCACCTGTTCCCCAAGCTCTCCTACTCCCCCAAGCTATATTACTCCCCCAAGCTCTCCTACTCCCCAAGCTCTCTTACACCAGCAAGATCTCTTACTCCCCCAAGCTCTCTTATTCCTTCAAGCTCTCTTACTCCCCCAAGCTCTCTTACTCCCCAAGCACTCTTCCTCCCCCAAGCTCTCCTACTCCCCCAAGTTTTCCTGCTCCCCCAAGCTCTGCTACTCCCCCAAACTCTCCTACTCTCCGAAGATCTCCTACTCCACCAAGCTCTTCTACTCTCCCAAACTCTCCTACTCCCCCAAGCTCTCCTACTCCCCCAAGCGCTCCTACTCCCCCAAGCTCTCCTACTCCCCCAAGCTCTCCCACTCTCCCAAGCTCTCTTACTCCCCCAAGCTCTCTTACTCCCCAAGCTCTCTTACTCCACCAAGCTCTCTTACTCCACCAAGCTCTCCTACGCGCCCAAGCTCTCGTACTCCCCCAAGATCTCCTACTCTCCAGAGCTCTCCTACTGCCCCAAGCTCTCTGTCTCCCCCAAGCTCTCCTAAACCCCCAAGCGCTCCTACTCCCCCAAGCTCTCCTACTCCCCCAAGCTCTACCACTCCCCCAAGCTCTCTTACTCTCCAAAGCTCTCTTACTTCCCAAGCTCTCTTACTCCCCCAAGTTCTCTTACACCCCAAGCTCTCTTACTCTCCCAAGCTCTCCTACTGTGCCAAGTTCTCCTACTCCCCCAAGCTCCCCGAATCCCCCAAGTTCTCCTACTCCCCCAAGCTCCCCTACTCCCCCAAGCTCTCCTACTCCCCCAAGCTCTCGTATTCCCCCAAGCTCTCTTACTCGTCCAAGCTCTCTTACACCCCCAAGCTCTCTTACTCCTGCAAGCACTCCTACCCTCCCAAGCGCTCCTACTGCCCCAAGCTCTCCTACTCCCCCAAGCACTCCTACTCACCCAAGCTCTCTTACTCCCCCAAGCTCTCTTACTCCCCCAACCTCTCCTACTCGTCCAAGCTCTCCTTGTCCCCAAGCTCTCTAACTCCCCCAAGCCCTCCTACTCTGCCAATTTCTCCTCCACCTCCAAGCTCACTTACACCCCCAAGCTCTCTTACTCCCCCAAACTCTCTTACTACCCCAAGCTCACTTACTCCCCCAAACTCTCTTACTCCCCCAAGCTCTCTTTCTCCACCAAGCTCTCTTACTCCCCCGAGCTCTCTTACTTCCCCAAGCTCTCCTCCTCTGCCAAGTTCTCCTTCTCCCTCAAGCTCTCCTACACCCGCAAGCGCTCGTACTCCCCAAAGCTCACCTATTCCCACATTCTCACCTGTTCCCCAAGCTCTCCTACTCCCCCAAGCTATCTTACTCCCTCAAGCTCTCTTACTCCCCCAAGCTCTCTTCCTCTTCCAAGCTCTCCTACTCGCCCAAGCTCTCCTACTCCCCCAAGCTCCCCTACGCCCCCCAAGCTCTCCTACTCCCCAAGCTATCTTACACCCGCAAGCTCTCTTACTCCCACAAGCTCTCTTACTCCTTCAAGCTCTCTTACTCCCCCAAGCTCTCTTACTCCCCAAGCTATCTTCCTCCCCCAAGCTCTCCTACTCTGCCAAGTTCTCCTACTCCTCCAAGCTCCGCGACTCCCCCAAGCTCTCCTACTCCCCCAAGCTCTCCTACTCCCACAAGCTCTCTTACTCCCCCAAGCTCTCTTTCTCCCCCTAGCTTTCTTCCTCCCCCAAGTTTTCTTACTCCCCCAAGCTCTCCTACTCGTCCTAGCTCTCCCACTCCCACAAGCTCTACTACTCCCCCAAGCACGCATACTTCCCCAAGCTCTCATACACCCCAAGCTCTCATACGCCCCCAAGCTCTCCAACCCTCCCAAGCTCTCCTACTCTCCCAAGCTCTCCGAATCCCCCAAACTCTCCTACTCCCCCAAGCTCTCCTACTGCCCCAATCTCTCCTACTCTCCCAAGCTCTCCTACTCCCCCAAGCTCTCCTACTCTCCCAAGCTCTCCTACTCCCCCAAGCTCTCTTACTCCCCCAAGCTCTCCTACTCTGCCAATTTCTCCTTCTCCCTCAAGCTCTCCTGCACCCGCAAGCGCTCGTACTCCCCCAAGCTCACCTATTCCCACACGCTCACCTGTTCCCCAAGCTCTCCTACTACCCCAAGCTATATTATTCCCCCAAGCTCTCCTACTCCCCAAGCTCTCTTACACCAGCAAGATCTCTTACTCCCCCAAGCTCTCTTATTCCTTCAAGCTCTCTTACTCCCCCAAGCTCTCTTACTCCCCAAGCACTCTTCCTCCCCCAAGCTCTCCTACTCCCCCAAGTTTTCCTGCTCCCCCAAGCTCTGCTACTCCCCCAAACTCTCCTACTCTCCGAAGATCTCCTACTCCATCAAGCTCTTCTACTCTCCCAAGCTCTCCTACTCCCCCAAGCTCTCCTACTCCCCCAAGCGCTCCTACTCCCCCAAGCTCTCCTACTCCCCCAAGCTCTCTTACTCCCCCAAGCTCTCTTTCTCCCCCTAGCTTTCTTCCTCCCCCAAGTTTTCTTACTCCCCCAAGCTCTCCTACTCGTCCTAGCTCTCCCACTCCCACAAGCTCTACTACTCCCCCAAGCACGCATACTTCCCCAAGCTCTCATACACCCCAAGCTCTCATACGCCCCCAAGCTCTCCAACCCTCCCAAGCTCTCCTACTCTCCCAAGCTCTCCGAATCCCCCAAACTCTCCTACTCCCCCAAGCTCTCCTACTGCCCCAAGCTCTCCTACTCTCCCAAGCTCTCCTACTCCCCCAAGCTCTCCTACTCTCCCAAGCTCTCCTACTCCCCCAAGCTCTCTTACTCCCCCAAGCTCTCCTACTCTGCCAATTTCTCCTTCTCCCTCAAGCTCTCCTGCACCCGCAAGCGCTCGTACTCCCCCAAGCTCACCTATTCCCACACGCTCACCTGTTCCCCAAGCTCTCCTACTCCCCCAAGCTATATTACTCCCCCAAGCTCTCCTACTCCCCAAGCTCTCTTACACCAGCAAAATCTCTTACTCCCCCAAGCTCTCTTATTCCTTCAAGCTCTCTTACTCCCCCAAGCTCTCTTACTCCCCAAGCACTCTTCCTCCCCCAAGCTCTCCTACTCCCCCAAGTTTTCCTGCTCCCCCAAGCTCTGCTACTCCCCCAAACTCTCCTACTCTCCGAAGATCTCCTACTCCACCAAGCTCTTCTACTCTCCCAAGCTCTCCTACTCCCCCAAGCTCTCCTACTCCCCCAAGCGCTCCTACTCCCCCAAGCTCTCCTACTCCCCCAAGCTCTCCCACTCTCCCAAGCTCTCTTACTCCCCCAAGCTCTCTTACTCCCCAAGCTCTCTTACTCCACCAAGCTCTCTTACTCCACCAAGCTCTCCTACGCGCCCAAGCTCTCGTACTCCCCCAAGATCTCCTACTCTCCAGAGCTCTCCTACTGCCCCAAGCTCTCTGTCTCCCCCAAGCTCTCCTAAACCCCCAAGCGCTCCTACTCCCCCAAGCTCTCCTACTCCCCCAAGCTCTACCAATCCCCCAAGCTCTCTTACTCTCCAAAGCTCTCTTACTTCCCAAGCTCTCTTACTCCCCCAAGTTCTCTTACACCCCAAGCTCTCTTACTCTCCCAAGCTCTCCTACTGTGCCAAGTTCTCCTACTCCCCCAAGCTCCCCGAATCCCCCAAGTTCTCCTACTCCCCCAAGCTCCCCTACTCCCCCAAGCTCTCCTACTCCCCCAAGCTCTCGTATTCCCCCAAGCTCTCTTACTCGTCCAAGCTCTCATACACCCCCAAGCTCTCTTACTCCTGCAAGCACTCCTACCCTCCCAAGCGCTCCTACTGCCCCAAGCTCTCCTACTCCCCCAAGCACTCCTACTCACCCAAGCTCTCTTACTCCCCCAAGCTCTCTTACTCCCCCAACCTCTCCTACTCGTCCAAGCTCTCCTTGTCCCCAAGCTCTCTAACTCCCCCAAGCCCTCCTACTCTGCCAATTTCTCCTCCACCTCCAAGCTCACTTACACCCCCAAGCTCTCTTACTCCCCCAAACTCTCTTACTACCCCAAGCTCACTTACTCCCCCAAACTCTCTTACTCCCCCAAGCTCTCTTTCTCCACCAAGCTCTCTTACTCCCCCGAGCTCTCTTACGTCCCCAAGCTCTCCTCCTCTGCCAAGTTCTCCTTCTCCCTCAAGCTCTCCTACACCCGCAAGCGCTCGTACTCCCCAAAGCTCACCTATTCCCACATTCTCACCTGTTCCCCAAGCTCTCCTACTCCCCCAAGCTATCTTACTCCCTCAAGCTCTCTTACTCCCCCAAGCTCTCTTCCTCTTCCAAGCTCTCCTACTCGCCCAAGCTCTCCTACTCCCCCAAGCTCCCCTACGCCCCCAAGCTCTCCTACTCCCCAAGCTCTCTTACACCCGCAAGCTCTCTTACTCCCACAAGCTCTCTTACTCCTTCAAGCTCTCTTACTCCCCCAAGCTCTCTTACTCCCCAAGCTATCTTCCTCCCCCAAGCTCTCCTACTCTGCCAAGTTCTCCTACTCCTCCAAGCTCCGCGACTCCCCCAAGCTCTCCTACTCCCCCAAGCTCTCCTACTCCCACAAGCTCTCTTACTCCCCCAAGCGCTCTTTCTCCCCCTAGCTTTCTTCCTCCCCCAAGTTTTCTTACACCCCCAAGCTCTCCTACTCGTCCTAGCTCTCCCACTCCCACAAGCTCTACTACTCCCCCAAGCACGCATACTTCCCCAAGCTCTCATACACCCCAAGCTCTCATACGCCCCCAAGCTCTCCAACCCTCCCAAGCTCTCCTACTCTCCCAAGCTCTCCGAATCCCCCAAACTCTCCTACTCCCCCAAGCTCTCCTACTGCCCCAAGCTCTCCTACTCTCCCAAGCTCTCCTACTCCCCCAAGCTCTCCTACTCTCCCAAGCTCTCCTACTCCCCCAAGCTCTCTTACTCCCCCAAGCTCTCCTACTCTGCCAATTTCTCCTTCTCCCTCAAGCTCTCCTGCACCCGCAAGCGCTCGTACTCCCCCAAGCTCACCTATTCCCACACGCTCACCTGTTCCCCAAGCTCTCCTACTACCCCAAGCTATATTATTCCCCCAAGCTCTCCTACTCCCCAAGCTCTCTTACACCAGCAAGATCTCTTACTCCCCCAAGCTCTCTTATTCCTTCAAGCTCTCTTACTCCCCCAAGCTCTCTTACTCCCCAAGCACTCTTCCTCCCCCAAGCTCTCCTACTCCCCCAAGTTTTCCTGCTCCCCCAAGCTCTGCTACTCCCCCAAACTCTCCTACTCTCCGAAGATCTCCTACTCCACCAAGCTCTTCTACTCTCCCAAGCTCTCCTACTCCCCCAAGCTCTCCTACTCCCCCAAGCGCTCCTACTCCCCCAAGCTCTCCTACTCCCCCAAGCTCTCTTACTCCCCCAAGCTCTCTTTCTCCCCCTAGCTTTCTTCCTCCCCCAAGTTTTCTTACTCCCCCAAGCTCTCCTACTCGTCCTAGCTCTCCCACTCCCACAAGCTCTACTACTCCCCCAAGCACGCATACTTCCCCAAGCTCTCATACACCCCAAGCTCTCATACGCCCCCAAGCTCTCCAACCCTCCCAAGCTCTCCTACTCTCCCAAGCTCTCCGAATCCCCCAAACTCTCCTACTCCCCCAAGCTCTCCTACTGCCCCAAGCTCTCCTACTCTCCCAAGCTCTCCTACTCCCCCAAGCTCTCCTACTCTCCCAAGCTCTCCTACTCCCCCAAGCTCTCTTACTCCCCCAAGCTCTCCTACTCTGCCAATTTCTCCTTCTCCCTCAAGCTCTCCTGCACCCGCAAGCGCTCGTACTCCCCCAAGCTCACCTATTCCCACACGCTCACCTGTTCCCCAAGCTCTCCTACTCCCCCAAGCTATATTACTCCCCCAAGCTCTCCTACTCCCCAAGCTCTCTTACACCAGCAAGATCTCTTCCTCCCCCAAGCTCTCTTATTCCTTCAAGCTCTCTTACTCCCCCAAGCTCTCTTACTCCCCAAGCACTCTTCCTCCCCCAAGCTCTCCTACTCCCCCAAGTTTTCCTGCTCCCCCAAGCGCTGCTACTCCCCCAAACTCTCCTACTCTCCGAAGATCTCCTACTCCACCAAGCTCTTCTACTCTCCCAAGCTCTCCTACTCCCCCAAGCTCTCCTACTCCCCCAAGCGCTGCTACTCCCCCAAGCTCTCCTACTCCCCCAAGCTCTCCCACTCTCCCAAGCTCTCTTACTCCCCCAAGCTCTCTTACTCCCCAAGCTCTCTTACTCCACCAAGCTCTCTTACTCCACCAAGCTCTCCTACTCGCCCAAGCTCTCGTACTCCCCCAAGATCTCCTACTCTCCAGAGCTCTCCTACTGCCCCAAGCTCTCTGTCTCCCCCAAGCTCTCCTAAACCCCCAAGCGCTCCTACTCCCCCAAGCTCTCCTACTCCCCCAAGCTCTACCACTCCCCCAAGCTCTCTTACTCTCCAAAGCTCTCTTACTTCCCAAGCTCTCTTACTCCCCCAAGTTCTCTTACACCCCAAGCTCTCTTACTCTCCCAAGCTCTCCTACTGTGCCAAGTTCTCCTACTCCCCAAAGCTCCCCGAATCCCCCAAGTTCTCCTACTCCCCCAAGCTCCCCTACTCCCCCAAGCTCTCCTACTCCCCCAAGCTCTCGTATTCCCCCAAGCTCTCTTACTCGTCCAAGCTCTCTTACACCCCCAAGCTCTCTTACTCCTGCAAGCACTCCTACCCTCCCAAGCGCTCCTATTGCCCCAAGCTCTCCTACACCCCCAAGCACTCCTACTCACCCAAGCTCTCTTACTCCCCCAAGCTCTCTTACTCCCCCAACCTCTCCTACTCGTCCAAGCTCTCCTTGTCCCCAAGCTCTCTAACTCCCCCAAGCCCTCCTACTCTGCCAATTTCTCCTCCACCTCCAAGCTCACTTACACCCCCAAGCTCTCTTACTCCCCCAAACTCTCTTACTACCCCAAGCTCTCTTACTCCCCCAAGCTCTCTTACTCCCCCAAGCTCTCTTTCTCCACCAAGCTCTCTTACTCCCCCGAGCTCTCTTACTTCCCCAAGCTCTCCTCCTCTGCCAAGTTCTCCTTCTCCCTCAAGCTCTCCTACACCCGCAAGCGCTCGTACTCCCCAAAGCTCACCTATTCCCACATTCTCACGTGTTCCCCAAGCTCTCTTACTCCCCCAAGCTCTCTTCCTCTTCCAAGCTCTCCTACTCGCCCAAGCTCTCCTACTCCCCCAAGCTCCCCTACGCCCCCAAGCTCTCCTACTCCCCAAGCTCTCTTACACCCGCAAGCTCTCTTACTCCCACAAGCTCTCTTACTCCTTCAAGCTCTCTTACTCCCCCAAGCTCTCTTACTCCCCAAGCTATCTTCCTCCCCCAAGCTCTCCTACTCTGCCAAGTTTTCCTACTCCTCCAAGCTCCGCGACTCCCCCAAGCTCTCCTACTCCCCCAAGCTCTCCTACTCCCACAAGCTCTCTTACTCCCCCAAGCTCTCTTTCTCCCCCTAGCTTTCTTCCTCCCCCAAGTTTTCTTACTCCCCCAAGCTCTCCTACTCGTCCTAGCTCTCCCACTCCCACAAGCTCTACTACTCCCCCAAGCACGCATACTTCCCCAAGCTCTCATACACCCCAAGCTCTCATACGCCCCCAAGCTCTCCAACCCTCCCAAGCTCTCCTACTCTCCCAAGCTCTCCGAATCCCCCAAACTCTCCTACTCCCCCAAGCTCTCCTACTGCCCCAAGCTCTCCTACTCTCCCAAGCTCTCCTACTCCCCCAAGCTCTCCTACTCCCCCAAGCTCCCCTAATCGCCCAAGCTCTCCTACTCCCCCAAGATCTCCTACTACCCCAAGTTCTCCTACTCCCCCAAGCTCTCCTACTCCCCCAAGCTCTCCTACTCCCCCAATCTCTCCTACTCCCCCAAGCTCTCCTACTCCCACAAGCTCTCCTACTCCCCAATGCTCTCCTACTCTCCCAAGCTTTCCTACGCCCCCAAGCTTTCCTACTCCCCAAGCTCTCCTACTCCCCCAAGCGCTCCTACACCCCCAAACTCTCCTATTCCCCAAGATCTCCTACTCCCCCAAGCTCTCCTACTCCCCCAAGCTCTCTTACTCCCCCAAGCTCTCTTTCTCCCCCAAGCTTTCTTCCTCCCCCAAGTTCTCTTACTCCCCCAAGCTCTCCTACTGGCCCAAGCTCTCCCACTCCGACAAGCTCTACTACTCCCCCAAGCTCGCCTACTTCCCCAAGCTCTCATACACCCCAAGCTCTCATACGCCCCCAAGCTCTCCTACCCTCCCAAGCTCTCCTACTCTCCCAAGCTCTCCGAATCCCCCAAGCTCTCCTACTCCCCCAGGCTCTCCTACTCCCCCAAGCTCTCCTCCTCCCCTAAGCTCTTCTACTGCCCCAAGTTCTCCTGCTTCGCCAAGTTCTCCTACTCTCCCAAGCTCGCCTACTCCCCCAAGCTCTCCTACTCCCCCAAGCTCTCCTAATCCCCCAAGCTCTCCTACTCCCCCAAGATCTCCTACTACCCCAAGCTCTCCTACTCCCCCAAGCTCTCCTACTCCCCCAAGCTCTCCTACTCCCCCAATCTCTCCTACTCCCCCAAGCTCCCCTGCTCCCCCAAATTCTCCTACTCCGCCAAGCTCTCCTACTAACCCAAGCTCTCCTACTCCCCCAAGCTCTCCTGTTCCCCCAAGCTTTCCTACATCCCCAAGCTCTCCTACTCCCACAAGCTCTCCGACTCCCCAAAACTCCCCTACTCTCCCAAGCTCTCCTACCCCCCAAGCTCTCCTACTCCCCCAAGCTCTCCTACTCCCCCAAGCTCTCCTCCTCCCCCAAGCGCTCCTACTCCCCCAAGCTCTCCTACTACCCCAAGCTCTCCCACTCCCCCAAGCTCTCTTACTCCCCCAAGCTCTCTTACACCCCAAGCTCTCTTACTCCACCAATCTCTCTTACTCCCCCAAGCTCTCTTACTCCCCCAAGTTCTCTAACTCCCTCAAGACCTCCTACTCTGCCAATTTCTCCTACTCCTCCAAGCTCACTTACACCCCCAAGCTCTCTTACTCCCCCAAACTCTCTTACTACCCCAAGCTCTCTTACTCCCCCAAGCTCTCTTACTCACCCAAGCTCTCTTTCTCCACCAAGCTCTCTTACTCCCCCAAGCTCTCTTACTCCCCCAAGCTCTCCTACTCTGCCACGTTCTCCTTCTCCCTCAAGCTCTCCTACACCCGCAAGCGCTCGTACTCCCCCAAGCTCACCTATTCCCACATGCTCACCTGTATCCCAAGCTCTCCTACTCCCCCAAGCTCTCCTAATCCCCCAAGCTCTGCTACTCCCCCAAGATCTCCTACTACCCCAAGCTCTCCTACTCCCCCAAGCTCTCCTACTCCCCCAAGCTCTCCTACTCCCCCAATCTCTCGTACTCCCCCAAGCTCTCCTGCTCCCCCAAGTTCTCCTACTCCGCCAAGCTCTCCTACTCTCCCAAGCTCACCTACTCCCAAAAGCTCTCCGACTCCCCAAAACTCCCCTACTCTCCCAAGCTCTCCTACTCCCCCAAGCTCTCCTACTCCCCCAAGATCTCCAACTCACCCAAGCTCTCCCACTCCCCCAAGCTTTCTTACTCCCCCAAGCTCTCTTACACCCCAAGCTCTCTTACTCCACCAAGATCTCTTATTCCCCCAAGCTCCCCTACTCCCCAAGCTCTCTTACACCCGCAAGCTCTCTTACTCCCCCAAGCTCTCTTACTCCTTCAAGCTCTCTTACTCCCCCAAGCTCTCTTACTCCCCAAGCTCTCTTCCTCCCCCAAGCTCTCCTACTCTGCCAAATTCTCCTACTCCCCTAAGCTCCGCGACTCCCCCAAGCTCTCCTACTCCCCCAAGCTCTCCTACTCCCACAAGCTCTCTTACTCCCCCAATCTCTCTTTCTCCCCACAAGCTTTCTTCCTCCCATAAGTTCTCTTACTCCCCCAAGCTCTCCTACTCGCCCAAGCTCTCCCACTCCCACAATCTCTACTACTCCCCCAAGCACGCATACTTCCCCAAGCTCTCATACACCCCAAGCTCTCATACGCCCCCAAGCTCTCCAACCCTCCCAATCTCTCCTACTCTCCCAAGCTCTCCGAATCCCCCAAACTCTCCTACTCCCCCAAGCTCTCCGACTCCCCCAAGCTCTCCTAATCCCCCAAGCTCTCCTACTCCCCCAAGATCTCCTACTACCCCAAGTTCTCCTACTCCCCCAAGCTCTCCTACTCCCCCAAGCTCTCCTCCTCCCCCAATCTCTCCTACTCCCCCAAGCTCTCCCACTCCCACAAGCTCTCCTACTCCCCAAAGCTCTCCTACTCTCCCAAGCTTTGCTACTCCACCAAGATCTCCTACTCCCCCAAGCTCTCCTACTCTCCCAAGCTCTCCTACTCCCCCAAGCTCTCCTACTCCCCCAAGCTCTCCAAATCCCCCAAGCTCTCCTACTCCCCCAAGATCTCCTACTACACCAAGTTCTTCTACTCCCCCAAGCTCTCCTACTCCCCCAAGCTCTCCTACTCCCCAAGCTCTCCTACTCCTCCAAGCGCTCCTACTCCCCCAAACTCTCCTACTCCCCCAAGATCTCCTACTCCCCCAATCTCTCCTACTCCCCCAAGCTCTCTTACTCCCCCAAGCTCTCTTTCTCCCCCAAGCTTTATTCCTCCCCCAAGTTCTCTTACTCTTCCAGGCTCTCCTAATCGCCCAAGCTCTCCCACTCCCACAAGCTCTACTACTCCCCCAAGCTCTCCTACTCTGCCAAGTTCTCCTACTCCCCCAAGCTCCGCGACTCCCCCAAGCTCTCCTACTCCCCCAAGCTCTCCTACTCCCACAAGCTCTCTTACTCCCCCAAGCACTCTTTCTCCCCCAAGCTTTCTTCCTCCCCCAAGTTCTCTTACTCCCCCAAGCTCTCCTAATCGCCCAAGCTCTCCCACTCCCACAAGCTCTACTACTCCCCCAAGCTCGCCTACTTCCCCAAGCTCTCATACACCCCAAGCTCTCATGCGCCCCCAAGCTCTTATAACCTCCCAATCTCTCCTACACTCCCGAGCTCTCCGAATCCCCCAATCTCTCCTACTCCCCCAGGCTCTCCTACTCCCCCAAGCTCTCCTCCTCCCCTAAGCTCTCCTACTGCCCCAAGTTCTCCTGCTCCGCCAAGCTCTACTACTCTCCCAAGCTCGGCTACTCCCCCAAGCTCTCCTACTCCCCCAAGCTCTCTTACTCCCCCAAGCTCTCTTACTCCCCCAAGCTCTCCTACTCAGCCAAGTTCTCCTTCTCCCTCAAGCTCTCCTACACCTGCAAGCGCTTGTACTCCCCCAAGCTCACCTATTCCCACATGCTCACATGTTGCCCAAGCTCTTCTACTCCCCCAATCTATCTTACTCCCCCAAACTCTCTTACTCCCCCAAGCTCTCTTCCTCCCCCAAGCTCTCCGGCTCGCCCAAGCTCTCCTACTCCCCCAAGCTCCCCTACTCCCCCAAGCTCTCCTACTCCCCCAATCTCTCCTACTCCCCCAAGCTCTCCTGCTCCCCCAAGTTCTCCTACTCCGCCAAGCTCTCCTACTCTCCCAAGCTCACCTACTCCCCCAAGCTCTCCTGCTCCCCCAAGCTCTCCTAATCCCCCAAGCTCTCCTACTCCCCCAAGATCTCCTACTAACCCAAGCTCTCCTACTCCCCCAAGCTCTCCTGCTCCCCCAAGCTTTCCTACTCCCCCAAGCTCTCCTACTCCCACAAGCTCTCCGACTCCCCAAAACTCCCCTACTCTCCCAAGCTCTCCTACTCCCCCAAGCTCTCCTACTCCCCCAAGCTCTCCAACTCACACAAGCTCTCCCACTCCCCCAAGCTCTGTTACTCCCCCAAGCTCTCTTACACCCCAAGCTCTCTTACTCCACCAAGATCTCTTACTCCCCCAAGCTCTCTTACTCCCCCAAGCTCTCTAACTCCCTCAAGCCCTCCTACTCTGCCAATTTCTCCTACTCCTCCAAGCTCACTTACACGCCCAAGCTCTCTTACTCCCCCAAACTCTCTTACTACCCCAAGCTCTCTTACTCCCCCAAGCTCTCTTACTCCCCCAAGCTCTCTTTCTCCACCAAGCTCTCTTACTCCCCCAAGCTCTCTTACTCCCCCAAGCTCTCCTACTCTGCCAAGTTCTCCTTCTCCCTCAAGCTCTCCTACACCCGCAAGCGCGAGTACTCCCCCAAGATCAACTTTTCCCACATGCTCACCTGTTCCCCAAGCTCTCCTACTCCCCCAAGCTATCTTACTCCCCCAAGCTCTCTTACTCCCCCAAGCTCTCTTCCTCCCCCAAGCTCTCCTACTCGCCCAAGCTCTCCTACTCCCCAAGCTCCCCTACTCCCCCAAGCTCTCCTACTCCCCAAGCTCTCTTACACCCGCAAGCTCTCTTACTCCCCCAAGCTCTCTTACTGCTTCAAGCTCTCTTACTCCCCCAAGCTCTCTTACTCCCCAAGCTCTCTTCCTCCCCCAAGCTCTCCTACTCTGCCAAGTTCTCCTACTCCCCCAAGCTCCGCGACTCCCCCAAGCTCTCCTACTCCCCCAAGCTCTCCTACTCCCACATCTCTCTTACTCCCCCAAGCTCTCTTTCTCCCCCTAGCTTTCTTCCTGCCCCAAGTTCTCTTACTCCCCCAAGCTCTCCTACTCGCCCAAGCTCTCCCACTCCCACAATCTCTACTACTCCCCCAAGCACGCATACTTCCCCAAGCTCTCATACACCCCAAGCTCTCATACGCCCCCAAGCTCTCCAACCCTCCCAATCTCTCCTACTCTCCCAAGCTCTCCGAATCCCCCAAACTCTCCTACTCCCCCAAGCTCTCCGACTCCCCCAAGCTCTCCTAATCCCCCAAGCTGTCCTACTCCCCCAAGATCTCCTACTACCCCAAGTTCTCCTACTCCCCCAAGCTCTCCTACTCCCCCAAGCTCTCCAACTCCCCCAATCTCTCCTACTCCCCCAAGCTCTCCTACTCCCACAAGCTCTCCTACTCCGCAAAGCTCTCCTACTCTCCCAAGCTTTGCTACTCCCCCAAGCTCTCCTACTCCCCCAAGCTCTCCTACTCTCCCAAGCTCTCCTACTCCCACAAGCTCTCCTACTCCCCCAAGCTCTCCTAATCCCCCAAGCTCTCCTACTCCCCCAAGATCTCCCACTACCCCAAGTTCTCCTACTCCCCCAAGCTCTCCTACTCCCCCAAGCTCTCCTACTCCCCAAGCTCTCCTACTCCCCCAAGCGCTCCTACTCCCCCAAACTCTCCTACTCCCCCAAGATCTCCTACTCCCCCAAGCTCTACTACTCCCCCAAGCTCTCTTACTCCCCCAAGCTCTCTTTCTCCCCCAAGCTTTCTTCCTCCCCCAAGTTCTCTTACTCCCCCAAGCTCTCCTAATCGCCCAAGCTCTCCCACTCCCACAAGCTCTACTACTCCCCCAAGCTCGCCTACTTCCCCAAGCTCTCATACACCCCAAGCTCTCATACGCCCCCAAGCTCTTATACCCTCCCAATCTCTCCTACTCTCCCAAGCTCTCCGAATCCCCCAATCTCTCCTACTCCCCCAGGCTCTCCTACTCCCCCAAGCTCTCCTCCTCCCCTAAGCTCTCCTACTGCCCCAAGTTCTCCTGCTACGCCAAGCTCTCCTACTCTCCCAAGCTCGCCTACTCCCCCAAGCTCTCCTACTCCCCCAAGCTCTCTTACTCCCCCAAGCTCTCTTACTCCCCCAAGCTCTCCTACTCAGCCAAGTTCTCCTTCTCCCTCAAGCTCTCCTACACCTGCAAGCGCTTGTACTCCCCCAAGCTCCCCTATTCCCACGTGCTCACCTGTTCCCCAAGCTCTTCTACTCCCCCAAGCTATCTTACTCCCCCAAGCTCTCTTACTCCCCCAAGCTCTCTTCCTCCCCCAAGCTCTCCGACTCGCCCAAGCTCCCCTACTCCCCCAAGCTCTCCTACTCCCCAAGCTCTCTTACACCCGCAAGCTCTCTTACTCCCCCAAGCTCTCTTACTCCTTCAAGCTCTCTTACTTCCCCAAGCTCTCATGGACCCCAAGCTCTCATACGCCCCCAAGCTCTCCAACCCTCCCAAGTTCTCCTACTCCCCCAAGCTCCGCGACTCCCCCAAGCTCTCCTACTTCCCCAAGCTCTCCTACTCCCACAAGCTCTCTTACTCCCCCAAGCTCTCTTTCTCCCCCTAGCTTTCTTCATCCCCCAAGTTCTCTTACTCCCCCAAGCTCTCCAACACGCCCAGGCTCTCCCACTCCCACAATCTCTACTACTCCCCCAAGCACGCATACTTCCCCAAGCTCTCATACATCCCAAACTCTCCGAATCCCCCAAACTCTCCTACTCCCCCAAGCTCTCCTACTCTCCCAAGCTATCTTACTCCCCCAAGCTCTCTTACTCCCCCAAGCTCTCTTCCTCCCCCAAGCTCTCCGACTCGCCCAAGCTCTCCTACTCCCCAAAGCTCTCCTACTCTCCCAAGTTCTCCTTCTCCCTCAAGCCCTCCTACACCCGCAAGCGCTAGTACTCCCCGAAGCACACCTATTCCCACATGCTCACCTGTTCCCCAAGCTCACCTACTCCCCCAAGCTATCTTACTCCCCCAAGCTCTCTTAGTCCCCCAAGCTCTCTTCCTCCCCCAAGCTCTCCTACTCGCCCAAGCTCTCCTACTCCCCCAAGCTCCCCTACTCCCCCAAGCTCTCCTACTCCCCAAGCTCTCTTACACCCGCAAGCTCTCTTACTCCCCCAAGCTCTCCTACTCGCCCAAGCTCTCCTACTCCCCCAAGATCTCCTAATCCCCTGAGCTCTCCTACTGCCCCAAGAGCTCTGACACCCCCAAGCTCTCCTAATCCCCCAAGCTCTCCTACTCCCTCAAGCTCTCCTACTCCCACAAGCTCCCGTACTCCCCAAAGCGCTGCTACTCTCCAAAGCTCTCCTAATCCCCCAAGCTCTCCTACTCCCCCAAGCTCTTCTACTCTGCCAAGTTCTCCTTCTCCCTCAAGCTCTCCTACGCCCGCAAGCGCTCGTACTCCCCCACGCTCTCCTATTCCCACAAGCACACCTGTTGCACAAGCTTTCCTACTCCCCCAAGCTATCTTACTCCCCCACAAGCTCTATTACTCCCCCAAGCTCTCTTTCTCCCCCAAAGCTCTCCAACTCGCCCAAGGTCTCCTACTCCCCCAAGCTCCCCTACACCCCCAAGCTCTCCTGCTCCCCAAGCTCTCTTACGCCCCCAAGCTCGCTTTCTCGCTCAAGCTCTCTTACTCCCCCAAGCTCTCTTTCTCCACCAAACTATTTTACTCCCCCAAGCTCTCTTACTCCCATAAGCTCTTCTACTATGCCAAGTTCTCCTTCTCCCTCAAGCACTCCTACACCCGCAAGCGCTCGTACTCCCCCAATCTCTCCTATTCCCTCAAGCTCACCTGTTCCCCAAGCTCTCCGACTCCCCCAAGCTATCTTGCTCCCCCACAAGCTCTCTTTATCCCCCAAGCTCTCTTTCTCCCCCAAGCTCTCCAACTCGCCCAAGGTCTCCTACTCCCCCAAGCTATCCTACTCCCCCAAGCTCTCCTACACCCCGAAGCTCTCCAACGCCCGCAATCTCTCCTACTCCCCCAATCTCTCCTACTCCCGCAAGCTTTCCTACTCCCCCAAGCCCCCCTACTCCCCCAAGCTCTCCGACTCCCCCAAGGTCTCCTACTCCACAACCTCTCCAACTCCGGGAAGCACTCCTACTCCGGTAAGCGTTCCTTCTCCGTTATGCTCTCCTACTCTCCCAAGCTCTCCTACTCTCCCAAGCTCTCCTTCTCCCCCTTGCTCTCATTCTCCCCCTTGCTCTCCTTCTCCCCCAAGCTCTCCTTCTCCCGCAAGCTCTCCTACTCCCCCAAGCTCTCCTACTCGCCCAAGCTCTCCTACTCCCCCAAGATTTCCTGCTCCCCCAATCTCTCCTACTCCCCCAAGTTCACCTATTCCGGTAAGCTCTCCTACTCCCCCAATCTATACTACTCCCACAAGCTCTGCTACTCCCCAAAGCTCTCCGACTCTCCCAAGCTCTCCAACTCACCCAAGCTCTCCTACTCCCCCAAGCTCTCCTACTCCCCCAATCTCTCCTACTCGCCCAAACTCTCCTACTCCCCCAAGATCTCCTACTCCTCCAAGCTCTCCTACTCTCCCAAGCTCTCCTACTCCCCCAAGCTCTCCTACTCCCCCAAGCTCTCCTATTCCCCCAAACTCTCCTACTCCCCCAAGCGCTCCTACTCCCCCAAGCTCTCCTACTCCCTCAAGCTCTCCCACTCCCCCAAGCTCTCTTACTCCCCCAAGCTCTCTTACTCCCCAAGCTCT
Source organism: Pristiophorus japonicus (assembly GCF_044704955.1). Lineage (NCBI taxonomy): Eukaryota > Metazoa > Chordata > Chondrichthyes > Pristiophoridae > Pristiophorus > Pristiophorus japonicus. The sequence continues at coordinate 386,382 of NW_027251579.1, read as the reverse complement.
CTTACTCCACCAAGCTCTCCTAATCCCCCAAGCTCTCCTCCTCCCGCAAGCTCTCCTACTCCCCCAAGGTCACCTATTCCCACAAGTTCACCTGTTCGCCAAGCTCTCCTACTCCCCCAAGCTATCTTACTCCCCCAAGCTCTCTTACTCCCCCAAGCTCTCTTCCTCCCCCAAGCTTTCCTACTCGCCCAAGCTCTCCTACTCCACCAAGCATCCCTACTCCCCCAAGCTCTCCTACTCCCCAAGCTCTCTTACACCAGCAAGATCTCTTACTCCCCCAAGCTCTCTTATTCCTTCAAGCTCTCTTACTCCCCCAAGCTCTCTTACTCCCCAAGCACTCTTCCTCCCACAAGCTCTCCTACTCTGCCACGTTCTCCTACTCCCCCAAGCTCCGCGACTCGCCCAAGCTCTCCTACACCCCAAACTGTCCTACTCCCCCAAGCTCTCCATCTCGCACAAGCGTTCCTACTCCCCAAAGCTCTCCTACTCTCCCAAGCTCTCCTACTCCCCCAATCTTTCCTACTCCCCCAAGCTCTCCTACACCCCCAAGCTCTCCTACTCCCCCAAACTCTCCTATCACCCCAAGATCTCCTACTCCCCCAAGCTCTCCTACTCTCCCAAGCTCTCCCACTCCCCCAAGCTCTCCTATTCCCCAAGCTCTCCTACTCCCCCAAGCTTTCCTGCTCCCCCAAGCTCTGCTACTCCCCCAAACTCTCCTACTCCCCCAAGATCTCCTACTCCCCCAAGCTCTTCTACTCTCCCAAGCTCTCCTACTCTCCCAAGCTCTCCTACTCCCCCAAGCGCTCCTATTCCCCCAAGCTCTCCTACTCATCCAAGCTCTCCCACTCCCCCAAGCTCTCTTACTCCCCCAAGCTCTCTTACTCCCCAAGCTCTCTTACTCCACCAAGCTCTCTTACTCCACCAAGCTCTCCGACTCGCCCAAGCTCTCCTACTCCCCCAAGATCTCCTACTCTCCAGAGCTCTCCTACTGCCCCAAGCTCTCTGTCTCCCCCAAGCTCTGCTAAACCCCCAAGCGCTCCTACTCCCCCAAGCTCTCCTACTCCCCCAAGCTCTCCTACTCCCACAAGCTCTCCTACTCCCCAAAGCTCTCCTACTCTCCCAAGCTTTCCTAGTCCCCCAAGTTCTCTTACACCCCAAGCTCTCCTACTCCCACAAACTCTCCTACTCCCCAAAGCTCTCCTACTCTCCCAAGCTTTCCTACTCCCCCAAGCTTTCCTACTCCCCCAAGCTCTCCTACTCCCCCAAGCTCTCTTACTCGCCCAAGCTCTCTTTCTCCCCCAAGCTTTCTTCCTCCCCCAAGTTATCTTACTCCCCCAAGCTCTCCTACTGGCCCAAGCTCTCCCACTCCGACAAGCTCTACTGCTCCCCCAAGCTCGCCTACTTCCCCTAGCTCTCATACACCCCAAGCTCTCATACGCACCCAAACTCTCCTACCCTCCCAAGCTCTCCTACTCTCCCAAACTTTCCGAATACCCCAAGCTCTACTACTAGCCCAGGCTCTCCTACTCCCCCAAGCTCTCCTCCTCCCCTAAGCTCTCCTACTGCCCCAAGTTCTCCTGCTCCGCCAAGCTCTCCTACTCCCCCAAGCTCTCCGAATCCCCCAAGCTCTCCTACTCCCCCAAGATCTCCTACTACCCCAAGCTCTCCTACTGCCCCAAGCTCTCCTACTCCCCCAAGCTCTCCTACTCCCCCAATCTCTCCGACACCCCCAAGCTCTCCTGCTCCCCCAAGTTCTCCTACTCCGCCAAGCTCTCCTAGTCTCCCAAGCTCACCTACTCCCCCAAGCTCTCCTAATCCCCCAAGCTCTCCTAATCCCCCAAGCTCTCCTACTCCCCCAAGATCTCCTACTAACCCAAGCTCTCCTACTCCCCCAAGCTCTCCTGCTCCTCCAAGCTTTCCTACTCCCCCAAGCTCTCCTACTCCCACAAGCTCTCCGACTCCCCCAAGCTCTCTTACTCTCCAAAGCTCTCTTACTTCCCAAGCTCTCTTACTCCCCCAAGTTCTCTTACACCCCAAGCTCTCTTACTCCCCCAAGCTCTCCTACTGTGCCAAATTATCCTACTCCCCCAAGCTCCCCGAATCCCCCAAGTTCTCCTACTCCCCCAAGCTCCCCTACTCCCTCAAGCTCTCCTACTCCCCCAAGCTCTCGTATTCCCCCAAGCTCTCTTGCTCCCCCAAGCTCTCTTACACCCCCAAGCTCTCTTACTCCTGCAAGCACTCCTACCCTCCCAAGCGCTCCTACAGCCCCATGCTCTCCTACTCCCCCAAGCTCTACTGCTCCCCCAAGCTCTCTTGCTCCTTTAAGCTCTCTTACTCCCCCAACCTCTCCTACTCGCCCAAGCTCTGATACTCCCCCAAGCACTCCTACTCACCCAAGCTCTCCTACTCCCACAAGCTCTCTTACTCGCCCAAGCTCTCTTACTCCCCCAAGCTCTCTAACTCCCCCAAGCCCTCCTACTCTGCCAATTTCTCGTACTCCTCCAAGCTCATTTACACCCCCAAGCTCTCTTACTCCCCCAAACTCTCTTACTACCCCAAGCTCTCTTACTCCCCCAAGCTCTCTTACTCCCACAAGCTCTCTTTCTCCACCAAGCTCTCTTACTCCCCCAAGCTCTCTTACTCCCCCAAGCTCTCCTACTCTGCCAAGTTCTCCTTCTCCCTCAAGCTCTCCCATACCCGCAAGCGCTCGTACTCCCCCAAGCTCACCTATTCCCACATGCTCACCTGTTCCACAAGCTCTCCTACTCCCCCAAGCTATCTTACTCCCCCAAGCTCTCTTACTCCCCCAAGCTCTCTTCCTCCCCCAAGCTCTCCTACTCGCCCAAGCTCTCCTACTCCCCCAAGCTCCCCTACTCCCCCAAGCTCTCCTACTCCCCAAGCTCTCTTACACCCGCAAGCTCTCTTACTCCCCCAAGCTCTCTTACTCCTTCAAGCTCTCTTACTCCCCCAAGCTCTCTTACTCCCCAAGCTCTCCTACTCGCCCAAGCTCTCCCACTCCCACAAGCTCTACTACTCCCACAAGCACGCATACTTCCCCAAGCTCTCATACACCCCAAGCTCTCATACGCCCCCAAGCTCTCCAACCCTCCCAAGCTCTCCTACTCTCCCAAGCTCTCCGAATCCCCCAAACTCTCCTACTCTCCAAAGCTCTCCTACTCCCCCAAGCTCTCCTACTCTCCCAAGCTCTCCTACTCCCCAAAGCTCTCCTACTCCCCCAAGCTCTCTTACTCCCCCAAGCTCTCTTCCTCCCCCAAGCTCTCCTACTCGCCCAAGCTCTCCTACTCCACCAAGCATCCCTACTCCCCCAAGCTCTCCTACTCCCCAAGCTCTCTTACACCAGCAAGATCTCTTACTCCCCCAAGCTCTCTTATTCCTTCAAGCTCTCTTACTCACCCAAGCTCTCTTACTCCCCAAGCACTCTTCCGCCCACAAGCTCTCCTACTCTGCCAAGTTCTCCTACTCCCCCAAGCTCCGCGACTCGCCCAAGCTCTCCTACACCCCAAACTGTCCTACTCCCCCAAGCTCTCCATCTCGCACAAGCGTTCCTACTCCCCAAAGCTCTCCTACTCTCCCAAGCTCTCCTACTCCCCCAATCTTTCCTACTCCCCCAAGCTCTCCTACTCCCCCAAGCTCTCCTACTCCCCCAAACTCTCCTATCACCCCAAGATCTCCTACTCCCCCAAACTCTCCTACTCTCCCAAGCTCTCCCACTCCCCCAAGCTCTCCTATTCCCCAAGCTCTCCTACTCTCCCAAGCTCTCCTACTCCCCAAAGCTCTCCTACTCCCCCAAGCTCTCCTAATCCCCCAAGCTCTCCTACTATTCCAAGATCTCCTATTACCCCAAGTTCTCCTACTCCCCCAAGCTCTCCTACTCCCCCAAGCTCTCCTACTCCCCCAATCTCTCCTACTCCCCCAAGCTCTCCTACTCCCACAAGCTCTCCTACTCCCCAAAGCTCTCCTACTCTCCCAAGCTTTCCTACTCCCCCAAGCTTTCCTACTCCCCAAGCTCTCCTACTCCCACAAGCTCTCCTACTCCCCAAAGCTCTCCTACTCTCCCAAGCTTTCCTACTCCCCCAAGCTTTCCTACTCCCCCAAGCTCTCCTACTCCCCCAAGCTCTCTAACTCCCCCAAGCTCTCTTTCTCCCCCAAGCTTTCTTCCTCCCCCAAGTTCTCTTACACCCCCAAGCTCTCCTACTGGCCCAAGCTCTCCCACTCCGACAAGCTCTACTGCTCCTCCAAGCTCGCCTAACTTTCCCTAGCTCTCATACACCCCAAGCTCTCATAGGCACCCAAGCTCTCCTACCCTCCCAAGCTCTCCTACTCTCCCAAGCTCTCCGAATACCCCAAGCTCTACTACTAGCCCAGGCTCTCCTACTCCCCCAAGCTCTCCTCCTCCCCTAAGCTCTCCTACTGCCCCAAGTTCTCCTGCTCCGCCAAGCTCTCCTACTCTCCCAAGCTCGCCTACTCCCCCAAGCTCTCCTACTCCCCCAAGCTCTCCTAATCCCCCAAGCTCTCCTACTCCCCCAAGATCTCCTACTACCCAAGCTCTCCTACTGCCCCAAGCTCTCCTACTCCCCCAAGCTCTCCTACTCCCCCAATCTCTCCGACTCCCCCAAGCTCTCCTGCTCCCCCAAGTTCTCCTACTCCGCCAAGCTCTCCTAGTCTCCCAAGCTCACCTACTCCCCCAAGCTCTCCTAATCCCCCAAGCTCTCCTAATCCCCCAAGCTCTCCTACTCCCCCAAGCTATCTTACTCCCCCAAGCTCTCTTACTCCCCCAAGCTCTCTTCCTCCCCCAAGCTCTCCTACTCGCCCAAGCTCTCCTACTCCCCCAAGCTCCCCTACTCCCCCAAGCTCTCCTACTCCCCAAGCTCTCTTACACCCGCAAGCTCTCTTACTCCCCCAAGCTCTCTTACTCCTTCAAGCTCTCTTACTCCCCCAAGCTCTATTACTCCCCAAGCTCTCCTACTCCCCAAGCTCTCTTACACCAGCAAGATCTCTTACTCCCCCAAGCTCTCTTATTCCTTCAAGCTCTCTTACTCACCCAAGCTCTCTTACTCCCCAAGCACTCTTCCGCCCACAAGCTCTCCTACTCTGCCAAGTTCTCCTACTCCCCCAAGCTCCGCGACTCGCCCAAGCTCTCCTACAACCCAAACTGTCCTACTCCCCCAAGCTCTCCATCTCGCACAAGCGTTCCTACTCCCCAAAGCTCTCCTACTCTCCCAAGCTCTCCTACTCCCCCAATCTTTCCTACTCCCCCAAGCTCTCCTACTCCCCCAAGCTCTCCTACTCCCCCAAACTCTCCTATCACCCCAAGATCTCCTACTCCCCCAAACTCTCCTACTCTCCCAAGCTCTCCCACTCCCCCAAGCTCTCCTATTCCCCAAGCTCTCCTACTCTCCCAAGCTCTCCTACTCCCCAAAGCTCTCCTACTCCCCCAAGCTCTCCTAATCCCCCAAACTCTCCTACTATCCCAAGATCTCCTATTACCCCAAGTTCTCCTACTCCCCCTAGCTCTCCTACTCCCCCAAGCTCTCCTACTCCCCCAATCTCTCCTACTCCCCCAAGCTCTCCTACTCCCACAAGCTCTCCTACTCCCCAAAGCTCTCCTACTCTCCCAAGCTTTCCTACTCCCCCAAGCTTTCCTACTCCCCAAGCTCTCCTACTCCCACAAGCTCTCCTACTCCCCAAAGCTCTCCTACTCTCCCAAGCTTTCCTACTCCCCCAAGCTTTCCTACTCCCCCAAGATCTCCTACTCCCCCAAGCTCTCTAACTCCCCCAAGCTCTCTTTCTCCCCCAAGCTTTCTTCCTCCCCCAAGTTCTCTTACACCCCCAAGCTCTCCTACTGGCCCAAGCTCTCCCACTCCGACAAGCTCTACTGCTCCCCCAAGCTGGCCTAACTTCCCCTAGCTCTCATACACCCCAAGCTCTCATACGCACCCAAGCTCTCCTACCCTCCCAAGCTCTCCTACTCTCCCAAGCTCTCCGAATACCCCAAGCTCTACTACTAGCCCAGGCTCTCCTACACCCCCAAGCTCTCCTCCTCCCCTAAGCTCTCCTACTGCCCCAAGTTCTCCTGCTCCGCCAAGCTCTCCTACTCTCCCAAGCTCGCCTACTCCCCCAAGCTCTCCTACTCCCCCAAGCTCTCCTAATCCCCCAAGCTCTCCTACTCCCCCAAGATCTCCTACTACCCCAAGCTCTCCTACTGTTTCAAGCTCTCCTACTCCCCCAATCTCTCCTACTCCCCCAATCTCTCCGACTCCCCCAAGCTCTCCTGCTCCCCCAAGTTCTCCTACTCCGCCAAGCTCTCCTAGTCTCCCAAGCTCACCTACTCCCCCAAGCTCTCCTAATCCCCCAAGCTCTCCTAATCCCCCAAGCTCTCCTACTCCCCCAAGATCTCCGACTAACCCAAGCTCTCCTACTCCCACAAGCTCTCCGACTCCCCCAAGCTCTCTTACTCTCCAAAGCTCTCTTACTTCCCAAGCTCTCTTACTCCCCCAAGTTCTCTTACACCCCAAGCTCTCTTACTCCCCCAAGCTCTCCTACTGTGCCAAATTATCCTACTCCCCCAAGCTCCCCGAATCCCCCAAGTTCTCCTACTACCCAAAGCTCCCCTACTCCCCCAAGCTCTCCTACTCCCCCAAGCTCTCGTATTCCCCCAAGCTCTCTTACTCCCCCAAGCTCTCTTACACCCCCAAGCTCTCTTACTCCTGCAAGCACTCCTACCCTCCCAAGCGCTCCTACAGCCCCATGCTCTCCTACTCCCCCAAGCTCTACTGCTCCCCCAAGCTCTCTTACTCCTTTAAGCTCTCTTACTCCCCCAAGCTCTCCTACTCCCCCAAGCTCTCCTAATCCCCCAAGCTCTCCTACTCCCCCAAGATCTCCTACTACCCCAAGCTCTCCTACTCCCCCAAGCTCTCCTACTACCCCAAGTTCTCCTACTCCCCCAATCTCTCCGACTCCCACAAGCTCTCCTGCTCCCCCAAGTTCTCCGACTCCGCCAAGCTCTCCTACTCTCCCAAGCTCACCTACTCCCCCAAGCTCTCCTACTCCTCCAAACTCTCCTAATCCCCCAAGCTCTCCTACTCCCGCAAGATCTCCTACTAACCCAAGCTCTCCTACTCCCCCAAGCTCTCCTGCTCCCCCAAGCTTTCCTACTCCCCCAAGCTCTCCTGCTCCCACTAGCTCTCCGACTCCCCAAAACTCCCCTACTCTCCCAAGCTCTCCTACTCCCCCAAGCTCTCCTACTCCCCCAAGCTCTCCTACTCCCCCAAGCTCTCCTAATCCCCCAAGCGCTCCTACTCCCCAAGCTCTCCTACTACCCCAAGCTCTCCCACTCCCACAAGCTCTCTTACTCCCCCAATCTCTCTTACACCCCAAGCTCTCTTACTCCACCAAGCTCTCTTACTCCACCAAGCTCTCCTACTCGTCCAAGCTCTCCTACTCCCCCAAGATCTCCTACTCTCCAAAGCTCTCCTACTGCCCAAGCTCTCCTACTCCCCCAAGATTTCCTGCTCCCCCAATCTCTCCTACTCCCCCAAGTTCCTCTACACCGGTAAGCTCTCCTACACCCCCAATCTATACTACTCCACAAAGCTGTCCTACTCCGGTAAGCTATCCTTCTCCTCGTCCTCCAATCTCTCCAACGCCTCCAAACTCTCCTACTCCCCCAAGCTCTCCTACTCCCGCAGGCTCTCCTACTCCCTCATGCACCCGTACTCCCCCAAGCTCTATTACACCCCCAAGCACTCCTACACCCCCACCTATCCTATATCGGGAAGCTCTCCTACTCCCCCAAGATCTCCTGCTCCGGTCAGCTCTCCGACTCCGGTAAGCTCTCCTACTACCCCAAGCTGTCCTACTCCCCCAAAATCTCCAACTCCCCCAAGCTCTCCTACTCCCCAAATCTCTCCTAATCCCCCAAGTTCTCTTACTCCCCGAAGCTTTCTTCCTCCCCCAAGCTCTCTTACTCCTCCAAGCTCTCCTACTCGCCCAAGCTCTCCCACTCCACAAGCTCTACTACTCCCCCAAGCTCTCCTACTCCCCCAAGCTCTCCTACTCCCATAAGCTCTCCTACTCCCCCTAGCTCTCCTAATCCCGAAAGCTCTCCTACTCCCCCAAGATCTCCTACTCCCCCAAGCTCTCCTACTCTGCCAAGCTCTCCTACTCCCCCAAGCTCTCCTACTCCCCCAAACTCTCCTACTCCCCCAAGATCTCCTACTCCCCCAAGCTCTCCTACTCTCCCAAGCTCTCCTACTCCCCCAAGCTCTACTACTCCCCCAAGCTCTCCTACTCCCCCAAGCTCTCCTACTCCCCCAAGCGCTCCTACTCCACCAAGCTCTCCTACTCCACCAAGCTCTCCCACTCCGCCAAGCTGTCTTACTCCCCCAAGCTCTCTTACTCCCCAAGCTCTCTTACTCCCCCAAGCTCTCCTACTCTGCCAAGTTCTCCTACTCCCCCAAGCTCCGCGACTCCCCCAAGCTCTCCTACTCACCCAAACTCTCCTAATCCCCCAAGCTCTGCTACTCCCCCAAAAGCTCCTACTCCCCCAAGCTCTCCTACTCCCCCAAGCTCTCCTAATCCCCCAGCTCTCTTACTCCCCCAAGCTAACTTCCTCCCCCAAGCTCTCTTACTCCCCCAAGCTCTCCTACTCGCCCAAGCTCTCCCACTCCCACAAGCTCTACTACTACCCCAAGCTCGCCTACTTCCCCAAGCTCTCATACACCACAAGCTCTCATACGCCCCCAAGCTCTCATACACCCCCAAGCTCTCCTAACCTCCCAAGCTCTCCTACTGCCCTAAGTTCTCCTACTCCGCCAAGCTCTCCTACTCTCCCAAGCTCTCCTACTCCCCCAAGCTCTCCTCCTCCCGCAAACTCTCCTACTACCACAAGCTCTGCTACTCCCCAAAGCTCTCCGACTCTCCTAAGCTCTCCTACTCCCCCAAGCTCTCCTACTCCCCCAAGCTCTCCTACTCCCCCAAGTTCTCTTATTCCCCAAGCTCTCCTACTCTGCCAAGTTCTCCTTCTCCCTCAAGCTCTCCTGCACCCGCAAGCGCTCGTACTCCCCCAAGCTCACCTATTCCCACAAGCTCACCTGTTCCCCAAGCTCTCCTACTCCCCCAAGCTATCTTACTCCCCCAAGCTCTCTTACTCCCCCAAGCTCTCTTCCTCCCCCAAGCTCTCCTACTCGCCCAAGCTCTCCTACTCCACCAAGCTCCCCTACTCCCCCAAGCTCTCCTACTCCCCAAGCTCTCTTACACCAGCAAGATCTCTTACTCCCCCAAGCTCTCTTATTCCTTCAAGCTCTCTTACTCCCCCAAGCTCTCTTACTCCCCAAGCACTCTTCCTCCCCCAAGCTCTCCTACTCCCCCAAGTTTTCCTGCTCCCCCAAGCTCTGCTACTCCACCAAACTCTCCTACTCCCGCAAGCTCATCTACTCCCCCAAGATCTCCTACTCCCCCAAGCTCTCCTACTCTCCCAAGCTCCCCTACTCCCCCAAGCTCTCCTCCTCCCCCAAACTGTCCTACTCCCACAAGCTCTGCTACTCTCCAAAGCTCGCCGACTCTCCCAAGCTCTCCTACTCCCCCAAGCTCTCCTACTCCCCCAAGCTCTCCTACTCCCCCAAGCTCTCCTACTCCCCCAAGCTCTCCTACTCCCCCAAACTCTCCTAATCCCCCAAGATCTCCAACTCCTCCAAGCTCTCCTACTCTCCCAAGCTCTCCTACTCCCCCAAGCTCTCCTGCTCCCCCAAGCTCTCCTACTCCTCCAAACTCTCCTACTCCCCCAAGCGCTCCTACTCCCCCAAGCTCTTCTACTCCCCCAAGCTCTCCCACTCCCCCAAGCTCTCTTACTCCCCCAAGCACTCTGACTCCCCAAGCTCCCTTACTCAACCAAGCTCTCCTAATCCCCCAAGCTCTCCTCCTCCCCCAAGCTCTCCTACTCCCACAAGCTCCCGTAATCCCCAAAGCTCTCCTACTCTCCAAAGCTCTCCTACTCCCCCAAGCTCTCCTGCTCCCCCAAGCTTTCCTACTCCCCCAAGCTCTCCTGCTCCCACTAGCTCTCCGACTCCCCAAAACTCCCCTACTCTCCCAAGCTCTCCTACTCCCCCAAGCTCTCCTACTCCCCCAAGCTCTCCTACTCCCCCAAGCTCTCCTAATCCCCCAAGCGCTCCTACTCCCCAAGCTCTCCTACTACCCCAAGCTCTCCCACTCCCACAAGCTCTCTTACTCCCCCAATCTCTCTTACACCCCAAGCTCTCTTACTCCACCAAGCTCTCTTACTCCACCAAGCTCTCCTACTCGTCCAAGCTCTCCTACTCCCCCAAGATCTCCTACTCTCCAAAGCTCTCCTACTGCCCAAGCTCTCCTACTCCCCCAAGATTTCCTGCTCCCCCAATCTCTCCTACTCCCCCAAGTTCCTCTACACCGGTAAGCTCTCCTACACCCCCAATCTATACTACTCCCCAAAGCTGTCCTACTCCGGTAAGCTCTCCTTCTCCTCGTCCTCCAATCTCTCCAACGCCTCCAAACTCTCCTACTCCCCCAAGCTCTCCTACTCCCGCAGGCTCTCCTACTCCCTCATGCACCCGTACTCCCCCAAGCTCTATTACACCCCCAAGCACTCCTACACCCCCACCTATCCTATATCGGGAAGCTCTCCTACTCCCCCAAGATCTCCTGCTCCGGTCAGCTCTCCGACTCCGGTAAGCTCTCCTACTACCCCAAGCTGTCCTACTCCCCCAAAATCTCCAACTCCCCCAAGCTCTCCTACTCCCCAAATCTCTCCTAATCCCCCAAGTTCTCTTACTCCCCGAAGCTTTCTTCCTCCCCCAAGCTCTCTTACTCCTCCAAGCTCTCCTACTCGCCCAAGCTCTCCCACTCCACAAGCTCTACTACTCCCCCAAGCTCTCCTACTCCCCCAAGCTCTCCTACTCCCATAAGCTCTCCTACTCCCCCTAGCTCTCCTAATCCCGAAAGCTCTCCTACTCCCCCAAGATCTCCTACTCCCCCAAGCTCTCCTACTCTGCCAAGCTCTCCTACTCCCCCAAGCTCTCCTACTCCCCCAAACTCTCCTACTCCCCCAAGATCTCCTACTCCCCCAAGCTCTCCTACTCTCCCAAGCTCTCCTACTCCCCCAAGCTCTACTACTCCCCCAAGCTCTCCTACTCCCCCAAGCTCTCCTACTCCCCCAAGCGCTCCTACTCCACCAAGCTCTCCTACTCCACCAAGCTCTCCCACTCCGCCAAGCTGTCTTACTCCCCCAAGCTCTCTTACTCCCCAAGCTCTCTTACTCCCCCAAGCTCTCCTACTCTGCCAAGTTCTCCTACTCCCCCAAGCTCCGCGACTCCCCCAAGCTCTCCTACTCACCCAAACTCTCCTAATCCCCCAAGCTCTGCTACTCCCCCAAAAGCTCCTACTCCCCCAAGCTCTCCTACTCCCCCAAGCTCTCCTAATCCCCCAGCTCTCTTACTCCCCCAAGCTAACTTCCTCCCCCAAGCTCTCTTACTCCCCCAAGCTCTCCTACTCGCCCAAGCTCTCCCACTCCCACAAGCTCTACTACTACCCCAAGCTCGCCTACTTCCCCAAGCTCTCATACACCACAAGCTCTCATACGCCCCCAAGCTCTCATACACCCCCAAGCTCTCCTAACCTCCCAAGCTCTCCTACTGCCCTAAGTTCTCCTACTCCGCCAAGCTCTCCTACTCTCCCAAGCTCTCCTACTCCCCCAAGCTCTCCTCCTCCCGCAAACTCTCCTACTACCACAAGCTCTGCTACTCCCCAAAGCTCTCCGACTCTCCTAAGCTCTCCTACTCCCCCAAGCTCTCCTACTCCCCCAAGCTCTCCTACTCCCCCAAGTTCTCTTATTCCCCAAGCTCTCCTACTCTGCCAAGTTCTCCTTCTCCCTCAAGCTCTCCTGCACCCGCAAGCGCTCGTACTCCCCCAAGCTCACCTATTCCCACAAGCTCACCTGTTCCCCAAGCTCTCCTACTCCCCCAAGCTATCTTACTCCCCCAAGCTCTCTTACTCCCCCAAGCTCTCTTCCTCCCCCAAGCTCTCCTACTCGCCCAAGCTCTCCTACTCCACCAAGCTCCCCTACTCCCCCAAGCTCTCCTACTCCCCAAGCTCTCTTACACCAGCAAGATCTCTTACTCCCCCAAGCTCTCTTATTCCTTCAAGCTCTCTTACTCCCCCAAGCTCTCTTACTCCCCAAGCACTCTTCCTCCCCCAAGCTCTCCTACTCCCCCAAGTTTTCCTGCTCCCCCAAGCTCTGCTACTCCACCAAACTCTCCTACTCCCGCAAGCTCATCTACTCCCCCAAGATCTCCTACTCCCCCAAGCTCTCCTACTCTCCCAAGCTCCCCTACTCCCCCAAGCTCTCCTCCTCCCCCAAACTGTCCTACTCCCACAAGCTCTGCTACTCTCCAAAGCTCGCCGACTCTCCCAAGCTCTCCTACTCCCCCAAGCTCTCCTACTCCCCCAAGCTCTCCTACTCCCCCAAGCTCTCCTACTCCCCCAAGCTCTCCTACTCCCCCAAACTCTCCTAATCCCCCAAGATCTCCTACTCCTCCAAGCTCTCCTACTCTCCCAAGCTCTCCTACTCCCCCAAGCTCTCCTGCTCCCCCAAGCTCTCCTACTCCTCCAAACTCTCCTACTCCCCCAAGCGCTCCTACTCCCCCAAGCTCTTCTACTCCCCCAAGCTCTCCCACTCCCCCAAGCTCTCTTACTCCCCCAAGCACTCTGACTCCCCAAGCTCCCTTACTCAACCAAGCTCTCCTAATCCCCCAAGCTCTCCTCCTCCCCCAAGCTCTCCTACTCCCACAAGCTCCCGTAATCCCCAAAGCTCTCCTACTCTCCAAAGCTCTCCTACTCCCCCAAGCTCTCCTGCTCCCCCAAGCTTTCCTACTCCCCCAAGCTCTCCTGCTCCCACTAGCTCTCCGACTCCCCAAAACTCCCCTACTCTCCCAAGCTCTCCTACTCCCCCAAGCTCTCCTACTCCCCCAAGCTCTCCTACTCCCCCAAGCTCTCCTAATCCCCCAAGCGCTCCTACTCCCCAAGCTCTCCTACTACCCCAAGCTCTCCCACTCCCACAAGCTCTCTTACTCCCCCAATCTCTCTTACACCCCAAGCTCTCTTACTCCACCAAGCTCTCTTACTCCACCAAGCTCTCCTACTCGTCCAAGCTCTCCTACTCCCCCAAGATCTCCTACTCTCCAAAGCTCTCCTACTGCCCAAGCTCTCCTACTCCCCCAAGATTTCCTGCTCCCCCAATCTCTCCTACTCCCCCAAGTTCCTCTACACCGGTAAGCTCTCCTACACCCCCAATCTATACTACTCCCCAAAGCTGTCCTACTCCGGTAAGCTCTCCTTCTCCTCGTCCTCCAATCTCTCCAACGCCTCCAAACTCTCCTACTCCCCCAAGCTCTCCTACTCCCGCAGGCTCTCCTACTCCCTCATGCACCCGTACTCCCCCAAGCTCTATTACACCCCCAAGCACTCCTACACCCCCACCTATCCTATATCGGGAAGCTCTCCTACTCCCCCAAGATCTCCTGCTCCGGTCAGCTCTCCGACTCCGGTAAGCTCTCCTACTACCCCAAGCTGTCCTACTCCCCCAAAATCTCCAACTCCCCCAAGCTCTCCTACTCCCCAAATCTCTCCTAATCCCCCAAGTTCTCTTACTCCCCGAAGCTTTCTTCCTCCCCCAAGCTCTCTTACTCCTCCAAGCTCTCCTACTCGCCCAAGCTCTCCCACTCCACAAGCTCTACTACTCCCCCAAGCTCTCCTACTCCCCCAAGCTCTCCTACTCCCATAAGCTCTCCTACTCCCCCTAGCTCTCCTAATCCCGCAAGCTCTCCTACTCCCCCAAGATCTCCTACTCCCCCAAGCTCTCCTACTCTGCCAAGCTCTCCTACTCCCCCAAGCTCTCCTACTCCCCCAAACTCTCCTACTCCCCCAAGATCTCCTACTCCCCCAAGCTCTCCTACTCTCCCAAGCTCTCCTACTCCCCCAAGCTCTACTACTCCCCCAAGCTCTCCTACTCCCCCAAGCTCTCCTACTCCCCCAAGCGCTCCTACTCCACCAAGCTCTCCTACTCCACCAAGCTCTCCCACTCCGCCAAGCTGTCTTACTCCCCCAAGCTCTCTTACTCCCCAAGCTCTCTTACTCCCCCAAGCTCTCCTACTCTGCCAAGTTCTCCTACTCCCCCAAGCTCCGCGACTCCCCCAAGCTCTCCTACTCACCCAAACTCTCCTAATCCCCCAAGCTCTGCTACTCCCCCAAAAGCTCCTACTCCCCCAAGCTCTCCTACTCCCCCAAGCTCTCCTAATCCCCCAGCTCTCTTACTCCCCCAAACTAACTTCCTCCCCCAAGCTCTCTTACTCCCCCAAGCTCTCCTACTCGCCCAAGCTCTCCCACTCCCACAAGCTCTACTACTACCCCAAGCTCGCCTACTTCCCCAAGCTCTCATACACCACAAGCTCTCATACGCCCCCAAGCTCTCATACACCCCCAAGCTCTCCTAACCTCCCAAGCTCTCCTACTGCCCTAAGTTCTCCTACTCCGCCAAGCTCTCCTACTCTCCCAAGCTCTCCTACTCCCCCAAGCTCTCCTCCTCCCGCAAACTCTCCTACTACCACAAGCTCTGCTACTCCCCAAAGCTCTCCGACTCTCCTAAGCTCTCCTACTCCCCCAAGCTCTCCTACTCCCACAAGCTCTCCTACTCCCCCAAGTTCTCTTATTCCCCAAGCTCTCCTACTCTGCCAAGTTCTCCTTCTCCCTCAAGCTCTCCTGCACCCGCAAGCGCTCGTACTCCCCCAAGCTCACCTATTCCCACAAGCTCACCTGTTCCCCAAGCTCTCCTACTCCCCCAAGCTATCTTACTCCCCCAAGCTCTCTTACTCCCCCAAGCTCTCTTCCTCCCCCAAGCTCTCCTACTCGCCCAAGCTCTCCTACTCCACCAAGCTCCCCTACTCCCCCAAGCTCTCCTACTCCCCAAGCTCTCTTACACCAGCAAGATCTCTTACTCCCCCAAGCTCTCTTATTCCTTCAAGCTCTCTTACTCCCCCAAGCTCTCTTACTCCCCAAGCACTCTTCCTCCCCCAAGCTCTCCTACTCCCCCACGTTTTCCTGCTCCCCCAAGCTCTGCTACTCCACCAAACTCTCCTACTCCCGCAAGCTCATCTACTCCCCCAAGATCTCCTACTCCCCCAAGCTCTCCTACTCTCCCAAGCTCCCCTACTCCCCCAAGCTCTCCTCCTCCCCCAAACTGTCCTACTCCCACAAGCTCTGCTACTCTCCAAAGCTCGCCGACTCTCCCAAGCTCTCCTACTCCCCCAAGCTCTCCTACTCCCCCAAGCTCTCCTACTCCCCCAAGCTCTCCTACTCCCCCAAGCTCTCCTACTCCCCCAAACTCTCCTAATCCCCCAAGATCTCCTACTCCTCCAAGCTCTCCTACTCTCCCAAGCTCTCCTACTCCCCCAAGCTCTCCTGCTCCCCCAAGCTCTCCTACTCCTCCAAACTCTCCTACTCCCCCAAGCGCTCCTACTCCCCCAAGCTCTTCTACTCCCCCAAGCTCTCCCACTCCCCCAAGCTCTCTTACTCCCCCAAGCACTCTGACTCCCCAAGCTCCCTTACTCAACCAAGCTCTCCTAATCCCCCAAGCTCTCCTCCTCCCCCAAGCTCTCCTACTCCCACAAGCTCCCGTAATCCCCAAAGCTCTCCTACTCTCCAAAGCTCTCCTACTCCCCCAAGCTCTCTTACTCCCCCAAGCTCTCCTACTCTGCCAAGTTCTCCTTCTCCCTCAAGCTCTCCTGCACCCGCAAGCGCTCGTACTCCCCCAAGCTCACCTATTCCCACAAGCTCACCTGTTCCCCAAGCTCTCCTACTCCCACAAGCTATCTTACTCCCCCAAGCTCTCTTACTCCCCCAAGCTCTCTTCCTCCCCCAAGCTCTCCTACTCGCCCAAGCTCTCCTACTCCACCAAGCTCCCCTACTCCCCAAAGCTCTCCTACTCCCCAAGCTCTCTTACACCAGCAAGATCTCTTACTCCCCCAAGCTCTCTTATTCCTTCAAGCTCTCTTACTCCCCCAAGCTCTCTTACTCCCCAAGCACTCTTCCTCCCCCAAGCTCTCCTACTCCCCCAAGTTTTCCTGCTCCCCCAAGCTCTGCTACTCCACCAAACTCTCCTACTCCCGCAAGCTCATCTACTCCCCCAAGATCTCCTACTCCCCCAAGCTCTCCTACTCTCCCAAGCTCCCCTACTCCCCCAAGCTCTCCTCCTCCCCCAAACTGTCCTACTCCCACAAGCTCTGCTACTCTCCAAAGCTCGCCGACTCTCCCAAGCTCTCCTACTCCCCCAAGCTCTCCTACTGCCCCAAGCTCTCCTACTCCCCCAAGCTCTCCTACTCCCCCAAGCTCTCCTACTCCCCCAAACTCTCCTAATCCCCCAAGATCTCCTACTCCTCCAAGCTCTCCTACTCTCCCAAGCTCTCCTACTCCCCCAAGCTCTCCTGCTCCCCCAAGCTCTCCTACTCCTCCAAACTCTCCTACTCCCCCAAGCGCTCCTACTCCCCCAAGCTCTTCTACTCCCCCAAGCTCTCCCACACCCCCAAGCTCTCTTACTCCCCCAAGCACTCTGACTCCCCAAGCTCCCTTACTCAACCAAGCTCTCCTAATCCCCCAAGCTCTCCTCCTCCCCCAAGCTCTCCTACTCCCACAAGCTCCCGTAATCCCCAAAGCTCTCCTACTCTCCAAAGCTCTCCTACTCCCCCAAGCTCTCTTACTCCCCCAA
Organism: Pristiophorus japonicus; assembly: GCF_044704955.1. Lineage (NCBI taxonomy): Eukaryota > Metazoa > Chordata > Chondrichthyes > Pristiophoridae > Pristiophorus > Pristiophorus japonicus. The sequence goes on along the minus strand of NW_027251579.1, from coordinate 369,575 downwards.
GCTCTCCTACTCTGCCAAGTTCTCCTTCTCCCTCAAGCTCTCCTGCACCCGCAAGCGCTCGTACTCCCCCAAGCTCACCTATTCTCACAAGCTCACCTGTTCCCCAAGCTCTCCTACTCCCACAAGCTATCTTACTCCCCCAAGCTCTCTTACTCCCCCAAGCTCTGTTCCTCCCCCAAGCTCTCCTACTCGCCCAAGCTCTCCTACTCCACCAAGCTCCCCTACTCCCCCAAGCTCTTCTACTCCCCAAGCTCTCTTACACCAGCAAGATCTCTTACTCCCCCAAGCTCTCTTATTCCTTCAAGCTCTCTTACTCCCCCAAGCTCTCTTACTCCCCAAGCACTCTTCCTTCCCCAAGCTCTCCTACTCCCCCAAGTTTTCCTGCTCCCCCAAGCTCTGCTACTCCACCAAATTCTCCTACTCCCCGAAGATCTCCTACTCCCCCAAGCTCTTCTACTCTCCCAAGCTCTCCTACTCCCCCAAGCTTTCCTACTCCCCCAAGCGCTCCTAAACCCCAAGCTCTCCTACTCCCCCAAGCTCTCCCACTCCCCCAAGCTCTCTTACTCCCCCAAGCTCTCTTACTCCCCAAGCTCTCTTCCTCCACCAAGCTCTCTTACTCCACCAAGCTCTCCTACTCGCCCAAGCTCTCCTACTCCCCCAAGATCTCCTACTCTCCAGAGATCTCCTACTGCCCCAAGCTCTCTGTCTCCCCCAAGCTCTCCTAAACCCCCAAGCGCTCCTACTCCCCCAAGCTCTCCTACTCCCCCAAGCTCTACCACTCCCCCAAGCTCTCTTACTCTCCAAAGCTCTCTTACTTCCCAAGCTCTCTTACTCCCCCACGTTCTCTTACACCCCAAGCTCTCTTACTCCCCCAAGCTCTCCTACTGTGCCAAGTTCTCCTAATACCCCAAGCTCCCCGAATCCCCCAAGTTCTCCTACTAACCCAAGCTCCCCTACTCCCCCAAGCTCTCCTACTCCCCCAAGCTCTCGTATTCCCCCAAGCTCTCTTACTCCCCAAGCTCTCTTACTCCCCCAAGCTCTCCTACTCTGCCAAGTTCTCCTACTCCCCCAAGCTCCGCGACTCCCCCAAGCTCTCCTACTCACCCAAACTCTCCTAATCCCCCAAGCTCTGCTACTCCCCCAAAAGCTCCTACTCCCCCAAGCTCTCCTACTCCCCCAAGCTCTCCTAATCCCCCAGCTCTCTTACTCCCCCAAGCTAACTTCCTCCCCCAAGCTCTCTTACTCCCCCAAGCTCTCCTACTCGCCCAAGCTCTCCCACTCCCACAAGCTCTACTACTACCCCAAGCTCGCCTACTTCCCCAAGCTCTCATACACCACAAGCTCTCATACGCCCCCAAGCTCTCATACACCACCAAGCTCTCCTAACCTCCCAAGCTCTCCTACTGCCCTAAGTTCTCCTACTCCGCCAAGCTCTCCTAATCTCCCAAGCTCTCCTGCTCCCACAAGCTCTCCTACTCCCCCTAGCTCTCCTAGTCCCGCAAGCTCATCTACTCCCCCAAGATCTCCTACTCCCCCAAGCTCTCCTTCTCTCCCAAGCTCTCCTACTCCCCCAAGCTCTCCTCCTCCCCCAAACTCTCCTACTACCACAAGCTCTGCTACTCCCCAAAGCTCTCCGACTCTCCCAAGCTCTCCTACTCCCCCAAGCTCTCCTACTCCCCCAAGCTCTCCTACTCCCCCAAGCTCTCCTACTCCCCCAAACTCTCCTACTCCCCCAAACTCTCCTAATCCCCCAAGATCTCCTACTCCTCCAAGCTCTCCTACTCTCCCAAGCTCTCCTACTCCCCCAAGCTCTCCTGCTCCCCCAAGCTCTCCTACTCCTCCAAACTCTCCTACTCCCCCAAGTGCTCCTACTCCCCCAAGCTCTTCTACTCCCCCAAGCTCTCCCACTCCCCCAAGCTCTCTTACTCCCCCAAGCTCTCTTACTCCCCAAACTCCCTTACTCAACCAAGCTCTCCTAATCCCCCAAGCTCTCTTCCTCCCCCAAGCTCCCCTACTCCCACAAGCTCCCGTAATCCCCAAAGCTCTCCTACTCTCCAAAGCTCTCCTACTCCCCCAAGTTCTCTTACTCCCCCAAGCTCTCCTACTCTGCCAAGTTCTCCTTCTCCCTCAAGCTCTCCTGCACCCGCAAGCGCTCGTACTCCCCGAAGCTCACCTGTTCCCACAAGCTCACCTGTTCCCCAAGCTCTCCTACTCCCCCAAGCTATCTTACTCCCCCAAGCTCTCTTACTCCCCCAAGCTCTCTTCATCCCCCAAGCTCTCCTACTCCCCCAAGCTCTCCTACTCCACCAAGCTCCCCTACTCCCCCAAGCTCTCCTACTCCCCAAGCTCTCTTACACCAGCAAGATCTCTTACTGCCCCAAGGTCTCTTATTCCTTCAAGCTCTCTTACTCCCCCAAGCTCTCTTACTCCCCAAGCACTCTTCCTCCCCCAAGCTCTCCTACTCCCCCAAGTTTTCCTGCTCCCCCAAGCTCTGCTACTCCACCAAACTCTCCTACTCCCGCAAGCTCATCTACTCCCCCAAGATCTCCTACTCCCCCAAGCTCTCCTACTCTCCCAAGCTCCCCTACTCCCCCAAGCTCTCCTCCTCCCCCAAACTGTCCTACTCCCACAAGCTCTGCTACTCTCCAAAGCTCGCCGACTCTCCCAAGCTCTCCTACTCCCCCAAGCTCTCCTACTCCCCCAGGCTCTCCTACTCCCCCAAGCTCTCCTACTCCCCCAAGCTCTCCTACTCCCCCAAACTCTCCTAATCCCCCAAGATCTCCTACTCCTCCAAGCTCTCCTACTCTCCCAAGCTCTCCTACTCCTCCAAGCTCTCCTGCTCCCCCAAGCTCTCCTACTCCTCCAAACTCTCCTACTCCCCCAAGCAATCCTACTCCCCCAAGCTCTTCTACTCCCCCAAGCTCTCCCACTCCCCCAAGCTCTCTTACTCCCCCAAGCTCTCTTACTCCCCAAGCTCCCTTACTCAACCAAGCTCTCCTAATCCCCCAAGCTCTCCTCCTCCCCCAAGCTCTCCTACTCCCACAAGCTCCCGTAATCCCCAAAGCTCTACTACTCTCCAAAGCTCTCCTACTCCCCCAAGCTCTCTTACTCCCCCAAGCTCTCCTACTCTGCCAAGTTCTCCTTCTCCCTCAAGCTCTCCTGCACCCGCAAGCGCTCGTACTCCCCCAAGCTCACCTATTCCCACAAGCTCACCTGTTCCCCAAGCTCTCCTACTCCCCCAAGCTATCTTACTCCCCCAAGCTCTCTTACTCCCCCAAGCTCTCTTCCTCCCCCAAGCTCTCCTACTCGCCCAAGCTCTCCTACTCCACCAAGCTCCCCTACTCCCCCAAACTCTTCTACTCCCCAAGCTCTCTTACACCAGCAAGGTGTCTTACTCCCCCAAGCTCTCTTATTCCTTCAAGCTCTCTTACTCCCCCAAGCTCTCTTACTCCCCAAGCACTCTTCCTCCCCCAAGCTCTCCTACTCCCCCAAGTTTTCCTGCTCCCCCAAGCTCTGCTACTCCACCAAACTCTCCTACTCCCCGAAGTTCTCCTACTCCCCCAAGCTCTTCTACTCTCCCAAGCTCTCCTACTCCCCCAAGCTCTCCTACTCCCCCAAGCGCTCCTAAACCCCAAGCTCTCCTACTCCCCCAAGCTCTCCCACTCCCCCAAGGTCTCTTACTCCCCCAAGCTCTCTTACTCCCCAAGCTCTCTTACTCCACCAAGCTCTCTTACTCCACCAAGCTCTCCTACTCGCCCAAGCTCTCCTACTCCCCCAAGATCTCCTACTCTCCAGAGATCTCCTACTGCCCCAAGCTCTCTGTCTCCCCCAAGCTCTCCTAAACCCCCAAGCGCTCCTACTCCCCCAAGCTCTCCTACTCCCCCAAGCTCTACCACTCCCCCAAGCTCTCTTACTCTCCAAAGCTCTCTTACTTCCCAAGCTCTCTTACTCCCCCATATTCTCTTACACCCCAAGCTCTCTTACTCCCCCAAGCTCTCCTACTGTGCCAAGTTCTCCTAATCCCCCAAGCTCCCCGAATCCCCCAAGTTCTCCTACTAACTCAAGCTCCCCTACTCCCCCAAGCTCTCCTACTCCCCCAAGCTCTCGTATTCCCCCAAGCTCTCTTACTCGCCCAAGCTCTCTTACACCCCAAGCTCTCTTACTCCTCCTGCAAGCACTCCTACCCTCCCAAGCGCTCATACTGCCCCAAGCTCTCCTACTCCCCCAAGCTCTACTGCTCCCCCAAGCTCTCTTACTCCTTTAAGCTCTCTTACTCCCCCAACCTCTCCTACTCGCCCAAGCTCTTCTACTCCCCCAAGCTCCCCTACGCCCCCAAGCTCTCCGACTCCCCAAGCTCTCTTACACCCGCAAGCTCTCTTACTCCCCCAAGCTCTCTTACTCCTTCAAGCTCTCTTACTCCCCCAAGCTCTCTTACTCCCCAAGCTCTCTTGCTCCCCCAAGCTCTCCTACTCTGCCAGGTTATCCTACTCCCCCAAGCTCCGCGACTCCCCCAAGCTCTCTTACTCCCCCAAGCTCTCTTTCTCCCCCGAGCTTTCTTCCTCCCACAAGTTCTCTTACGCCCCCAAGCTCTCCTACTCGCCCAAGCTCTCCCACTCCCACAAGCTCTACTACTCCCCAAAGCTCTCCTACTCACCCAAGCTTTCCTACTCCCCCAAGCTCTCCTACACTTCCAAGCTCGCATACTTCCCCAAGCTCTGATACACCCCAAGCTCTCATACGCCCCCAAGCTCTCCAACCCTCCCAAGCTCTCCTACTCTCCCAAGCTCTCCGAATCCCCCAATCTCTCCTACTCCCCCAAGCTCTCCTACTCCCCCAAGCTCTCCTACTCTTCCAAGCACTCCTACTCCCCCAAGCTCTCCTACTCCCCCAAGCTCTCCTAATCCCCCAAGCTCTCCTACTCCCCCAAGATCTCCTACTACCCCAAGTTCTCCTACTCCCCCAAGCTCTCCTACTCCCCCACGCTCTCCTACTCCCCCAATCTCTCCTACTCCCCCAAGCTCTCCTACTCCCACAAGCTCTCCTACTCCCCAAAGCTCTCCTACTCTCCCAAGCTTTCCTACGCCCTCAATCTTTCCTACTCCCCAAGCTCTCCTACTCCCCCAAGCGCTCCTACTCCCCCAAACTCTCCTATTCCCCAAGATCTCCTACTACCCCAAGTTCTCCTACTCCCCCAAGCTCTCCTACTCCCCCAAGCTCTCCTACTCCCCCAAGCTTTCTTCCTCCCCCAAGTTCTCTTACTTCCCCAAGCTCTCCTACTGGCCCAAGCTTTCCCGCTCCGACAAGCTCTACTAATCACCCAAGCTCGCCTACTTCCCCAAGCTCTCATACACCCCAAGCTCTCCTACTCTCCCAAGCTCTCCGAATCCCCCAAGCCCTCCTACTCCCCCAGGCTCTCCTACTCCCCCAAGCTCTCCTCCTCCCCTAAGCTCTTCTACTGCCCCAAGTTCTCCTGCTTCGCCAAGCTCTCCTACTCTCCCAAGCTCGCCTAGTCCCCCAAGCTCTCCTACTCCCCCAAGTTCTCCTAATCCCCCAAGCTCTCCTACTCCCCCAAGATCTCCTACTATCCCAAGCTCTCCTACTCCCCCAAGCTCTCCTACTCCCTCAAGCTCTCCTACTCCCCCAATCTCTCCTACTCCCCCAAGCTCTCCTACTCCCCCAAGCTCTCCTAATCCCCCAATCTCTCCTACTCCCCCAAGATCTCCTACTAACCCAAGCTCTCCTACTCCCCCAAGCTCTCCTACTCCCCCAAGCTCTCCTGCTCCCCCAAGCTTTCCTACTCCCCCAAGCTCTCCTACTCCCACAAGCTCTCCGACTCCCCAAAACTCCCCTACTCTCCCAAGCTCTCCTACTCCCGCAAGCTCTCCTCCTCCCCCAAGCTCTCCTACTCCCCTAAGCTCTCCTACTCCCCCAAGCGCTCCTACTCCCCCAAGCTCTCCTACTACCCCAAGCTCTCCCACTCCCCCAAGCTCTCTTACACCCCAAACTCTCTTACACCCCAAGATCTCTTCCTCCACCAAGCTCTCTTACTCCCCCAAGCTCTCGTACTCCCCCAAGCTCTCTAACTCCCTGAAGCCCTCCTACTCTGCCAATTTCTCCTACTCCTCCAAGCTCACTTCCACCCCCAAGCTCTCTTACTCCCCCAAACTCTCTTACTACCCAAGCTCTCTTACTCCCCCAAGCTCTCTTACTCCCCCAAGCTCTCTTTCTCCACCAATCTCTCTTACTCCCCCAAGCTCTCTTACGCCCCCAAGCTCTCCTACTCTGCCAAGTTCTCCTTCTCCCTCAAGCTCTCCTACACCCGCAAGCGCTAGTACTCCCCCAAGCTCACCTATTCCCACATGCTCACCTGTATCCCAAGCTCTCCTACTCCCCCAAGCTATCTTACTCCCCCAAGCTCTCTTACTCCCCCAAGCTCTCTTCCTCCCCCAAGCTCTCCTACTCGTCCCAGCTCTCCTACTCCCCCAAGCTCCCCTAGTCCCCCAAGCTCTCCTACTCCCCAAGCTCTCTTACACCCGCAAGCTCTCTTACTCCCCCAAGCTCTCTTACTCCTTCAAGCTCTCTTGCTCCCCCAAGCTCTCTTACTCCCGAAGCTCTCTTCCTCCCCCAAGCTCTCCTACTCTGCCAAGTTCTCCTACTCCCCCAAGCTCCGCGACTCCCCCAAGCTCTCCTACTCCCCCAAGCTCTCCTACTCCCACAAGCTCTCTTACTCCCCCAAGCTCTCTTTCTCCCCCGAGCTTTATTCCTCCCCCAAGTTCTCTTACTCCCCCAAGCTCTCCTACTCGCCCATGCTCTCCCACTACCACAATCTCTACTACTCCCCCAAGCACGCATACTTCCCCAAGCTCTCATACACCCCAAGCTCTCATACGCCCCCAAGCTCTCCAACCCTCCCAAGCTCTCCTACTCTCCCAAGCTCTCCGAATCCCTCAAACTCTCCAACTCCCTTAAGCTCTCCTACTCCCCCAAGCTCTCCTAATCCCCCATGCTCTCTTACTCCCCCAAGATCTCCTGCTACCCCAAGTTCTCCTACTCCCCCAAGCTCTCCGACTCCCCCAAGCTCTCCTACTCCCCCAATCTCTCCTACTCCCCCAAGCTCTCCTACTCCCAAAAGCTCTCCTACTCCGCAAAGCTCTCCTACTCTCCCAAGCTTTCCTACTCCCCCAAGCTCTCCTACTCCCCCAAGCTCTCCTACTCTCCTAAGCTCTCCTACTCCCCCAAGCTCTCCTACTCCCCCAAGCTCTCCTAATTCCCCAAGCTCTCCTACCCCCCCAAGATTTCCTACTACCCCAAGTTCTCCTACTCCCCCAAGCTCTCCTACTCCCCCAAGCTCTCCTACTCCCCCAATCTCTCCTACTCCCACAAGCTCTCCTACTCCCACAAGCTCTCCTACTCCCCAAGCTCTCCTACTCCCCCAAGCGCTCCTACTCCCCCAAACTCTCCTACTCCCCCAAGACCTCCTACTCCCCCAAGCTCTCCTACTCCCCCAAGCTCTCTTACTCCCCCAAGCTCTCTTTCTCCCCAAGCTTTCTTCCTCCCCCAAGTTCTCTTACTCCCCCAAGCTCTCCTAATCGCCCAAGCTCTCCCACTCCCACAAGCTTTACTACTCCCCCAAGCTCGCCTACTTCCCCAAGCTCTCATACAACCCAAGCTCTCATACGCCCCCAAGCTCTTATACCCTCCCAAGCTCTCCTACTCTCCCATGCACTCCGAATCCCCCAATCTCTCCTACTCCCCCAGGCTCACCTACTCCCCCAAGCTCTCCTCCTCCCCTAAGCTCTCCTCCTGCCCCAAGTTCTCCTGCTCCGCCAAGCTCTCCTACTCTCCCAAGCTAGCCTACTCCCCCAAGCTCTCTTACTCCCCCAAGCTCTCCTACTCTGCCAAGTTCTCCTTCTCCCTCAAGCACTCCTACACCCGCAAGCGCTTGTACTCCCCCAAGCTCACCTATTCCCACATGCTCACCTGTTCCGCAAGCTCTCCTACACCCGCAAGCTTTCTTACTCCCCCATGCTCTCTTACTCCTTCAAGCTCTCTTACTCCCCCAAGCTCTCTTACTCCCCAAGCTCTCTTCCTCCCCCAAGCTCTCCTACTCTGCCAAGTTCTCCTACTCCCCCAAGCTCCACGACTCCCCCAAGCTCTCCTACTCCCCCAAGCTCTCCTACTCCCACAAGCTCTCTTACTCCCCCAAGCTGTCTTTCTCCCCCTAGCTTTCTTCCTCGCCCAAGCTCTCCCACTCCCACAATCTCTACTACTCCCCCAAGCACGCATACTTCGCCAAGCTCTCATACACCCCAAGCTCTCATACGCCCCCAAAGCTCTCCTACTCCCCCAAGCTCTGCTACTCCCCCAAGCTCTCCTACTCCCCCAAGCTCTCCTACTCCCCCAAACTCTCCTAATCCCCCAAGATCTCCTACTCCACCAAGCTCTCCTACTCTCCCAAGCTCTCCTACTCCCCCAAGCTCTCCTACTCCCCCAAGCTTTCCTACTCCCCCAAGCTCTCCTACTCCCCCAAGCGCTCCTACTCCCCCAAGCTCTCCTACTCCCCCAAGCTCTCCTACTCCCCCAAGCTCTACTGCTCCCCCAAGCTCTCTTACTCCTTTAAGCTCTCTTACTCCCCCAACCTCACCTACTCGCCCAAACTCTCCTACTCCCCCAAGCACTCCTACTCACCCAAGCTCCCTTACTCCCCCAAGCTCTCTTTCTCCACCAAGCTCTCTTACTCCCCCAAGCTCTCTTACTCCCCAAGCTCTCTAACTCCCCCAAGCCCTCCTACTCTGCCAATTTCTCCTACTCCTCCAAGCTCACTTACACCCCCAAGCTCTCTTACTCCCCCAAACTCTCTTACTACCCCAAGCTCTCTTACTCCCCAAAGCTCTCTTACTCCCCCAAGCTCCCTTTCTCCACTAAGCTCTCTTACTCCCCCAAGCTCTCTTACTCCCCCAAGCTCTCCTACTCTGCCAAGTTCTCCTTCTCCCTCAAGCTCTCCTACACCCGCAAGCGCTCGTACTCCCCAAAGCTCACCTATTCCCACATGCTCACCTGTTCCCCAAGCTCTCCTACTCCCCCAAGCTATCTTACTCCCCCAAGCTCTCTTACTCCCCCAAGCTTTCCAATCGCCCAAGCTCTTCTACTCCCCCAAGCTCCCCTACGCCCCCAAGCTCTCCTACTCCCCAAGCTCTCTTACACCCGCAAGCTCTCTTACTCCGCCAAGCTCTCTTACTCCTTCAAGCTCTCTTACTCCCCCAAGCTCTCTTACTCCCCAAGCTCTCTTCCTCCCCCAAGCTCTCCTACTCTGCCAAGTTATCCTACACCCCCAAGCTCCGCGACTCCCCCAAGCTCTCTTACTCCCCCAAGCTCTCTTTCTCCCCCTAGCTTTCTTCCTCCCCCAAGTTCTCTTACTCCCCCAAGCTCTCCTACTCGCCCAAGCTCTCCCACTCCCACAAGCTCTACTACTCCCCCAAGCACGCATATTTCCCCAAGCTCTCATACACCCCAAGCTCTCATACGCCCCCAAGCTCTCCAACCCTCCCAAGCTCTCCTACTCTCCCAAGCACTCCGAATCCCCCAAACTCTCCTACTCACCCAAGCTCTCCTACTCCCCCAAGCTCTCCTACTCTCCCAAGCTCTCCTACTCCCCCAAGCTCTCCTACTCCCCCAAGCTCTCCTACTACCCCAAGTTCTCCTACTCCCTCAATTTCTCCTACACCCCCACGCTCTCCTACTCCCCCAATCTCTCCTACTCCCCCAAGCTCTCCTACTCCCACAAGCTCTCCTACTCCCCAAAGCTCTCCTACTCTCCCAAGCTTTCCTACGCCCCCAATCTTTCCTACTCCCTCAGCTCTCCTACTCCCCCAAGCTCTCCTACACCCCCACGCTCTCCTACTCCCCCAATCTCTCCTACTCCCCCAAGCTCTCCCACTCCCACAAGCTCTACTACTCCCCCAAGCACGCATACTTCCCCAAGCTCTCATACACCCTAAGCTCTCATACGCCCCCAAGCTCTCCAACCCTCCCAAGCTCTCCTACTCTCCCAAGCTCTCCGAATCCCCCAAACTCTCCTACTTCCCCAAGCTCTCCTACTGGCCCAAGCTCTCCCACTCCGACAAGCTCTACTACTCACCCAAGCTCGCCTACTTCCGCTAGCTCTCATACACCCCAAGCTCTCCTACTCTCCCAAGCTCTCCGAATCCCCCAAGCTCTCCTACTCCCCCAGGCTCTGCTACTCCCACAAGCTCTCCTCCTCCCCTAAGCTCTTCTACTGCCCCAAGTTCTCCTGCTTCCCAAGCTCTCCTACTCTCCCAAGCTCGCCTACTCCCCCAAGCTCTCCTACTCCCCCAAGCTCTCCTAATCCCCCAAGCTCTCCTACTCCCCCAAGATCTCCTACTACCCCAAGCTCTCCTACTCCCCCAAGCTCTCCTACTCCCTCAAGCTCTCCTACTCCCCAAATCTCTCCTACTTCCCCAAGCTCTCCTGCTCCCCCAAGTTCTCCTACTCCGCCAAGCTCTCCTACTCTCCCAAGCTCACATACTCCCCCAAGCTCTCCTACTCCCCCAAGCCCTCCTAATCCCCCAATCTCTCCTACTCCCCCAAGATCTCCTACTAACCCAAGCTCTCCTACTCCCCCAAGCTCTCCTACTCCCACAAGCTCTCCGACTCCCCAAAACTCCCCTACTCTCCCAAGCTCTCCTACTCCCCCAAGCTCTCCTACTCCCCCAAGCTCTCCTACTCCCCCAAGCTCTCCTACTCCCACAAGCGCTCCTACTCCCCAAACTCTCTTACACCCGCATGCTCTCTTACTCCCCCAAGCTCTCTTACTCCCCAAGCTCTCTTACTCTCCCAAGCTCTCCTACTCTGCCAAGTTCTCCTACTCCCCCAAGCTCCGCGACTCCCCCAAGCTCTCCTACTCCGCCAAACTCTCCTAATCCCCCAAGCTCTCCTACTCCCCCAAAATCTCCTACTCCACCAAGCTCTCCAGCTCCCCCAAGCTCTCCTAATCCCCCAAGCTCTCTTACTCCCCCAAGGTTTCTTCCTCCCCCAAGCTCTCTTACTCCTCCAAGCTCTCCTACACGCCCAAGCTCTCCCACTCTCACAAGCTCTACTACTCCCCCAAGGTCGCCTACTTCCCCAAGCTCTCATACACCACAAGCTCTCACACTCCCCCAAGCTCTCATACGCCCCCAGACTCTCATACGCCGCAAGCTCTCCTAACCTCCCAAGCTCTCCTACTCACCCAAGCTCTCCGACTCCCCCAACTCTCCAACTGCCCTACGTTCTCCTACTCCGCCAAGCTCTCCTAATCTCCCAAGCTCTCCTACTCCCACAAGCTCTCCCACTCCCCCTAGCTCTCCTAATCCCGCAAGCTCTCCTACTCTCCCAAGCTCTCCTACTCCCCCAAGCTCTCCTACTCCCCCAAACTCTCCTATTCCCCCAAGCTCTCCTACTCCCCCAAGATCTCCTACTCCTCCAAGCTCTCCTACTCTCCCAAGCTCTCCTACTCCCCCAAGCTCTCCTACTCCCCCAAGCTCTCCTACTCCCGCAAGCTCTTCTACTCCCCCAAGCGCTCCTACTCCCACAAGCTCTCCAACTCGCCCAAGCTCTCCCACTCCCCCAAGCTCTCTTACTCCCCCAAGCTCTCTTACTCCCCAAGCTCTCTTACTCGCCCAAGCTCTCCTACTCTGCCAAGTTCTCCTACTCCCCCAAGCTCCGCGACTCCCTCAAGCTCTCCTACTCCCCCAAACTATCCTAATCCCCCAAGCTCTCCTACTCCCCCAAAATCTCCTACTCCGCCAAGCTCTCCTACTCCCCCAAGCTCTCCTAATTCCCCAAGCTCTCATACGCCCCCAAGCTCTCCTAACCTCCCAAGCTCTCCTACTCCCCCAAGCTCTCCGACTCCCCCAAGCTCTCCTACTGCCCTAAGTTCTCCTACTCCGCCAAGCTCTCCTAATCTCCCAAGCTCTCCTACTCCCACAAGCTCTCCTACTCCCCCTAGCTCTCCAAATCCCACAAGCTCTCCTACTCCCCCAAGACCTCCTACTCCCCCAAGCTCTCCTACTCTCCCTAGCTCTCCTACTCCCTCAAGCTCTCCTACTCCCCCAAACTCTCCTACTCCCCCAAGCTCTGCTACTCCCCCAAGATGTCCTACTCCCACAAGCTCTCCTACTCCCCAAAGCTCTCCTACTCTCCCAAGCTCTCCTACTCCCTCAAGCTCTCCTACTCCCCCAAGCTCTCCTACTCCCCCAAGCTTTCCTAATTCCCCAAGCTCTCATAAGCCCCCAAGCTCTCCTAACCTCCCAAGCTCTCCTACTCCCCCAAGCTCTCCGACTCCCCCAAGCTCTCCTACTGCCCTAAGTTCTCCTACTCCGCCAAGCTCTCCTAATCTCCCAAGCTCTCCTACTCCCACAAGCTCTCCTACTCCCCCTAGCTCTCCAAATCCCACAAGCTCTCCTACTCCCCCAAGATCTCCTACTCCCCCAAGCTCTCCTACTCTACCTAGCTCTCCTACTCCCTCAAGCTCTCCTACTCCCCCAAACTCTCCTACTCCCCCAAGCTCTGCTACTCCCCCAAGATGTCCTACTCCCACAAGCTCTCCTACTCCCCAAAGCTCTCCGACTCTCCCAAGCTCTCCTACTCCCTCAAGCTCTCCTACTCCCCCAAGCTCTCCTACTCCCCCAAGCTCTCCTACTCCCCCAAGCTCTCCTACTCCCCCAAACTCTCCTACTCCACCAAGATCCACTACTCACCAAAGCTCTCCTACTCCCCCGAGCTCTCCCACTCCCCCAAGCTCTCTTACTCCCCCAAGCTCTCTTACTCCCCAAGCTCTCTTACTCCCCCAAGCTCTCCTACTCTGCCAAGTTCTCCTTCTCCCCCAAGCTCCGCGACACCCCCAAGCACTCCTACTCCCCCAAACTCTCCTAATCCCCCAAGCTCTCCTACTCCACCCAAATCTCCTACTCCCCCAAGCTTTCTGCCTCCCCCAAGCTCTCTTACTCCCCCAAGCTCTCCTACTCGCCCAAGCTCTCCCAATTCACAAGCTCTACTAATCCCCCAAGCTCGCCTAATTCCCCAAGCTCTCATACACCACAAGCTCTCACACTCACCCAAGCTCTCATACAGCCCCAAGCTCTCATACGCCCCCAAGCTCTCCTAACCTCCCAAGCTCTCCTACTCCCCAAAGCTCTCCGACTCCCCCAAGCTCTCCCACTGCCCTAAGTTCTCCTACTCCGCCAAGCTCTACTAATCTCCCAAGCTCTCCTACTCCCACAAGCTCTCCTACTCCCCCTAGCTCTCCAACTCCCGCAAGCTCTCCTACTCCCCCAAGATCTCCTACTCCCCCAAGCTCTCCTACTCTCCCAAGCACTCCTACTCAACCAAGCTCTCGTATTCCCCCAAACTCTCCTACTCCCCCAAGCTCTCCTACTCCGCCAAGCTGTCCTTCTCCCACAAGCTCTCCTACTGCCCAAAGCTCTCCAACTCTCCCAAGCTCTCCTACTCCCCCAAGCTCTCCTACTCCCCAAAGCTCTCCTACTCCCCCAAGCTCTCCTACTCCCCCAAGCTCTCCTGCTCCCACAAGCTCCCCGAATCCCCCAAGTTCTCCTACTCCCCCAAGCTCCCCTACTCCCCCAAGCTCTCCTACTCCCTCAAGCTCTCGTATTCCTCCAAGCTCTCTTACTCCCCCAAGCTCTCTTACACCCCCAAGCTCTCTTACTCCTGCAAGCACTCCTACCCTCCCAAGCGCTCCTACTGCCCCAAGCTCTCCTACTCCCCCAAGCTCTACTGCTCCCCCAAGCTTTCTTACTCCTTTAAGCTCTCTTACTCCCCCAACCTCTCCTACTCGCCCAAGCTCTGATACTCCCCCAAGCACTCCTACTTACCCAAGCTCTCCTACTCCCACAAGCTCTCTTACTCGCCCAAGCTCTCTTACTCCCCCAAGCTCTCTAATTCCCCCAAGCCCTCCTACTCTGCCAATTTCTCCTACTCCTCCAAGCTCATTTACACCCCCAAGCTCTCTTACTCCCCTAAACTCTCTTACTACCCCAAGCTCTCTTACTCCCCCAAGCTCTCTTACTCCCCAAGCTCTCTTTCTCCACCAAGCTCTCTTACACCCCCAAGCTCTCTTACTCCCCCAAGCGTTCCTACTCTGCCAAGTTCTCCTTCTCCCTCAAGCTCTCCTACACCCGCAAGCGCTCGTACTCCCCCAAGCTCACCTATTCCCACATGCTCACATGTTCCACAAGCTCTCCTACTCCCCCAAGCTATCTTACTCCCCCAAGCTCTCTTACTCCCCCAAGCTCTCTTCCTCCCCCAAGCTCTCCTACTCGCCCAAGCTCTCCTACTCCCCCAAGCTCCCGTACTCCCCCAAGCTCTCCTACTCCCCAAGCTCTCTTACACCCGCAAGCTCTCTTACACCCCCAAGCTCTCTTACTCCTTCAAGCTCTCTTACTCCCCCAAGCTCTCTTACTCCCCAAGCTCTCTTCCTCCCCCAAGCTCTCCGACTCTGCCAAGTTCTCCTACTCGCCCAAGCTCCGCGACTCCCCCAAGCTCTCCTACTCCCCCAAGTTCTCCTACTCCCACAAGCTTTCTTACTCCCCCAAGCTCTCTTTCTCCCCGTAGCTCTCTTCCTCCCCCAAGTTCTCTTACTCCCCCAAGCTCCCTACTCGCCCAAGCTCTCCCACTCCCACAAGCTCTACTACTCCCACAAGCACGCATACTTCCCCAAGCTCTCATAAACCCCAAGCTCTCATACGCCCCCAAGCTCTCCACCCCTCCCAAGCTCTCCTACTCTCCCAAGCTCTCCGAATCCCCCAAACTCTCCTACTCTCCAAAGCTCTCCTACTCCCCCAAGCTCTCCTACTCTCCCAAGCTCTCCTACTCCGCAAAGCTCTCCTACTCCCCCAATCTCTCCTACTCCCCCAAGCTCTCCTACTCCCACAAGCTCTCCTACTCCCCAAAGCTCTCCTACTCTCCCAAGCTTTCCTAGTCCCCCAAGCTTTCCTACTCCCCAAGCTCTCCTACTCCCACAAACTCTAATACTCCCCAAAGCTCTCCTACTCTCCCAAGCTTTCCTACTCCCCCAAGCTTTGCTACTCCCCCAAGCTCTCCTACTCCCCCAAGCTCTCTTACTCCCCCAAGCTCTCTTTCTCCCCCAAGCTTTTTCCTCCCCCAAGTTCTCTTACTCCCCCAAGCTCTCCTACTGGCCCAAGCTCTCCCACTCCGACAAGCTCTACTGCTCCCCCAAGCTCGCCTACTTCCCCTAGCTCTCATACACCCCAAGCTCTCATACGCACCCAAGCTCTCCTACCCTCCCAAGCTCTCCTACTCTCCCAAGTTCTCCTGCTCCGCCAAGCTCTCCTACTCTCCCAAGACCGCCTACTCCCCCAAGCTCTCCTACTCCCCCAAGCTCTCCTAATCACCCAAGCTCTCCTACTCCCCCAAGATCTCCTACTACCCCAAGCTCTCCTACTGCCCCAAGCTCTCCTACTCCCCCAAGCTCTCCTACTCCCCCAATCTCTCCGACTCCCCCAAGCTCTCCTTCTCCCCCAAGTTCTCCAACTCCGCCAAGCTCTCCTACTCTCCCAAGCTCACCTACTCCCCCAAGATCTCCTACTAACCCAAGCTCTCCTACTCCCCCAAGCTCTCCTGCTCCCCCAAGCTTTCCTACTCCCCCAAGCTCTCCCACTCCCACAAGCTCTACTACTCCCCCAAGCACGCATATTTCCCCAAGCTCTCATACACCCCAAGCTCTCATACGCCCCCAAGCTCTCCAACCCTCCCAAGCTCTCCTACTCTCCCAAGCACTCCGAATCCCCCAAACTCTCCTACTCACCCAAGCTCTCCTACTCCCCCAAGCTCTCCTACTCTCCCAAGCTCTCCTACTCCCCCAAGCTCTCCTACTCCCCCAAGCTCTCCTACTACCCCAAGTTCTCCTACTCCCTCAATTTCTCCTACACCCCCACGCTCTCCTACTCCCCCAATCTCTCCTACTCCCCCAAGCTCTCCTACTCCCACAAGCTCTCCTACTCCCCAAAGCTCTCCTACTCTCCCAAGCTTTCCTACGCCCCCAATCTTTCCTACTCCCTCAGCTCTCCTACTCCCCCAAGCTCTCCTACACCCCCACGCTCTCCTACTCCCCCAATCTCTCCTACTCCCCCAAGCTCTCCCACTCCCACAA
Source organism: Pristiophorus japonicus (assembly GCF_044704955.1). Taxonomy (NCBI): domain Eukaryota; kingdom Metazoa; phylum Chordata; class Chondrichthyes; family Pristiophoridae; genus Pristiophorus; species Pristiophorus japonicus. The sequence goes on along the minus strand of NW_027251579.1, from coordinate 353,389 downwards.
GCTCTACTACTCCCCCAAGCACGCATACTTCCCCAAGCTCTCATACACCCCAAGCTCTCATACGCCCCCAAGCTCTCCAACCCTCCCAAGCTCTCCTACTCTCCCAAGCTCTCCGAATCCCCCAAACTCTCCTACTTCCCCAAGCTCTCCTACTGGCCCAAGCTCTCCCACTCCGACAAGCTCTACTACTCACCCAAGCTCGCCTACTTCCGCTAGCTCTCATACACCCCAAGCTCTCCTACTCTCCCAAGCTCTCCGAATCCCCCAAGCTCTCCTACTCCCCCAGGCTCTGCTACTCCCACAAGCTCTCCTCCTCCCCTAAGCTCTTCTACTGCCCCAAGTTCTCCTGCTTCCCAAGCTCTCCTACTCTCCCAAGCTCGCCTACTCCCCCAAGCTCTCCTACTCCCCCAAGCTCTCCTAATCCCCCAAGCTCTCCTACTCCCCCAAGATCTCCTACTACCCCAAGCTCTCCTACTCCCCCAAGCTCTCCTACTCCCTCAAGCTCTCCTACTCCCCAAATCTCTCCTACTTCCCCAAGCTCTCCTGCTCCCCCAAGTTCTCCTACTCCGCCAAGCTCTCCTACTCTCCCAAGCTCACATACTCCCCCAAGCTCTCCTACTCCCCCAAGCCCTCCTAATCCCCCAATCTCTCCTACTCCCCCAAGATCTCCTACTAACCCAAGCTCTCCTACTCCCCCAAGCTCTCCTACTCCCACAAGCTCTCCGACTCCCCAAAACTCCCCTACTCTCCCAAGCTCTCCTACTCCCCCAAGCTCTCCTACTCCCCCAAGCTCTCCTACTCCCCCAAGCTCTCCTACTCCCACAAGCGCTCCTACTCCCCAAACTCTCTTACACCCGCATGCTCTCTTACTCCCCCAAGCTCTCTTACTCCCCAAGCTCTCTTACTCTCCCAAGCTCTCCTACTCTGCCAAGTTCTCCTACTCCCCCAAGCTCCGCGACTCCCCCAAGCTCTCCTACTCCGCCAAACTCTCCTAATCCCCCAAGCTCTCCTACTCCCCCAAAATCTCCTACTCCACCAAGCTCTCCAGCTCCCCCAAGCTCTCCTAATCCCCCAAGCTCTCTTACTCCCCCAAGGTTTCTTCCTCCCCCAAGCTCTCTTACTCCTCCAAGCTCTCCTACACGCCCAAGCTCTCCCACTCTCACAAGCTCTACTACTCCCCCAAGGTCGCCTACTTCCCCAAGCTCTCATACACCACAAGCTCTCACACTCCCCCAAGCTCTCATACGCCCCCAGACTCTCATACGCCGCAAGCTCTCCTAACCTCCCAAGCTCTCCTACTCACCCAAGCTCTCCGACTCCCCCAACTCTCCAACTGCCCTACGTTCTCCTACTCCGCCAAGCTCTCCTAATCTCCCAAGCTCTCCTACTCCCACAAGCTCTCCCACTCCCCCTAGCTCTCCTAATCCCGCAAGCTCTCCTACTCTCCCAAGCTCTCCTACTCCCCCAAGCTCTCCTACTCCCCCAAACTCTCCTATTCCCCCAAGCTCTCCTACTCCCCCAAGATCTCCTACTCCTCCAAGCTCTCCTACTCTCCCAAGCTCTCCTACTCCCCCAAGCTCTCCTACTCCCCCAAGCTCTCCTACTCCCGCAAGCTCTTCTACTCCCCCAAGCGCTCCTACTCCCACAAGCTCTCCAACTCGCCCAAGCTCTCCCACTCCCCCAAGCTCTCTTACTCCCCCAAGCTCTCTTACTCCCCAAGCTCTCTTACTCCCCCAAGCTCTCCTACTCTGCCAAGTTCTCCTACTCCCCCAAGCTCCGCGACTCCCTCAAGCTCTCCTACTCCCCCAAACTATCCTAATCCCCCAAGCTCTCCTACTCCCCCAAAATCTCCTACTCCGCCAAGCTCTCCTACTCCCCCAAGCTCTCCTAATTCCCCAAGCTCTCATACGCCCCCAAGCTCTCCTAACCTCCCAAGCTCTCCTACTCCCCCAAGCTCTCCGACTCCCCCAAGCTCTCCTACTGCCCTAAGTTCTCCTACTCCGCCAAGCTCTCCTAATCTCCCAAGCTCTCCTACTCCCACAAGCTCTCCTACTCCCCCTAGCTCTCCAAATCCCACAAGCTCTCCTACTCCCCCAAGACCTCCTACTCCCCCAAGCTCTCCTACTCTCCCTAGCTCTCCTACTCCCTCAAGCTCTCCTACTCCCCCAAACTCTCCTACTCCCCCAAGCTCTGCTACTCCCCCAAGATGTCCTACTCCCACAAGCTCTCCTACTCCCCAAAGCTCTCCTACTCTCCCAAGCTCTCCTACTCCCTCAAGCTCTCCTACTCCCCCAAGCTCTCCTACTCCCCCAAGCTCTCCTAATTCCCCAAGCTCTCATAAGCCCCCAAGCTCTCCTAACCTCCCAAGCTCTCCTACTCCCCCAAGCTCTCCGACTCCCCCAAGCTCTCCTACTGCCCTAAGTTCTCCTACTCCGCCAAGCTCTCCTAATCTCCCAAGCTCTCCTACTCCCACAAGCTCTCCTACTCCCCCTAGCTCTCCAAATCCCACAAGCTCTCCTACTCCCCCAAGATCTCCTACTCCCCCAAGCTCTTCTACTCTACCTAGCTCTCCTACTCCCTCAAGCTCTCCTACTCCCCCAAACTCTCCTACTCCCCCAAGCTCTGCTACTCCCCCAAGATGTCCTACTCCCACAAGCTCTCCTACTCCCCAAAGCTCTCCGACTCTCCCAAGCTCTCCTACTCCCTCAAGCTCTCCTACTCCCCCAAGCTCTCCTACTCCCCCAAGCTCTCCTACTCCCCCAAGCTCTCCTACTCCCCCAAACTCTCCTACTCCACCAAGATCCACTACTCACCAAAGCTCTCCTACTCCCCCGAGCTCTCCCACTCCCCCAAGCTCTCTTACTCCCCCAAGCTCTCTTACTCCCCAAGCTCTCTTACTCCCCCAAGCTCTCCTACTCTGCCAAGTTCTCCTTCTCCCCCAAGCTCCGCGACACCCCCAAGCACTCCTACTCCCCCAAACTCTCCTAATCCCCCAAGCTCTCCTACTCCACCAAAATCTCCTACTCCCCCAAGCTTTCTGCCTCCCCCAAGCTCTCTTACTCCCCCAAGCTCTCCTACTCGCCCAAGCTCTCCCAATTCACAAGCTCTACTAATCCCCCAAGCTCGCCTAATTCCCCAAGCTCTCATACACCACAAGCTCTCACACTCACCCAAGCTCTCATACAGCCCCAAGCTCTCATACGCCCCCAAGCTCTCCTAACCTCCCAAGCTCTCCTACTCCCCAAAGCTCTCCGACTCCCCCAAGCTCTCCCACTGCCCTAAGTTCTCCTACTCCGCCAAGCTCTACTAATCTCCCAAGCTCTCCTACTCCCACAAGCTCTCCTACTCCCCCTAACTCTCCAACTCCCGCAAGCTCTCCTACTCCCCCAAGATCTCCTACTCCCCCAAGCTCTCCTACTCTCCCAAGCACTCCTACTCAACCAAGCTCTCGTATTCCCCCAAACTCTCCTACTCCCCCAAGCTCTCCTACTCCGCCAAGCTGTCCTTCTCCCACAAGCTCTCCTACTGCCCAAAGCTCTCCAACTCTCCCAAGCTCTCCTACTCCCCCAAGCTCTCCTACTCCCCAAAGCTCTCCTACTCCCCCAAGCTCTCCTACTCCCCCAAGCTCTCCTGCTCCCACAAGCTCCCCGAATCCCCCAAGTTCTCCTACTCCCCCAAGCTCCCCTACTCCCCCAAGCTCTCCTACTCCCTCAAGCTCTCGTATTCCTCCAAGCTCTCTTACTCCCCCAAGCTCTCTTACACCCCCAAGCTCTCTTACTCCTGCAAGCACTCCTACCCTCCCAAGCGCTCCTACTGCCCCAAGCTCTCCTACTCCCCCAAGCTCTACTGCTCCCCCAAGCTTTCTTACTCCTTTAAGCTCTCTTACTCCCCCAACCTCTCCTACTCGCCCAAGCTCTGATACTCCCCCAAGCACTCCTACTTACCCAAGCTCTCCTACTCCCACAAGCTCTCTTACTCGCCCAAGCTCTCTTACTCCCCCAAGCTCTCTAATTCCCCCAAGCCCTCCTACTCTGCCAATTTCTCCTACTCCTCCAAGCTCATTTACACCCCCAAGCTCTCTTACTCCCCTAAACTCTCTTACTACCCCAAGCTCTCTTACTCCCCCAAGCTCTCTTACTCCCCCAAGCTCTCTTTCTCCACCAAGCTCTCTTACACCCCCAAGCTCTCTTACTCCCCCAAGCGTTCCTACTCTGCCAAGTTCTCCTTCTCCCTCAAGCTCTCCTACACCCGCAAGCGCTCGTACTCCCCCAAGCTCACCTATTCCCACATGCTCACATGTTCCACAAGCTCTCCTACTCCCCCAAGCTATCTTACTCCCCCAAGCTCTCTTACTCCCCCAAGCTCTCTTCCTCCCCCAAGCTCTCCTACTCGCCCAAGCTCTCCTACTCCCCCAAGCTCCCGTACTCCCCCAAGCTCTCCTACTCCCCAAGCTCTCTTACACCCGCAAGCTCTCTTACACCCCCAAGCTCTCTTACTCCTTCAAGCTCTCTTACTCCCCCAAGCTCTCTTACTCCCCAAGCTCTCTTCCTCCCCCAAGCTCTCCGACTCTGCCAAGTTCTCCTACTCGCCCAAGCTCCGCGACTCCCCCAAGCTCTCCTACTCCCCCAAGTTCTCCTACTCCCACAAGCTTTCTTACTCCCCCAAGCTCTCTTTCTCCCCGTAGCTCTCTTCCTCCCCCAAGTTCTCTTACTCCCCCAAGCTCCCTACTCGCCCAAGCTCTCCCACTCCCACAAGCTCTACTACTCCCACAAGCACGCATACTTCCCCAAGCTCTCATAAACCCCAAGCTCTCATACGCCCCCAAGCTCTCCACTCCTCCCAAGCTCTCCTACTCTCCCAAGCTCTCCGAATCCCCCAAACTCTCCTACTCTCCAAAGCTCTCCTACTCCCCCAAGCTCTCCTACTCTCCCAAGCTCTCCTACTCCGCAAAGCTCTCCTACTCCCCCAATCTCTCCTACTCCCCCAAGCTCTCCTACTCCCACAAGCTCTCCTACTCCCCAAAGCTCTCCTACTCTCCCAAGCTTTCCTAGTCCCCCAAGCTTTCCTACTCCCCAAGCTCTCCTACTCCCACAAACTCTAATACTCCCCAAAGCTCTCCTACTCTCCCAAGCTTTCCTACTCCCCCAAGCTTTGCTACTCCCCCAAGCTCTCCTACTCCCCCAAGCTCTCTTACTCCCCCAAGCTCTCTTTCTCCCCCAAGCTTTTTCCTCCCCCAAGTTCTCTTACTCCCCCAAGCTCTCCTACTGGCCCAAGCTCTCCCACTCCGACAAGCTCTACTGCTCCCCCAAGCTCGCCTACTTCCCCTAGCTCTCATACACCCCAAGCTCTCATACGCACCCAAGCTCTCCTACCCTCCCAAGCTCTCCTACTCTCCCAAGTTCTCCTGCTCCGCCAAGCTCTCCTACTCTCCCAAGACCGCCTACTCCCCCAAGCTCTCCTACTCCCCCAAGCTCTCCTAATCACCCAAGCTCTCCTACTCCCCCAAGATCTCCTACTACCCCAAGCTCTCCTACTGCCCCAAGCTCTCCTACTCCCCCAAGCTCTCCTACTCCCCCAATCTCTCCGACTCCCCCAAGCTCTCCTGCTCCCCCAAGTTCTCCAACTCCGCCAAGCTCTCCTACTCTCCCAAGCTCACCTACTCCCCCAAGATCTCCTACTAACCCAAGCTCTCCTACTCCCCCAAGCTCTCCTGCTCCCCCACGCTTTCCTACTCCCCCAAGCTCTCCTACTCCCACAAGCTCTCCGACTCCCCCAAGCTCTCTTACTCTCCAAAGCTCTCTTACTTCCCAAGCTCTCTTACTCCCCCAAGTTCTCTTACACCCCAAGCTCTCTTACTCCCCCAAGCTCTCCTACTGTGACAAATTCTCCTTCTCCCCCAAGCTCCCCGAATCCCCCAAGTTCTCCTACTCCCCCAAGCTCCCCTACTCCCCCAAGCTCTCCTACTCCCCCAAGCTCTCGTATTCCCCCAAGCTCTCTTACTCCCCCAAGCTCTCTTACACCCCCAAGCTCTCTTACTCCTGCAAGCACTCCTACCCTCCCAAGCGCTCCTACTGCCCCAAGCTCTCCTACTCCCCCAAGCTCTACTGCTCCCCCAAGCTCTCTTACTCCTTTAAGCTCTCTTACTCCCCCAACCTCTCCTACTCGCCCAAGCTCTGATACTCCCCCAAGCACTCCTACTCACCCAAGCTCTCCTACTCCCACAAGCTCTCTTACTCGCCCAAGCTCTCTTACTCCCCCAAGTTCTCTAACTCCCCCAAGCCCTCCTACTCTGCCAATTTCTCGTACTCCTCCAAGCTCATTTACACCCCCAAGCTCTCTTACTCCCCCAAACTCTCTTACTACCCCAAGCTCTCTTACTCCCCCAAGCTCTCTTACTCCCCCAAGCTCTCTTTCTCCACCAAGCTCTCTTACTCCCCCAAGCTCTCTTACTCCCCCAAGCTCTCCTACTTTGCCAAGTTCTCCTTCTCCCTCAAGCTCTCCTACACCCGCAAGCGCTCGTACTCCCCCAAGCTCACCTATTCCCACATGCTCACCTGTTCCACAAGCTCTCCTAATCCCCCAAGCAATTTTACTCCCCCAAGCTCTCTTACTCCCCCAAGCTCTCTTCCTCCCCCAAGCTCTCCTACTCGCCCAAGCTCTCCTACTCCCCCAAGCTCCCCTACTCCCCCAAGCTCTCCCAATCCCCAAGCTCTCTTACACCCGCAAGCTCTCTTACTCCCCCAAGCTCTCTTACTCCTTCAAGCTCTCTTACTCCCCCAAGCTCTCTTACTCCCCAAGCTCTCTTCCTCCCCCAAGCTCTCCTACTCTGCCAAGTTCTCCTACTCGCCCAAGCTCTGGAACTCCCCCAAGCTCTCCTACTCCCCCAAGCTCTCCTACTCCCACAAGCTCTCTTACTCCCCCAAGCTCTCTTTCTCCCCGTAGCTCTCTTCCTCCCCCAAGTTCTCTTACTCCCCCAAGCTCTCCTACTCGCCCAAGCTCTCCCACTCCCACAAGCTCTACTACTCCCACAAGCACGCATACTTCCCCAAGCTCTCATACACCCCAAGCTCTCATACGCCCCCAAGCTCTCCAACCCTCCCAAGCTCTCCTACTCTCCCAAGCTCTCCGAATCCCCCAAACTCTCCTACTCTCCAAAGCTCTCCTACTCCCCCAAGCTATCCTACTCTCCCAAGCTCTCCTACTCCCCAAAGCTCTCCTACTCCCCCAAGCTCTCCTAATCCCCCAAGCTCTCCTACTATCCCAAGATCTCCTATTACCCCAAGTTCTCCTACTCCCCCAAGCTCTCCTACTCCCCCAAGCTCTCCTACTCCCCCAATCTCTCCTACTCCCCCAAACTCTCCTACTCCCACAAGCTCTCCTACTCCCCAAAGCTCTCCTACTCTCCCAAGCTTTCCTACTCCCCCAAGCTTTCCTACTCCCCAAGCTCACCTACTCCCACAAGCTCTCCTACTCCCCAAAGCTCTCCTACTCTCCCAAGCTTTCCTACTCCCCCAAGCTTTCCTACTCCCCCAAGCTCTCCTACTCCCCCAAGCTCTCTTACTCCCCCAAGCTCTCTTTCTCCCCCAAGCTTTCTTCCTCCCCCAAGTTCTCTTACACCCCCAAGCTCTCCTACTGGCCCAAGCTCTCCCACTCCGACAAGCTCTACTGCTCCCCCAAGCTCGCCTACTTCCCCTAGCTCTCATACACCCCAAGCTCTCATACGCACCCAAGCTCTCCTACCCTCCCAAGCTCTCCTACTCCCCCAAGCTCTCCTAATCCCCCAAGCTCTCCTACTCCCCCAAGACCTCCTACTACCCCAAGCTCTCCTACTCCCCCAAGCTCTCCTACTACCCCAAGCTCTCCTACTCCCCCAATCTCTCCGACTCCCCCAAGCTCTCCTGCTCCCCCAAGTTCTCCGACTCCGCCAAGCTCTCCTACTCTCCCAAGCTCACCTACTCCCCCAAGCTCTCCTACTCCCCCAAACTCTCCTAATCCCCCAAGCTCTCCTACTCCCCCAAGATCTCCTACTAACCCAAGCTCTCCTACTCCCCCAAGCTCTCCTGCTCCCCCAAGCTTTCCTACTCCCCCAAGCTCTCCTACTCCCACAAGCTCTCCGACTCCCCAAAACTCCCCTACTCTCCCAAGCTCTCCTACTCCCCCAAGCGCTCCTACTCCCCAAGCTCTCCTACTACCCCAAGCTCTCCCACTCCCCCAAGCTCTCTTACTCCCCCAAGCTCTCTTACACCCCAAGCTCTCTTACTCCACCAAGCTCTCTTACTCCACCAAGCTCTCCTACTCGTCCAAGCTCTCCTACTCCCCCAAGATCTCCTACTCTCCAAAGCTCTCCTACTGCCCAAGCTCTCCTACTCCCCCAAGATTTCCTGCTCCCCCAATCTCTCCTACTCCCCCACGTTCACCTACACCGGTAAGCTCTCCTACACCCCCAATCTATACTACTCCCCAAAGCTGTCCTACTCCGGTAAGCTCTCCTTCTCCTCGTCCTCCAATCTCTCCAACGCCTCCAATCTCTCCTACTCCCCCAAGCTCTCCTACTCCCGCAGGCTCTCCTACTCCCTCATGCACCCGTACTCCCCCAAGCTCTATTACACCCCCAAGCACTCCTACACCCCCACCTATCCTATTCCAGGAAGCTCTCCTACTCCCCCAAGATCTCCTGCTCCGGTCAGCTCTCCGACTCCGGTAAGCTCTCCTACTACCTCAAGCTGTCCTACTCCCCCAAAATCTCCAACTCCCCCATGCTCTCCTACTTCCCAAAGCTCTCCTAATCCCCCAAGTTCTCTTACTCCCCCAAGCTTTCTTCCTCCCCCAAGCTCTCTTACTCCTCCAAGCTCTCCTACTCGCCCAAGCTCTCCCACTCCACAAGCTCTACGACTCCCACAAGCTCGCCTACTTCCCCAAGCTCTCATACACCACAAGCTCTCCTACTCCCCCAAGCTCTCCTACTCTCCCAAGCTCTCCTACTCCCATAAGCTCTCCTACTCCCCCTAGCTCTCCTAATCCCGCAAGCTCTCCTACTCCACCAAGCTCTCCTACTCTGCCAAGCTCTCCTACTCCCCCAAGCTCTCCTACTCCCCCAAACTCTCCTACTCCCCCAAGATCTCCTACTCCCCCAAGCTCTCCTACTCTCCCAATCTCTCCTACTCCCCCAAGCTCTCCTACTCCCGCAAGCTCTCCTACTCCCCCAAGCTCTCCTACTCCCCCAAGCGCTCCTACTCCACCAAGCTCTCCTACTCCACCAAGCTCTCTTACTCCCCCAAGCTCTCTTACTCCCCAAGCTCTCTTACTCCCCCAAGCTCTCCTACTCTGCCAAGTTCTCCTACTCCCCCAAGCTCCGCGACTCCCCCAAGCTCTCCTACTCACCCAAACTCTCCTAATCCCCCAAGCTCTGCTACTCCCCCAAAAGCTCCTACTCCCCCAAGCTCTCCTACTCCCCCAAGATCTCCTAATCCCCCAGCTCTCTTACTCCCCCAAGCTAACTTCCTCCCCCAACCTCTCTTACTCCCCCAAGCTCTCCTACTCGCCCAAGCTCTCCCACTCCCACAAGCTCTACTACTACCCCAAGCTCGCCTACTTCCCCAAACTCTCATACACCACAAGCTCTCATACGCCCCCAAGCTCTCATACACCCCCAAGCTCTCCTAACCTCCCAAGCTCTCCTACTGCCCTAAGTTCTCCTACTCCGCCAAGCTCACCTAATCTCCCAAGCTCTCCTGCTCCCACAAGCTCTCCTACTCCCCCTAGATCTCCTAGTCCCGCAAGCACATCTACTCCGCCAAGATCTCCTACTCTCCCAAGCTCTCCTACTCTCCCAAGCTCTCCTACTCCCCCAAGCTCTCCTCCTCCCCCAAACTCTCCTACTCCCACAAGCTCTGCTACTCCCCAAAGCTCTCCGACTCTCCCAAGCTCTCCTACTCCCCCAAGCTCTCCTACTCCCCCAAGCTCTCCTACTCCCCAAGCTCTCCTACTCCCCCAAGCTCTCCTACTCCCCCAAACTCTCCTAATCCCCCAAGATCTCCTACTCCTCCAAGCTCTCCTACTCTTCCAAGCTCTCCTACTCCCCCAAGCTCTCCTGCTCCCCCAAGCTCTCCTACTCCTCCAAACTCTCCTACTCCCCCAAGCGCTCCTACTCCCCCAAGCTCTTCTACTCCCCCAAGCTCTCCCACTCCCCCAAGCTCTCTTACTCCCCCAAGCTCTCTTACTCCCCAAGCTCCCTTACTCAACCAAGCTCTCCTAATCACCCAAGCTCTCCTCCTCCTCCCCCAAGCTCTCCTACTCCCACAAGCTCCCGTAATTCCCAAAGCTCTCCTGCTCTCCAAAGCTCTCATACTCCCCCAAGCTCTCTTACTCCCCCAAGCTCTCCTACTCTGCCAAGTTCTCCTTCTCCCTCAAGCTCTCCTGCACCCGCAAGCGCTCGTACTCCCCCAAGCTCACCTATTCCCACAAGCTCACCTGTTCCCCAAGCTCTCCTACTCCCCCAAGCTATCTTACTCCCCCAAGCTCTCTTACTCCCCCAAGCTCTCTTCCTCCCCCAAGCTCTCCTACTCGCCCAAGCTCTCCTACTCCACCAAGCTCCCCTACTCCCCCAAGCTCTCCTACTCCCCAAGCTCTCTTACACCAGCAAGATCTCTTACTCCCCCAAGCTCTCTTTTTCCTTCAAGCTCTCTTACTCCCCCAAGCTCTCTTACTCCCCAAGCACTCTTCCTCCCCCAAGCTCTCCTACTCCCCCAAGTTTTCCTGCTCCCCCAAGCTCTGCTACTCCACCAAACTCTCCTACTCCCGCAAGCTCATCTACTCCACCAAGATCTCCTACTCCCCCAAGCTCTCCTACTCTCCCAAGCTCTCCTACTCCCCCAAGCTCTCCTCCTCCCCCAAACTGTCCTACTCCCACAAGCTCTGCTACTCCCCAAAGCTCTCCGACTCTCCCAAGCTCTCCTACTCCCCCAAGCTCTCCTACTCCCCCAAGCTCTCCTACTCCCCCAAGCTCTCCTACTCCCCCAAGCTCTCCTACTCCCCCAAACTCTCCTAATCCCCCAAGATCTCCTACTCCCCCAAGCTCTCCTACTCCCCCAAGCTCTCCTACTCCCCCAAGCTCTCCTACTCTCCCAAGCTCTCCTACTCCCCCAAACTCTCCTAATCCCCCAAGATCTCCTACTCCTCCAAGCTCTCCTACTCTCCCTAGCTCTCCTACTCCCCCAAGCTCTCCTGCTCCCCCAAGCTCTCCTACACCTCCAAACTCTCCTACTCCCCCAAGCGCTCCTACTCCCCCAAGCTCTTCTACTCCCCCAAGCTCTCCCACTCCCCCAAGCTCTCTTACTCCCCCAAGCTCTCTTACTCCCCAAGCTCCCTTACTCAACCAAGCTCTCCTAATCCCCCAAGCTCTCCTCCTCCCCCAAGCTCTCCTACTCCCACAAGCTCCCGTAATCCCCAATGCTCTCCTACTCTCCAAAGCTCTCCTACTCCCCCAAGCTCTCTTACTACCCCAAGCTCTCCTACTCTGCCAAGTTCTCCTTCTCCCTCAAGCTCTCCTGCAACCGCAAGCGCTCGTACTCCCCCAAGCTCACCTATTCCCACAAGCTCACCTGTTCCCCAAGCTCTCCTACTCCCCCAAGCTATCTTACTCCCCCAAGCTCTCTTACTCCCCCAAGCTCTCTTCCTCCCCCAAGCTCTCCTACTCGCCCAAGCTCTCCTACTCCACCAAGCTCCCCTACTCCCCCAAGCTCTCCTACTCCCCAAGCTCTCTTACACCAGCAAGATCTCTTACTCCCCCAAGCTCTCTTATTCCTTCAAGCTCTCTTACTCCCCCAAGCTCTCTTACTCCCCAAGCACTCTTCCTCCCCCAAGCTCTCCTACTCCCCCAAGTTTTCCTGCTCCCCCAAGCTCTCTTACTCCCCAAGCTCTCTTACTCCACCAAGCTCTCTTACTCCACCAAGCTCTCCTACTCGTCCAAGCTCTCCTACTCCCCCAAGATCTCCTACTCTCCAGAGATCTCCTACTGCCCCAAGCTCTCTGTCTCCCCCAAGCTCTCCTAAACCCCCAAGCGCTCCTACTCCCCCAAGCTCTCCTACTCCCCCAAGCTCTACCACTCCCCCAAGCTCTCTTACTCTCCAAAGCTCTCTTACTTCCCAAGCTCTATTACTCCCCCACGTTCTCCTACACCCCAAGCTCTCTTACTCCCCCAAGCTCTCCTACTGTGCCAAGTTCTCCTACTCCCCCAAGCTCCCCTACTCCCCCAAGTTCTCCTACTAACCCAAGCTCCCCTACTCCCCCAAGCTCTCCTACTCCCCCAAGCTCTCGTATTCCCCCAAGCTCTCTTACTCGCCCAAGCTCTCTTACACCCCAAGCTCTCTTACTCCTCCTGCAAGCACTCCTACCCTCCCAAGCGCTCATACTGCCCCAAGCTCTCCTACTCCCCCAAGATCTACTGCTCCCCCAAGCTCTCTTACTCCTTTAAGCTCTCTTACTCCCCCAACCTCTCCTACTCCACCAAGCTCTTCTACTCCCCCAAGCTCCCCTACGCCCCCAAGCTCTCCTACTCCCCAAGCTCTCTTACACCCGCAAGCTCTCTTACTCCCCCAAGCTCTCTTACTCCTTCAAGCTCTCTTACTCCCCCAAGCTCTC